>NC_133306.1:18001851-18248665 GCF_012295235.1 Primulina huaijiensis
TATATGATATTCACTGAAAATTTAGGATCCAATTCCAGCAAGTGACATTAGTCCAGAAACAGGCTTCGAATTTACCCTGAGCCTCAAATCAAGAAAAAGACCGTTAGAAGGGGGCCGGGAGGGTGTCCTGGCGTAGCCCATTCGACGCTCAAGTCAAAGACTGAGAATATAAGGGGAGAACAGCTAAGGGTGCTGCTGAAAAACAATATAGTGAATATAAATGAGTTGGACACTCAAATCTGGTATTTATAGGAGAATACATCGGCCTGTCATGGGCCTTCTACCTTCTCTAGGGATGGGTCGGGACCTATGATCTGGTGTGAGCTCGATTTGGATGGGCTCATCCCTGGGGTATCACCAGTCTCCCCCTCACAAGTCGAACTGAATCGCAGGTTCGAAGTTCGATTACTTGCATGGTTCTCGGCTTATAACATGTGAGTTGTGTATTCTTCTCCTGCCGCTCACAGCCTCGACTCCTCGTCCACCCCACAGCCTTGCACTCGGCCTCCTTCCTCTCGCCCGTTCACAACATCCCCTCGCCCTCGTCGATTACCGCCCTTCCCTGCTGCCTCTTTTATGCCCTCATCCATCTCCTTCGCCCACGCCCGTGAAGCCTGCTCCTCACCCCGTCTTGCCTATCTCGCCCTCACTCCTTGGCAGCAACGCCGCCTCTTTTTCTCCCCTCGCCTCTTAACTTTGCCTGCCTCTCCTTCTCCCTCGCCCACTCCACAGCCACTCCCTCGCCCTTGCATTCTCACCCCACCTCGCCAACAGCCCTCGCCCTTCGCACAGCCTCCTCATCCCACGTCTGTGCCACAGCCCTCACCTCTCACTTCGTCACTCCATAGCCACTCCTAGCCCTCGCCTTGCGCTGCCAGCCTCATCTTCCCTCACCCATGTCAAAGCCTCACCCTCGCCCGCAGCACCCAGCCGCCACTCCATCTCGCCATCGCCAGCCCTCGCTCGCTGCCAGCGCCTTGCCCCCCCTCACCCGTGCCATAGCCACTCCCATCTCTCGCCTTGCGCCGCACACGCCCATTACCGCACCTTCCTTCCTCACCTCGCCAACCAAGCCTGCCCCTCGCCTACCTTGCCATCACTTCACCCCCGCACGCCCTCGCCCCATCCATTGCCTGCTCGCCCCTCACCACCCTCGTTAGGCCGCCAATATCCTCGCCCGCACAACCTCTCCCTCGCCTGCACATCCTCGCCTAGTACGTTGAGAATTTTATTTCGAATAGGATACAATGGAAATATTCCCTTGCGAATGATTGTGTGGTTTTTGAAGAGCTTTTGGGAGAGTTGCCCCCAAGCCCCCACGAGGTGTCTCTGCCCCCTCGACCCCCGCGACAAACTAAATAATTATGAAAATTTTTCTGACACAGTATGCCCTCTTGCCCTCGCTCGCCAGCACGCCTCGCCACTCCAGCCCCGCACCTCCTCACGCCACAACTCGCCCTCCTCACCCCCATCTTCAAGGTCTTCTACTAAGCTTTAGGTAGGAGAAATGAGTACTTCACTCACTCTACTTCAATCTCTTCACTCTCACCACCTCAAGCTCATCTTCTAGGATCCAACTTCACCCTCATCACCTCAAGCTCATCTACTAGGCTTCAGCCTTCGTAAGAAAATAAAACTCTCGCCTCCTCATCTCGTAACTCCTCTGCTAAGCTGGACATTAGCAGGAAAAATGAAAGATACTTACCACATTGTCTCCCCACATAACTCCTTTGACTCCTCTGCTAGACAATGCCTTAGCAGAAAAATAAAACATCTACCTCCGCACCCTCTGACTCCTCTGCTAGGCGATGCCTTAGCAAGAAAATAAAAGTTTCACCTCCTCATCCCTGACTCCTATGCTAGGCGATGCCTTAGTAGGAAAATAATAAATTTCAATCTCTCCAACTCTTCTAATTTACTAGGCATAGCCTAAGTAAAAAAATTTAATTTCTACGCCTTCATTCTCTAACTCCTCTGCTAGGTGATGTCTTTGTAAGAAAATAAAAATTTCTCTACTCTACTCTGCTCCTCTACTAGACGATACCTTAGTAGGAAAAATTTAATTTTTCTCATCCACTCAGCTTCTCTACTAGGTGATGCCTTATTAGGAAAAATTTAATTTTTCTCCTCTACCCTGCTCCTCTACTAGGCGATGCCTTAGTAGGAAAATTTTAATTTCAATCTCCTCACCTCTTCTCCTCTACTAGGCTCAGCCCAAGTAGGTAACTTTTAATTTCAATCTCCCCCACTCTGCTCCTCTACTAGACAATGTCTTAGTAGGAAAATAAAATTTTCTCACTTTCATAATACAACAACATTCATGAATTGAAAAGAAAAACTTTTTTTTATTAATTTTCAAGCGATTACGCAGGACGAATTCATAAACGAAATACATTAACAATAAAGTCAAGAGTAATGTTTTCTAAGGGGGTAATAATTCCAGGGTCTCGTTAAAGCATTGCTCTGCTAATTCTCCAACTTTTCTCTATGCTCTTCTTTTCTATTGCCTATCAAGCGGAGGCAATTTAGATAATTCTCAACCCTCTGCGATTTCTCCCACTTCCCTTCTGATTCTCTCATCTCCATCACCTTATCTCGATTCCTATTTAGAGGAACATGGGATGAGAATTGTTCTCTACCTCTAGCTTTATCCTCTTCTTTTTCACCCACACCTCTCTTCCTACCCCCTCTCTCCGCCCCATCAACCCTATTTCCTCTTGGTCGCTGCTCCATCCTCTTGTGTCGTTGGACATATTCTAGATTCACATACTTTTCTGCCCGAGCTAAAAGATCATCATAGCTCAATGGAGGTTTCTTGACCAGCGATTTGAAGAATTCGCCTCCTCTCAGTCCTTGGGTAAAGGAACTTATCATGATGTCGGGGGTAGCCGCGTGTATCTCCAGCACTGCATTCTTCAAACTCTGGATAAATTCTCACAAAGTTTCAGTTTCTTGTTGCTTCATCACGAACATGCTTAGGTAATTTTTCTGATACCTCTTGCTGATAGCAAATCGATGCAAGAAACCAGTGGAAAAATCCTCGAAAGACCCTATGGAGTTGGGCTGCAGCGTATTAAACCACTGATGGGCTGATCTCACCAACGTGCCCAAGAACACCCTGCACCTAACACCATCTGAATACTCATGTAACAAAGCTGCATTCTCAAATCTTCCCAAGTGTTCTGCTGGGTCAGTACGCCCATCATACTCTCTCACGCTTGATTGTCGAAAACTTGGGGGAAGCCATTCCTCCAAAATGACGGGGAAAAAGGACTCTTTTTCTTTGGCGCTGGAGCTCTGTCTCTCAATTGCTGCCTCAAATTTCTTATCTTCCTCCACATCTCCTCAATCTCCGGATTCTCCCCACGTGAGAAGGGCCACGTCTCTTCAACCCTGCTCTGACGACCCTCCGCATTCTCCTCTCGTTCCTGGCTAGTGGCCTGTTTTTGGTAAACATTGACTCTCGGTTCCTTTTCATGGCATCTTCTACTATTTTTTTAATGAATTGACCTAAATGTTCCAGGGTCAGGTTCCCCACATTCTCATTGGGACGAGGTTGCTAGGCTCTCATCTCAGGAAGAGGTTGCTCTGGTCTCGTCTCAAGATGAAGTTGTTCCTGTATCGTCTCTGGACGAGATTGTTCGGGTCTCATCCGAGGACGGGACAATACTGAGTTAGTTCTTCTGCTTCCTCTCTGGCCTACCATCTCTACATCTCAGCTCGAACTTCCCACAGACGGCGCCAAGTGGTACTTACTGAAAATTTAGAGTCCATTTCCAGCAAGTGATATTAGTCCAGATGCAGGCTTCGAATTCGCCCTGAGCCTGAAATCAAGAAAAAGACAGTTAGAAAGGGGCCGGGAGGGTGTCCCGGCGTAGCCCCTCATACGCTCAAGTCAAAGACTGAGGATATAAGGGGAGATCAGCTAAGGGTGCTGCTGAAAAACAATATAGTGAATATGAATGATTGGACATTCAAACCTGTTATTTATAGGAGAATACATGGGTCTATCATGGGCCTTCTACCTTGGCTAGGGATGAGCCACGGTCNATAGAAAAATAAAATATATTTAATAAATCAAATAAACAATTGTTTAAAAAATAAAAAAATGCTCAAAATAAGTATTAAATTATGAACATTTATGATATAAATATACAATAAATTTTTTTTCAGACATACAATATATAAAATTGTAGGCAATATTAATTAATTATACTTTTTTTAAAAAAATTAAAATTTTCAGGTCAACCCGAACCAAATCCAACCCAACCCAATAATTTTTCGGGTCAGCTATCGGGTCCAACCCGATCTGACCCGAACCCGAAAACCCAAATCTAAACCTTAATTTTTTCGGGTTGAACTGTGTCAGATTGATGGGTCGTTTTTGATTTGGACATCTCTAATGCCAAGTGGTGGGCATTCTGATACCATACTGCTTGTTTCAGATTTTTCAAAAATAAGGTTCTGATTAATTGCACCTGAATTTTATGTCAGGTTGGTGAAAGAAAGAAATGTCTCGCCAAACGCCCGATTAAATACATCATATAATTAAAAACAATAATAAATATTAGTTTTTAAAATTTATGCAATATTAATTTTTAAGTTTTACCAAATGAAGTTGTCGGAAACAAATTATGAAAAAAAAAAAAAAAACCATCGTCCGCAAAGTCCATCTAATGTAAAAATTCAAATCCTGTTAAAGTCCACTAGAACTACTGTTGGTTAGAGAAGGCGTGCGACTGAGAAAGTTGACTCACGATCCATGATGGACGATCATAGATGATCGATTACTAAACTATTAAGAAAAATGGAACAAAAACAAACAGGAGTCGTCATAGAAAACTCTCGTAAACTCATCAGCAAAAAGCTATAACAAAGCTCTGCAAATTCTCTCAATTAATTGTTCGTTTATTTCCATTTTCAATATTTGAATTCTTTGAGTTTTTTCAGCATAATTTTTTATTTTTCTTGTAAAAATGTTGCTCAAATTCATAATAGCATATTTAAATTTGATGATGTTCATAGATCTTTTTTGCAATTTTTCCTATATTCCTCAGCAAAATTCTTAGCTTTGAAGTCATACCGTGATAATTATAACGAACGTTCGAATCAAGAAACAAAACGTTTAATCATAGAAGTCAGATTAATTACAAACTTGGAATGTCCCACAATTTTCTATGCAAATAGATTTGGCAAGTCCGGTGGGACCCAATGCCTCTAAAATATATAGATAAGCATGAAGGAATTCCCCAATCTCAGGGTAAGGACCATCGTTCACAGGTGGAAGATACGGATGGTGACGAAAGATCAGTTGAACAACTTGTACACAATTTCGAAGATGAAGATGTGAAAGAAGGAGTTGCTTCATCTTTTGGCCAAGAAATTCTTGTGAACATTATGATTTCTCTAAGTGCTAATATTGACTTTTCTCATTTTGGGTAGAGCTGACTTAAGCATATAAGTGTTTTCGTCAGGTATTCTCCTACATCTCTAATGTTTTTGTTTGTGACGCAGACATTGATTCACCATCTTTCTTATAGATCGTAGGAGCGACACTTCCGTACTTGAATACAACATCCCTGCATCACCTAAATGTTGGGACATTGTATTCTCACACTCAAAACATAACGGAATTCAAAATTTTTTGTCTCGACATTCAAGACGTTACTTGGGTGTCGTGTGTTTAACAAACATTCATAGGATGTTTAGTATTTTTATACCCGCGTGTATTAAACGCTAAAATCCAAAATATTTCGGATTTTAAGTGGATATAGCACTTCTTGTCAATCCCTACGAACGGCTTATTCCTTTGATCGCCTAATTAGGTTCACGATCAGAAGCTTTGTTCCTTGCTTGGATTGCACTATAAATCGTAAGTGATTTGTGCGTTGAGACTGTAATCTCTGAATTTCCAAAATCCAGAGACGGTGTGGCACGGCGGCACGGCGTGGAAGCAAACCAAGATGGCCCAAATTTTTCTCCACAAACTATGAGGTGGCCGAGAGGTTTTTGTCAAAGGAAGAAAGAACTTTTTGATTTTGTGTGCAAAGTTTTATGTGCAAAACTTATGGTATTATTTTATGAGTCTTAGTAGTGTATATATAGAGTGAGACTCCTAATCCAATTAAGAGTCCCTCTCCCACAAGGACTTTATGTAAGGTCTAGGAAATTGGAACTACGTAACCTGACTACATGCAATCTATGGTTTTATTTAAAACATGTGTTTAATGATTTTTATGCATTGAATGCATGATCATTGCATGACATGTGTTTATTTTATTGTTTGTTAAGGTTTCATGCATTAAGGCTTTAAATTGCATTTCGGCCTCGAACGAGTAACAGAGACTGGGGATAATCAGGAAAATGTTTTTATTAAATAATTATTTTTAATTATTTAATACATGGTACATATAAGTATGATTTTTGAAAATGGGTCTTGGTTGGGTATTTTTACTCATCGGGTTATATTTTTAACATGTACTCAAATTCTATCGGTTCAGAGGAATTTTTGAGGGTGCGGGCAATATTTTCAAAAATGTACCTAAACGAAATATTTTTTGTGAGTGTATTTGAGCTTGACGGGTTTATTTTATTGTTTAAAGGGCCCAAAACCTTTTTTATCCCTTCAAATTTTAATTAAGCGCCCTTAGTGCATTATATTATGACTTAAACCTAAAAAACTAAACCTTAAACCTAATTGTTCATCGTGGCCGCCCCCTCCCTCATTCAGCAGCAGCAATATTTCAAAAATTTCAGCAGCCCTTTGAAAAATCCTCTCTAGCTTTCAAGAAAAATTATCCTGTGCCTCTCTAGTGCAAGTCCTACGTGCATATCTTTAAGTTTTCGAGCACGCAAACGTTAAGGCACGCCATGTATCCCTCTTTCTAATCATTCACACCATTTATATGCTGATGTATATGTATTTGCATGAGGAATTCTTTTATTTATCATGTGGTATCATTTTTGCAAAGCTTTGACATGAAAAGTGCATCTTTTTGTTACATACTCACGTATTTGTTATTCTAGTGTAAGGGGGCTGTTGACTTGGGTTGCTAGGGGGCTGTTGAAATCAAGGATCAAAGGTTTTTAAGGGCTGGAGTCAAGGGTTTGTTGAGATGAAGGGTAGGCCGACGGGTTGTGTTCGGTTTAGGGCTTGTTATGGTTAGATCGGAAGAAGTGAATAAGCCAGCGGTGCAAGAACCATTCCTAGCCTTGGACCAGACCCTGGTGGGTCTGAGTTGTGGTCTAGGATGGCTTGAACGCTGCTGGACTTGGTCACGAAGCTGATCGAGCGAGTTGTTTGAGGGTTGGTCTCGGTTGGTCGCATCTCGGGTGGTTCGCATGTTTGCACCTTACGGCGTGCATGGGGCTGAGGGTGTGGCTTAGGTCGGTCTAGGAGGGTCTCGAGATGGGCTAGGGAGAGTTGGTTCGGGGCTGGTCCTCGTTGGTTTGGGCTAGGGTCGAGAAATCGGAGTATAGACGCAACTAGGGTTTAGTGGCTTGTGTGCTGGAAATTTCCAGCAACTTCCAGGCGTGGTTTGTAGGTCCTAAGGGGTCTGGAACGAGTTGTTTAGGGGATGGTTGTGTAGGTTCAAGTCACGGTTTAAGTTGGGAATATTTTGGTTAAATCTGGGTTGATTCGCGGTTAAAACCGGAACCCTGATCCAAGTTTTAAAACGAATCGTATAAGTTACGGAACGCGCTCGAGGTTACCTCTAGGAAATGTTTATAAATATTTTTTTTGGTGTTTTAGGATTTTGGTTGGATTCGAGTCGAAATTTTGAGTTCCAGAGGTAAAATGGTCAATTAGGGTTTCCATGGGCAAAATGGTCATTTTGCACTGGGTCGAGTAAGCATTCCTGACAGCGCCCTAAACACTATTTGACATGTTTTTAAATGTTTATGTTATCACGAACATGACTTTTTATGCTAATATGAAAAATACGTTGCATGCTTGATTTTAAGGAAAATTTACGCATATGCATGATTTTTGTTAGTGATGAATATGATGACATGTTTTGAAGGATGTGAGTTGGTTGTGACTAATACAAATACGAATACGATAATATGTAAGGCCAAGGTTCAGTGGATGGGTAATACTGTCGCTGATGTCCTCGCCGCTGGGTACCACAGTTATACGTAGATGGATCCATCGAATAGAGCTGATACGATAGAGCTGATACGAAAGTCACAACTAATGAACAAAATTCAATTAAATAAAATGGACATGTATATGATGATATGTTGAGACATGTTTTGACACGTTATGCTTTATTACATTTTCGTTTACGCTTTTAAAATCATGAATTTTTGGTTGATAACAGTACTTTTCATTGTTGATGTTATGTATATGTGCTCGTTATAACGATTTTGGTGTGTTGGGTCTTTAGACTCACTAAGCATGAATGATGCAGGTGAGCATATCGATGAAGTGACTGGAGGCGCCGAAGTCTGAGTAGGCGGGGCTGGATGTGCGCACGCTAACCCGATGACCTTACTTTTCCGCACATCATGTTTACGAGTTGGGAGAGATTTTGGATATTTCCATACACTGTCATTTTTTTTATATGTTGATGGTTGGCAGGAGTTTTGCATGTTTGACGTTTGGTCGTATTTTACTGCAGAGCTTTTATTGATGGTGGAGTACTTTTATTTTAAACTGTGTAAATTTTCAGTTGTTATCGCATATATGCATAAAATTTTTTTATTCGAGATTTAGTTTTTTTTAAAAAAAATTTAGTGATATTACACTCTAAGTCCTTACCCTACTAGGACTCTAATTTCATTATATTTAAACTCTTATATTATTATTTATTATATTATGTGTTTGTCAATTTTTGACAATACATAATATATATATAATAATAATAATATGTGTACATGTTTGTTAGTCACCACTACTAGTACCAACATTTAATTAGTAAATCACTAAATAAATGATTTTGAACTCATTATAACCTCGATTGATGATCCGAGAGATCCGATGTATCAAAGATACAAGTCTTGATCATATAATAAAAATTGAAAATTTTGAAGATCAAAATTTTCACTTACTATATAGGGCAGCTGCCTGTTTTAGTAAACTCCTTCACAAAACAGTAAGTTTCACTCTCCTTCCTTATTTTTCAATTAAGCTAACTTCCATTTCTTTCATCCTATGGAATTAGCTCATAAACTTCTTTATAAGATTCATGTTTGATCTCCATCAAACTACAGTCACCAAATTTCAACTCCTTGAAATTTGAATTTCTTAACGGGAACATATAATCTGATACTTGCGTAACCCTCGATGGTTTAGGGATACAGCTAGCCGTTGGGTTCACATCTCCATGTGATTCAGAATAATATTTATTCTTGTTCGGGTTTACCCTAGTTAACCTCATTCTTTTCATCACCTCCTTGATCAAGAATTTCAGAACTCATTTTTTATTGCACCCATCGGATCATGGTAAGAGCGTCTAGTAGCATCGTCCCATGATCCCCTAGGTATCACTGATAGTGCCTGCAAGAACCTTTAGTCATGGTTAGCGTACAGTACGGTCTTTCAACACATATATCCTGATCGAATCTGTAACTATTGGTGTATCGAGAGTTGCATATGAATTCGATAACGATGCGATTTATCTTCGAGTACTGATAGTGTCATGGTATGCGCAACTAGGAAAACACATTTCCTTAAACACTTTTCTTGCTCTGGCAGAGACACTTTGCACTATTAACTCATCAGATCACATAGGATATCTTCACCCGTTGGCAAACGGTGAATCCCCGATTACAATGCATTTGCTCCTACGTATTTCGAAACCACACCCAACCCTGTCACCTGATGACCTTCAATGGAGTCGGCAAACGGATTACGTATAGCCCCTACATTGTCCCAGATCAAAGGACTAATAGTGTACAACCATAACTGCGGACTATCCACTCGATAAGTGAGAACCATTGGATAATCCGATGGAAGGTTGTTCAGTGCACATCATATGATCACTCATCTGTGTGAATGGACATCTGCATGTCCTTGCCAATGAAACATGACGTTTACGTCACATATGCTATTCTCTAGCTCGAGCGACATTTATCCTTGTTTTAGGCGGCTGATTCGACTAGGAACATATTTAGAATATATGGTACACTTCTTAATTAGTTTCATGATCTTACGTTGCGAGACATAACTCATGGTACCTATTGTATATTCAAGAACTGTGTCTATGCAGCTTGCATGAGTCTACAGATAAAGTATAATGTCATAATAGAATGAAATCGTAAAATATTATTAAAATACAGATTGTTTTACATCAGAGTCAATAAAAGTCTGAGCCACAAGTTGGCTTGTCGAGAACCTACTCTAACACTAATTCTCTTGATTCAGATATGTTGGAACATTTCATGTTCGTAATCTTTGCTTGATTTTGATGTTAACAAAACTTGTTAATTTGTTACTAATAAATCTACCTAAGTGCGCAGAAAGCTGAAACTGAAATAATCAGTTATGAGCCAAAACTGAAGCTGTCAATGATCCTAACTGAAAGAACCAACTGATCACATGAACTGAACAAGTTCAACTGATGCATCGTAGAACAGTTAAACTGAATGTCCAGCTATTTGGTAGTTCAGCAGAATACCTTCAGAAGCCCGGCCAGCTGATGAAGAGTTCAACTGATGGAGATCCCAGCTGACCAGTTAGGCTGAATCAATGAAATCAGTTCAGCTGACGAGCCAACTGATTTCATCTTATCAGAACAAGACCAGTTCAGAACATCAGTTAGGAGCAATCAGTTGCAGATCACGACAAGTTTACTTAATGGAATCTAGGTGTGCACAAAGGTACAAAAGCTTTTGTCCAGTCAAAGGACAATAATGAACGTTGCTTCAAGCGCTCAAAGCCAAAATGTTCCAGAAGGGCTGTCGAGTAGTACAACGCAAATCTCAAGGAACGAATTCAAATGCAACGGATACAATGATTGAGTCTCAATGTACATTCAAGACTTCTCACCTATAAATAGAAGATCAGTGAAGACTTGATAAAACAGAGAAGAAAAAGAGGGTGGGCACGCATATTGTAAATCAGCTTACAAGGAAGCAACCGCCCAGTTGAGGGAACACTCCAGAGTTTTATCAGTTTAGATTAGAAGCACTTTTTCCTCAGTGTGTGAGAACACCTTCGGGTTGTTATCATTGTTCAGTTCTCACACACGAGCACTCACCACCACCCAAATTACAGTCTTGCACAAAGACATTAAACTTTTGTATGTAGTCTTTGACACATAGACGTTGAAGAAGTGTTGGCTGGAAGGTGTTGCCTTCAGTCTAGACTAGGAGTTCAGTTAGGCAGTGGGTAAGTCCTAAGCTGGGTGGGTTTCTACAATTAGTTCTATAAATCAAAGCCTTCTAGTGGATCCTACCCGAGGAGGTAGAAGGGGTGACGTAGCAGTTGAAGTATCCGAACATCCATAAACATAACTTGTGTAATTTATCTGTTTAACTGCTCGTTTTGTCCTTAACTGATTTGATCAGTTCAGCTGATATCAGTTCATTTCTATCCATAACTGAACTGGTAGATGCGAGAACTGATCCCATTTAATTTTCAGTTATTCAGTTGCACATGATATAAAATCTATCAGTTTTCTTAACGAATGATTACTTCGAGTGTTTTCCGCTTGGTTTCTAACCAAACTCGATCTAATTCATCGGTGTACACATTCTTAGAACACGAGCTATTGCAGCTCATGGAGAATATTGTGTTTAAAGCACCTTTGGTGCCCAGCACATGATCTTTCCATTGGTATCAAAGCTAGCTGTTCTAAGAATGACATTTGAAAATTGATATCTTAAAATGTATTTTAAAATGGTATTTAAAATGGTTTTCAAAACCCTTTTAAAAATTTTATATATCATGCGTTTATTGGAGAAGAGTGGATTGGCTCTGCAACTAATATTGTCGCCACTTCACTCGACTCCGTAACTTTGTTGTTTTAGTAGCTTGCAGGGTTTTGAGTTCAACTGACACCAGTTTAGCTAAACTGCTCAGCGGACAAGATTTCAGTTGCCAGTCTACCAGTTCAACTGATCAACAGATGAAACCCAACTACCAGCTGAAACTTAAGAGTTAAGTGGAGTTTAATCATCAGAAGTGCCGCATCTTCATTGCCATATCAGATCAGAGAAAATGATCAATGCGGTTCAGCATCAGTTGTGTTCAGTCTGAGTCAGCTCGACCAGTTAGACTGCACAAAGATCAAGTCTAAGGCAATTAGCTGCTCCTCTGGAAAGACAAACTCAAGATCGTTGCAGCATTACAAGAAGTTCAAGGCAACCAGTTGGGGTATATCTAGTCCTATTATGTGTAAACTGACTAATACTTGATGTTATTTAAAATTTGCTATTGTTGTAGCATTTTCCCTTACAATATTTGGTGTGCTCTAATGTATAAAAGGGAATGCTTATTGATTAAATAAACATCAGTTTATCCAGTTAGTTTGAGTGTAACTGAACTGCTATTTCAGTCTTGTTGCCTGAACTGCTTGTTTGTTAAGATGCTAAAACTCATTAAATCGCGTGACTGTTTATATTTTTAAGGGGAATTTTTAATTCAGTTCTTGAGGAGGAGTTTTACTTTTATCCATCAAACTGAAATGTTTTTAACATCGTCTTTAAATATTTTTGATTCTCCCAAAGGGGGAGAATCATTTAGTCATTCAGTTTTTTTTTTGTTTTTTCTTATCGCTTTAAACTATTCAAGTTTTGTGGGCATCAAAAAAGGAGAGATTGTTGGAACATTTCATGTTCGTAATCTTTGCTTGATTTTGATGTTAACAATACTTATTAATTTGTTACTATTAAATCTACCTAAGTGCACAGAAGCTGAAACTGAAATAATCAGTTACGAGCCAAAACTGAAGCTGTCAATGATGCTAACTCAAAGAACCAGCTGATCACATGAACTGAACCAGTTCAACTGATGCATCGTAGAATAGTTCAACTGAATGTCCAGCTGATAGGTAGTTCAGCAGAAGACCTTCAGAAGCCTGGCCAGCTGATGATGAGTTCAGCTGATGAAGATCCCAGCTGACCAGTTAGGCTGAATCAATGAAATCAGTTCAGCTGACGAGCCAACTGATTTCATCTCATCAGAACAAGACCAGTTCAGAACATAAGTCAGGAGCAATCCAACGCAGATCTCAAGGAACGAATTCAAATGCAACGGATACAATAATTGATTCTCACTATACGTTCAATACTTCTTACCTATAAATAGAAGATCAGTGAAGACTCGATAAAACAGAGAAGAAAAAGAGGGTGGCCACGCATATTGCATATCAGCTTACAATGAAGCAACCGCCCAATTGAGGGAACACTCCAGAGTTTTATCAGCTTAGATTAGAAGCACTTTTTCCTCAGTGTGTGAGAACACCTTCGGATTGTTATCATTGTTCAGTTCTCACACACGAGCACTCACCACCACCAAATTACAGTGTTGCACAAAGACATTAAACTTTTGTATGCAGTCTTTGACACATAGACGTTAAAGAAGTGTTGGCTGGAGGTGCTGTCTTAGTCTAGATTAGGAGTTCAGTTAGGCAGTGGGTAAGTCTTAAGCTGGGTGGGTTTCTACAATTAGTTGTATAAATCAAAGTCTTCTAGTGGATCTTACCCGAGGAGGTAGAAGGGGTGACGTAGGAGTAGTTGAAGTCTCCGAACATTCATAAACATATCTTTTGTTATTTATCTGTTTAACTGCTCGTTTTGTTCTTAACTGATTTGATCAGTTCAGCTGATATCAGTTCAGTTCTATCCATAACTGAACTGATAGATGCCAGAACTGATCACATGTAATCTTCAGTTATTCAGTTGCACATGATATAAAATCTATAAGTTTTCTTAACGAAGAATTGCTTCGAATGTTTTCCGCTTGGTTTCTAACCAAACTCGATATAATTCATCGGTATACACATTCTTAGAACACGAGCTATCGCAGCTCATGGAGAATATTGTGTTTGAAGCACATTTGGTGCCCACGATCCTTCAAGATAACTATATTATTTGGCTGCGTCGCTACGATACAAATAATTATGCATAAAAAATAATAAAATTTATATATTAATTGATTAAACGATATTCTAATGGTAAATATGATTCATATATCAGTTCTCACATACATGCATATACACCATCACTCACATATACAGAAAATAGTGTGTATTGATAAGTTGAGTGAGTCTTGCACAAAGACATTATACTTGTGTATGTGTCTTTAACTCATAGACGTAAGACAGGTGTTGATTGAAAGATGCTGCCTTCAGTCTAGGCTAGTAGTTCAGTTAGGCAGTGGGGTAAGTCCTAAGCTGAGTAGGTTTGTACAAGGCATTGTATAAATCAAAGTCTTCTAGTGGATCCTAACTGAGGTGGTAGAAGGGATGACGTAAGAGCAGTTGAAGTCTTTCAACATGCATAAACATATCTTGTGTTCCTAACTTTTTAACTATTGTTTTAAAACTGATTTGATTAGTTCAGCTGATATTAATTTAGTTTTTTCCAGAGCTGAACAGATACAAGCTCGAACTGATCCCCCTATTTCAGTTATTCAGTTCACATAAGCTAAAAGTCTTTAAAACTGATCAGCTTTCTTAACGAAGAATTAATTCGAGTATTTTCCGCTTGGTTTAATATCAAACTCGATTTAATTCATCAGTGTTTATATTCTTAGAACACGGGCTATTGAAGGTCATTGAGAATATTGTGTTTGAAGCATCTTCGCAGGTGTCTTAACTGATCCATCAGTATACTATAAGTTAACGTCCATAATATATTTGTCTTTTCCTTAAAACATTCTTTGAACTTGATATAAAGGAACAACTTGGAACTTCTTGTTGTCCAAGATTCAGAGGGGTCTTATAGCCTTAAATGCATTTCAATGTGGTCCCCTAAACTTGGTTCTACACTTAAAAGACGAACTTGCTGAATTCTTTTTATATTGGTCTTTAACTAAGTGTGTTGAAGTTGTCGAAAGACATGCTGAATTTCAATACTTAGTAATTTTTCACATTTTTTTCAAATTACCAAAACTTTTAATGTTATCCAACACTACACTAAAAGGAAACAAAGCTATTTTATATTTATAATTTCGAAAAATGGATATTTTTTGAAAAAAATAAATATTTAATAGTATTTTTAATTTGTTATTCTAAATTTGATTAAAAAAACATTAGTTTAAGAATTTATCAAAAAATTTGGAGTACATAGTGGTGATTTAAGAAAATATACAAAGATATTTAGAGAAGTAAAATTTTAAAATAAAATTTTGTCAAAAACCAATTTTTTTTTGCAAATAACTTATAAGTTGTCAAACTATTTATTTTGATAGCTTATAAGTTGTTACAAAATTATTTCCAAAAAATTAAGAGCTTATGAGCTCTAAAATTATTTATAAGTTATATTGCAGAGCTTTTTATGTAATCTGTCTAGAAAATGATTTCTGAAAGTTACAAGATTACTTTCTCTTATCTGCTGGCTAATATAAATGATAGAGTGAATCAAATTAGCAAAAAATCATCAAATGATAGAATGAAAACTGTTCAGTTGTGCTTTGAAAACTTAGAGTAACAAGATAATTCTGGTAGTAGACAATTAAAAACTTAAATGATCAATTGTATATTCAGGATTTCATTGGTATTCAATATCCCATAATGTCATCCTTAAATAATTTAAAGTTAAACGTTGATGACATTTAAAAACAGCTCTGAAATGTACGACCAATAACTTCAAATATAGATAATTCCACGTTTGTTTTATCTTGTTTGGTATAATATAATAAATGTTATGAATTATCGGATAATTTTGTCTCTCAACTGTTAATAAATTTTGTTAAAAGAGATAGAAAACTTTGCATATTTCTTGGTATTTATCTAAGAATATTCTCGATTGAACTCTGAATAGCTCAGTTAGTGTACTTTGTTGTTCGTATCTTATGTCATATGTCAGGCTTAACTCAACTTTAAAAAAAAAATACAGTTGTTTCAAGTATATCAACACACTTGAGGTTAGGTGAATGACTTAAGAAAGATCAGCTAGCTTGAGATATAAAATTCAAGAGAAGGTCCAGCAAGCTAGTCTAACATCTTTGTTGTGATTGAAAATCAGTTTAGAGATATTGAATAAATTGTTTAAAAAATTTTGTGATCTAACATCTTTGTTGTGATTGAAAATCTGTTTAGAAATATTGAATAAACTGTTTAAAAATTTTTGCAATAAAAAGCTATATAAGATTGTTTTTGAAATGTTCAAAATGAACCGAGAGATTATATTGAATTTGGTTATAAACAAAGCGAAAAAGACTCAACATAACATTCTAAAAATTATTTAAAATATTATGGAAATAATTTGAATAGAATGTAAGTTGACATAATAAAAATAGTCTTGTTAAAATATTTAATTAAATATTGGTATTTTATAGAACATTTTAAATATTTTAACAATGTCTACCAAAACAATAACAATAAATAAATGCAATAAAATAAATAGACACAAATTTTTTATGGATGTTCGAAGACCAAATATTCTACGTCTCCCCTTATTATGTTTCTGGAAGCATTTCACTAGAAGACTTTGATCTATCTGTTTAACTAATATTTGTGATGATGCTGGCATGTCAGGTGAAAAGATGCACCAAATTGAACAAAAACAATGAAAATCTAACATCTAGAAAGCCAAACGATTATGAATTCTTAACTTGATTATTCGCTCTAATCTCTAAGCAAATATAACGTCAAAATAAAGAAAACTACTAAAAATTGAAGAATAAACTCGATATTATTTATATTTTCAATAAATGTAGAAATTCACAAAATATTAACATAAAATAAAGAATGTTGCTTAAATCTGAAAAAGATGGCTTGAACTACTGAAATCTAGAATGAAAAGCTATTAAAACAATTGACTAGAACTATCTAAAGTCTTCAGGGATTTTGCTCAATTTGTGCGAGAGATGTCTGTGTTTTTTTTTTTGTTTATGCTAATCTTCTTTTCTTTTGAGTTTTTGGGTTGTTCTTCCTACTCCCCCGTTGCTTCATGATTTTGTCCATTATTTCTCCATGATTTCTTCTTGTTTGTACGCACTTTGAATTATTCAAATCAATTCAAATTACTGATGGAGTCTTATCCACTCTTGTCACCTCTTTCTTCTGAGACTTGAGTTTGAAGAATTTTAAGCCTAATTAAAATATAGCCCCAACAAATACCATCAGCCGCGTGCAATCATTGGCTCATTGAGCCAAAATACTTGTGTATAAACCTATTTACAATTTACCTATTTGTAACAGTGAAGCCCAAAATTTCTTTCATTGATTGATTTGGGCAATTTGTTTTGGACTGTATCATGTAAATGATCTACTCTCCAATCCAATTTCCACTTACGAAAAGTAATTTACCTCACTCATCTTCATCATCCCTGAACCTCAATCACCTAAATACTTTCCATCCAACTCCTAACTTTTGAACTCAAGAACCCGAGCCCCAAATCTTTCATCACACTCTCATATTATTCATTGTGTTATCTCCACTCTTCACTTCAAAACATCAACCATTATCCACATCAATTTGTCATATGCCTGATTATCCATCGTGGTTCAACCGATGTCACACTCTCGATTAGAACTTCTAGCACACTCTCAATGTTTTTGACAACAATTCAACAACCAATCACACATTTTTTAATATCTATGTGCTAAAACTTCCACCCAACTATTCTATGAACATATCTCTCTTTTTGTGTGAATAAGTTGCCTTCAAATGATGTATTCTTCAATACCTAAACATGGAATAGTGTTCTACAAACTTGATTTGGTGTAGATGATTATTCTTTGAAAACTTTTATCTCTTCTTGTTTCTCACACCTCATTTTCTTGGGTTTGTTCTTATTCTAGCTCATTTTTCTTTTATAACTTTCCCGTGCTTTTTTAATCCATACAAAAGCTCTTGTTTGATCCTTTAAAATATTGCATTTATGATCTCTAAGAATAATATGAACGTTAGAAATAAAAATATGAATGTTTGAAAATGTTTGTATGATTTTTGACAGTGAAACGATCATATTCACGTTGCTGACCAATTATTGTAACCGAGCTGATTTTTCTGTTGACCTGGCTGGTTTGACCGTGCTGGTCTCCGCTGGTCCAACTTGATTCTAGCTTATTAGTCATTTTTCTTAATTGTAACTCTGGGTTCATTGATTTTTAGGCAAAATGATGAACATGAAAAGTATATTATATTTCTATAGAATAAAAAATATCTCGATTTCGAGCTTGTATGAGAGCGATATTCTTGAAATACGAGATTGTATGGAAGTTGGAACTTTTCTTCATTCAGTGAGAACCAACCAACAACTTTGTCACTGTTTTTCACAATCGTAAGTTTTGATTCAGTTTTCGAATTGGGAAAATGATTTGTAGATCATTGTCTTAGATTCATAACACATATTGTGTAGAGGCCTCTTAATTCGTACTTGAAAATTCGAGGAAAAATTTGAAAATTTTCTCTATAAATAAATAAAATGCCTCATTCATAAATAAACTGATAAATAAAGTTTAATGTTTCATAAATAAACTGATAAATAGAGTGTAATGTTCAAAAATAGCAGCGGAAGTAAAGAATGTTTCAAAACGACAGCTTAAAATAATTCATTGTAATAAACTGAGTTTTCGCAAAAATAATAAATAATCTGATAAATGAGGTCCTCGGGTCCCACTACTGTCCACTCGAGCTGGCTCACTGGTCCCCGCCCTCGATCCGGACATCATCAGTACCTACAACAATCAAGTCTAGTGAGTCTAAAGACTCAGCATGCATATATCATATATAATAAGTAAATAGATAATAATAAAATTGCATGCGAAATGAAAATATCATGACATGAGGAATTATAGTACTTGCATAACTGAACTGTAAATATCTTATCATGGATAATTATAAATACGTGCATAACTGAACTGAAATCGTAAGTGAACAGTTAGCTCAATAGAGCTCTGTAATAAAATAGCTTGGATGATAATTTTGTTGAGATTATGTTCTACGTAAGTGGCCCCATGAACTGCACTGAACTGAACTGACCGGTAACTGACGACCGGGTGAAATACTAATCGTCTGATCAAACTAATGCCACAGTATACTAGGTGGTACAAAACTGAACTGACCGGTAACTGGCGACCGGGTGAAGTAATAATCCCACAATAGTACAATGGCCACGAGCAATATCACATAAATCTCAAAAATGAATAATTTCTATTTTTATGCACGTAATATAATTAAATAACGTAATTAAATGTCCTGTATTAATTTTACCAAATGGGTTGGATCGTTCCCAGGCTCGCTGCGACATAAATCTAACATGAAAAATATGCAATTGATTTTTCTTGACCAAACTTTGTAATTGAATCCAAAAACGAGACAATTACGCCCACTGATTTAGTATTTAATCATGACTCCGAGCCAACCCGAACCAACACCGAACCAACGTTTAGCCATGATTAAAATACTCTTAAAAATGATAAAATAATGCTCCTAAATTTAGAGTACTCGAAATTTAGTGAATGGAGGCCAAAAACGTGAAACGCTCTTTCGAGAGTCACTTTGACACATTACACCGTAAATTCTCGTACGACTTTTAAAATGATCCAAATCACAAACGGCCAAAAACATGACCTTTCTAACTTGATGAGGCACGGTCCAGTCTAAGGCCATAGGCTAAAAGCAAACCAAGAACTCGAACGAGCCACTGAACCGCCGCAGCAAGTTGCTGTCACAAAAATACAGCAGCATGCTTGCGTTTCCTTGTGTCGTTTTCGAGGCTAGCGGCCATTGGGGCTTGAACCACTGACTAGAACCTCTTTCCAACATCCTAGGGAATGGTTTGGACCATGTCTAAGGGCCCTAGGCCAGCCACAATCTGCACCACACCAGAAATGCGACCACACTCCCCGCCGAGAGCACAAGCTGCACGCGTGGGGTGATTGGCTTCGCTTGTTGTCTCGCGTCGTTCCAGTGGCCATTTGACTGACCATGGCTCAATCTAGACATCAAGGTGTATGGTATGAACCGTGGCTAAGGGCTAAAAAGCCTACCAAGATCCACACCACACCCCAAACTCGACACTACACTTGCTGTAAACAAAGGGGCCGAAGGGGAAGGGGCTGTTCTTTTTCTTTTGATTTAAAACCGATTCCACCATGGACCAAGCCTCAAAGGGGCGACTTGGTCACATCTTAGACATGATAGGGATGTGTTCTAACCATGGCTATAGGCCCCTAGGGCAGCCAAGATCAAGAACTCTCCCTTGACAGCAAGTAACAAAAATTTCGATGCACCATATGGCATCATGAGTGAGTTGCTGTCCAACTGAATTTCCAGCGTGCGTGGGGCTGGAACCAACGTTCTTTCATGACCCTAACATGTCCTAGTACATGTCTATATGCAGCCTCAAGCCCCTGGAACGAGCCAACCTCCTGAAACCACAAAAGCAATACCAACCGTGAAGCATGAAGGAAGTAGAAAAATCTGTGCAGAATTTTGTTGTGTAGTTGCTGCAATATTTCGGTTTTGCTCTTAAAAATCATGAACAAATATGGTTTAAAAACATGTATATGACTTGATTGAAGAGCAAGGAAAGATATAAACATGCCTTGGATTTTTGTTTTGAAAGAAAACAAACGATTACGACGACGCAGCGCGGAGGAGACGGAGTGTTTTGCTTCTTGTTTTTCTCTCTTGTTTTCTCTCAAGCCTCACACGATTTTCTTGTCTGAAAATGCTCTGAAATTTCGAGAATGGTGAGGGAGAAAGTGTTTAGGAAATGAATGAGAAGTTTACTAATTAAATGGGGTGGTAGAATGGCAATGCAATTCATTCCATCCTAGGTGCTAGTGAGATATGGAATGGGGTATGATATTATTGGATTGAGGGGTGATTTACGGGGAGTGATGGCCGAGATTTTCAATCAAAACAAGGCAAGGATATTACTTATTTATTTATTTATTTGGTGATTAGAAGAAGGGATTATCATATCAAGAAAAAGATTAAAGAATTGAATCAAGGTGGTGAATTGTTAATCCATATCAAATCTTCAATGAGGTGGCCGATTTTCTTGTTATTAGTTGGAGGGAAAATTGCTTAAATCTTGTATTTTAAGTATTTTAAAGTTTTATCTACCCATTAAGTATTTTAGTGAATTAATTAATTGGTTTAGTTTAGTAATTATTTTGCATGCATGGCTAAATATTTAAATCTTAAAGGTAAATTTACTATCATGTTAAATTATAATTTCTTAATTAAAATAAGTCTAGATTAACTTATCTCAATTGGTCACATATTTTATTTTATGCTTTTAATTAAATTATTGGACATAAAGAATTTATTTACTACTTATCTCAAGTTAATTAAATAAATCCCTAAACCTTCTTTTATTTTTAAAATGACTTCTTATTTATCTTAAATAAATTCTAAGAATGTTTTCTTAATATTAAATTTTATCTCAATACTCCAACTCCAGTCCGACCTCACTTATTTAACTGAAAATGTAGTAATTAAACTACTGCATGAAATAAATAATTTAAAGAAAAGAATTTAAATAATCATGAAATAAAATCATTTTATATTTAAATACTGGAATTATGCATGACTTATACGTAGTCTAATTTACGGGTTCTACAATCCTTCCCCCCTTAAAAGAAATTTCTTCTTCGAAATTAAAACTCACCGAATAACTCTGGGTACCGGCTCCTCATCTCTGGCTCAGACTCCCACGTAGCTTCTTCCTCTGAATGGTTATNCTGAGCTTCCCTTTCTTCCCAAATCGCATGACACCCTTCATAGGTGCCACTTTCACAAAGACATGGTCGCCCACGGCGAACTCTAAATCTCTCCTCCGCTGGTCCGCATAACTCTTCTGTCGACTCTGAGCAGTCCTCATCCTGTCACGGATCTGGGCTACTATATCGACAGTCTGCTGAATAATCTCTGGACCCAACTCGGCTCTCTCTCCTACCTCATCCCAATGAACAGGAGATCTACACTTGCGACCATACAATGCTTCATACGGAGGCATTCCTATAGACGACTGAAAGCTGTTGTTATAGGTGAACTCCACTAATGGCAAGTTCGACTCCCAACTCCCGGAGAAATCGATAACACAAGCACGGAGAAGATCCTCCAAAATCTGAATAACTCGCTCTGACTGCCTGTCTGTCTGAGGGTGGAAAGCTGTGCTAAACAACAACAACGTACCCATCGTCGAATGCAAACTCTTCCAAAATGAGGAAGTGAATCTGGGCTGAGAGATATGCCCGAAACACCAAAACTGATTTTGCCAAGCTAGTTGCAGCTTCGATTCCATCCAGCCAGATCTTTCGACCAAAATTATGCCTAGATAACATCCGAATCCACTCTGCTGAACTGGAACATGATTTATAGTATTTTGAGTTGGTTGTTAAGCCGTTTTAGAATAACGGTGTTTGAATCACTGAGTGATGAGATATTTTTGAAACAGTCAGCTGCATCAGAGACTCAACTAAGTTAAATTCGAATTTCAGCTTTGCAAAACTTCAAAATTGTAATCTACCAATTACACACTTAATGAAATAAGTTAGCAGCACAATATAAGTTTTATTATCATCAAAACCAATATAATTAGCGTTTTTGCAATCCAAGCAGTCCAATCGGGTATTTCAACAGAATGCAACTAAAAAATTTTATTTTAGTATTGTTCTCAACGAAACCTAGATAAATTTTAATTCTAAACTTGTGTTTTCATACAAAGTAATCATATATGCACGAAGACTCGAGAGTACAGATTTAACCGGAATGATAAATAATAATGTTAATAATAATAATAATAATAATAATAATAATAATAATAATAATAATTAAGTTACATTCTATCCATGGAATTTGTCTAAAAATATACAATTTTCCTTTTAAAAAATATATTATAAGTCACATCATTTCTTGAATTTGTTATCAGTTGAAGGGGAATAAAATTGTCTGATCATTAAAATGCAGCCATGGGGTCTTCTTCTATCTCGGTGCAATACTTTATATAAAACTAGGGTCGTGGAGCACATATTGCGTGTTTATATAAAAAAAAATTATAATTTATTTGGATTATAATTAAATGAAGATCAAAACATAATTGTAAAAACTGCAATTTTAATATATTAATTTTAAAAATAAAAAAAAGAAAGGGAGAAAAAAGACCCAAGCAGAAATTGAACATGCAATTTTATGATTAAGAAATAAAGATTATATCCATTAACCCACAGGAGACTTGAATTACATTTTTGACACTTTATTAATATATATAATTATTAAAACAGATTATGACACCAATTACATATAAAATTAGTATACATTGATGTGATGATTTCAATTATATATAAAATTTGCTCTTCAAAAGATGAAAAATAAAGATCAATTATATCACATGGCTGTATGTATTAGGGAATTTTACATAAAGTGGAGTAGAAGAAATAATTTTAAAAAAAACGTCGAAATGGATAATTGACTAGTATTTATTAATGGTTTATGTAACAGGGAATATTACATAAAGTGGAGTAGAAGAATAATTAAATAATTAAAAGACGTCGAAATGGATAATTGATTAATATTTATTAGTATTTTATGTAAATAAATAAATAATTATAAATATAGCAAAAAAAATTAAGATTATCAAGGTTGAAAATTTTGTTTAAAAAAAACATGTGCAAAAACATTGTATCTGCACCGAAAATTAATTTGGATGATAAAAAATGAAGCTTAAAAAATGTAATGGTAGTTGTCATTTAGAATTTGGGAGTTGGGAGAGGAATAGTTGGTCTTATAGATGTCTGACAGAGTTTATAAGTTCTAAAAATAGTTTATAAGTTGTTTTAAAGTTTATAAGCTCTCATAATTTGTTTGGTAAAAAAAGTTTAAAACAACTTATAAGTTGTCAAAATAAATTTTTTGACAGCTTATAAGTTATTTTAAAAAAGTTGATATCCCACATTTTTTTTTCAAAAAGATCTTATTTTAATATTTCACTTCTCTAAAATATCCTTGTAAATGTTCTTAAATTCTCATTTTATCATCATTTCTTAAATCTCAACTTTATCATTTTTGTTTTTTTATCGAATTTAAAATAACAAAATTATTAAAATTTTATTGAGTAAATTAACAACTATAATTTTTTTAATCAACATTTTAATTGTAAAAATTAAAAATAATATTAAATATTTTTAAAAAAAACATCAATTTTTTAAATATAAATATAAAATTATAGCGCCTGAAAATCAGTTCACTTAAACCACATGCATGGAAACTATTTAAATTGCTTGTTTATTTTTTTATTCAACTAATTTAAATGCTTAAATGATATATTTTATATGATTTCAAATTGAATGATTTCATGAAATTAAGGATTTTGTCCGGATATTCAATAATAGGCCGGAGAAAGGAGATCGGAGACGACCAAGATGAAAATATTTTTTGACAAATGTTTTTAAGGCTCTATAATATGATTAAATAGGATTAAATTTTTTAAAAAATATTGGAGACCAAATTATTTTACGAGTCGAGCCTTATTTTATCTGGGAAGCCGGTTTTAGTCAGAAAAAGGATTTTTAAGGACACGAAAGTTATTTTTTGAAAACGATTTTTGTAAACTGTTATTTTATATTTAATTGGATCTTAATGAGCCTAATTTACCTAGGATTGATGGGCATAATTATTCTTAAACCCAAAAACCTTAAAACTTCAACCTTTTAAAACACTATTTTTGAAAATCATAGAACCAAAACTAGGGTTCTAGACTCCTACAAGCAGCCGAAAAACACACACCACACACACAAATTTTGTAAAAGTTGGAGAGAAAAATTCCAAGGTGGTTCGTCACCCGTTCGTTCTTTTTCGCAATCAACGCAAACGATCGAATATTCGAATGTTTTTTAACGCAGAGGCACGTTTCTAAACCTTCTTTTTGCACCATTCAATACATAATATGTGTGTTTTACTTTTGAAGAATGAAAATTATATTGATCAAACTATTTGATGATTGGATGAATATTTTTCAAAGTTTTTACGTTTTTACGCTTGTTTGAGACGCTTTATGATTTCTAAGGACATTTTGCCAATATGAGACGTTTATGAGTCGTAAAAAGAGTCGTTTAACGGAGGAACGTAGGCTGGAAACGTGCAAGGATAAGGGAAAATCAAACCTAAGGTTTGCTAGGATTTTTCTTGGGTTATAGAGGATGGCTAGGGGGTGGCTGGACCAGGGGCTCAACCAGGCTCGGTCAAGGCACTGTGATGGATGTGTCCTAGGTCTAGGGAGAGTCCTAGCAGGGCTGGACTCATGGACGCACAAGGGAAGAGGAGCCGCGGCCTTGGGATGGAGGAATTAAGGCTCGGTTATGGGATGCTAGGCGAGTGGCTGTGCGCAAGGTCAGGGAGGGTCTGGGGCTGGCTCAACAGGGGCTGGTGATGTCCCAGAGGGGTCCCCAGGTTGGCTGGAAGGGGTGGCTTAGGGAGGCGCAGCCGCGAGCCTAGGTGTTTAAAGGGAGATGCTTGTGGCTTGGGTGTAGCAGTCATGGGCTGTGTGTGGCGCGGTCCAAGATGGTCAAGGTGGTTCCAAGAGGGTGATGGTGGTCTGGTCTGGGTTGGGGCTTGGACTGGACGCAGGCGTGGCTAGGGTAGAAGAGGCGTGACTTGTGGTTAAAAGGAAGGGAGGCGTGTGGATTAGGCTAGGTGCAAGGGTCGAACCGCGGGTCTACATGGGTTGGTTCATGGCTCACGGGAGTAGACAGGGTCGTAAAAGTTATGTTTCGATTTTGGGGAGAAAATATTAAGTTTTGAATTTATTCGGGTTTAATATGCTTCACGTTTTAGCTATTAAGTCATTAAATCGAAATGTTCGGGTTTATGTCTAAGAGTAATATCAAAAGTCAAATTTAAGCTTACGATGGTTCGGGATAAGTTCAAGTCAATAAAAGTAAGAAGAAGTCAAAATTGGGAAGTTCGAGGTCCAGGGATAAAATGGTCATTTTACTTCCCCGGGTAAATGATATTTGAAAATGGTCATAATACATGCTAAATGATTTTTTAAAATGTTTATAATGAAAATATAATATTTTTATGATATATGCAAAGGTTGTACAATTTTTTTGAAAAATATTATTTTACGAATTTTGGAAGAAAACGATATTTTTATAAATAAAAAGAAAGAGAAAAATATTTTGAAAGATGACTATGGCACAGAGGATATAATGGGGATATTGTGCAGGAAAATGTCCTAGAGGACCGTTTACGGGAGAAGGCCCTAGAGGGAGCCCAACGATCATATTTCGATATTTGGCCACGGCATACTGACGAGAGTTGTTGATGCCCCGCCCCCAGGTATTTTGTGTATATAGACTGATCAGTCGCGCGGAGGATGAATGATAAAGGATAAAGGATAATTACTTTCAAGGATCAAACTTCACCCAAAATGATATATGATGAGGAAACGATTTATGATGTTATATGCTAAAATGATTTGTGAAAATGATAGATATTTACGAGTTTTTAGGCAGCTTATTTTATTAAAAGATATATTTTATAGATGCATATGCATGTATATGTATTATTTGCTACGTATGGTTAGAAAGTGTTGAGTCATTAGACTCACTAGGTTTGAATGGTCGCAGGTGAGGATGATTTTGAGCGAGACACTGACGCTTTAGTGGATCGGGTCTAGCAGTACACTCCCGATTGACTTTTATTTTTCCGCATTAGCTTAAAATTTAAGATTTTAAAGTAAAGATTTTGAAGATCGTTTATTTAAAGATTTTATGTTTTATTTTGAAGTTTAGTCGTTAGATTATTTTAAAATTGACGTATGCTTTTGTGGTTGACGATTTATGGATGTTTATACATTTGATGTTTTTAAATTATTCGTTTTTATGTTAGATGATTTTGAAGTTAGAAGAAATTTTTTTTAAAAAAAAATCCCTACTATTTAATTAAATTTTAAAGTTAAAAGTAATGGACGTTTCAAAAATAGATTAATTTTTTTAATATTTTAATTATAAAAATATTTTCGTATATATATAACTATATATATATATATAACTATTTTTTAAATTTAATAATAAAAAAATTATATATTAAATAAATTAACATCTTTAAATTATTTAAAATAAGTTTATTAAAATTTTTTTAAAATAAAATTTCATAGTTTATAAATTTTTATAAAGGTATAGTTTGGTGCACTGGATAATAGAGGGATTGATAAACTATCATCCTTATCCCACGTTTGGTATTTTTTTAGAAAGCCCATGATAATATCATGAGCTCGTGATAAATAATTTTATACAAGGATTAAATATCCATTTTATGAGATGTGATAAATTTAATTTAATGATAAAAAAACCACAAATGACTTAATTGCCCTCAATATATAAAAATCCTAAACTCTATCGTTCTCTCATTTCACCGCCCCATCAAATAAATATTTTTATTTATATTTATATCATATGATAATTATATAAATGAACTCGAGATAATTATATAAATGATTTTTATAAATCTCGATAAAATTATTAATATCACTCGATTAATCTTAAAAATTGATATTTGACTTTACTCACAAAATCAATGGCTCAATTATCATATTATATAATATATAAAATTAGGTAAAAGTAAATAAATCATGCAAGCACGTCGACGCATGAACAGATAAGAAATATGGACTCAAGCAACAACTTTGAAATTATAAAATTTATTATGATAATGTTAATTTTGTCATTACAATCTAATATATAAATTTAATCACTATTATTAAAATCATACCAAACATTAAATATAATATCATACATCTTATTTATCCTTAACTTATTCTTGGAAAGTTGGATGTTGGACGTGGCACCTTTATTTTTAAAAAAAATTGAAAATCTACTTTAAAAAATAGCCTCTTTTTTTACCATGGTTAATTGTTCAACTTTTTTCTTTTTTTTAAAAAATAGAATAGCTCAAATTATTTCAAATTCCCGTGAAAAAATAACCCCCATTATTTTCCCTCTTCTTTCACGTTCTGCCATCTTCATCGGTAAATTTCATTCCATACCTCCACCAAAACGGCAGCGGCGCTGCTACGCACCGGCGTACATTGCATCCACCGGAAAGACTCCTGAATCACTGTGTGTTATTTTCACGTTTGAGATTAATTTCATTTAAACCAAAAGAAGGGATTTTTACCTTTGCTTCGGTTTCAAGCCATCAAGGGAAACGTGGGTTTTGTGATATATTTGGGATTTTCTGTTTGCTTTTGAAGGGATTTTAAGGTACATTATAATAATTTCAAGTTTCAACCACTTTAGGTTTTGGGTTCCTGGATTTACAATTGGAGTTACTGTTATTATTTTATAATTTTCTTGTTTTCTGGGATCGTAAATTATCTTGATTTATCCCTTATTTCACATTGTTTAGGGGGCAAAAATGTGGTGTACGTATTTATAATCTAGGTTGATTATCAAGTATGGAGATGCTCATTGTCAAAAATATCTTGTTATTAGGCAGTGGACGCATATAGATATTAAGATTTTGACTTTTGTGACTTTTGAAAATTTTGAGGAACAATTTTTATATTGGGTTGTTGACTGACATTGGGGAACAATTTTTTTACGATACTGTTTGGTAAATTTCATTTGGTTTCAGAATTTGAGATGTTAACTATAAGTTTATATTGTAATTTGGATGAAATGATTGATAAACTAACCCATATTTCTTATTTGGCACATGATGTACCTCTGATTATTTTTTGTTATTGTCTCATAGAATTTATTGGAGTATTGTTGTTCCTGAGTTCATCACAAGATTAGATCCTGGTCCATCTGTGGTTGCTACACATCTACATACATCCCATTGACTGAACCGAGACCTGAAACACGACGAATGGATCTGAATTGCGATGGTAGATATATTGACTCTTGTAATATTTTTCCATAGTTATAAATTTCTTGTTAGAATATAACCAAATACTATCCAAACTGATTTTTTGTTCTTATACACTTCGTGGTAGATAATATTGAAGAGGTTGGAGTTTCAAATTTGGAATTTGTGGTTCATAGAGATGTTGAGGCACTATCTACAAATTGATCTATTGTAGATCAATTGAAGAGTAGACTATTTATTGGTGAAGTTGTGAAAAGTGTTGAAGATGCTTATATACTATATTGTAATTATGATCATGCAAAAGGTTTTAGTGTTAAAAAAGGTGATCAACGCTACTTTCCTGGCACTAACGAACTTCAAGCTAAAGAGTTTGAATGTTCTTGTGAGGGTAGTAAAGATGAAAAACGTTCTAATTTACAAATACCTGTTTACTTGAAGCCGACATGTAACGTCCCGAAAATTTGAAGGTTCACGTAAACCACATGCATGCAAATTATTAAATTTCTTTGGTATTTTATTAAATTCTTTTAAAGCATAAAATGCATGTTTATTTGATTAATTCGTGTTTAATTATTGTTATGCATTTTATGCATAATTATTTAATGATAGAATTTAGTTCATGAAATTTTAAAGGTTCGTGCATTAAAGATTTTTAAGTTACATTTCGCGCTCGAACGAGGAACGGAGACCGGAGAATTTTCAGGAAAATTATTTTACTACACGATTTATTTTTATAAATGAAGTTGAGGTGTTTTTAAGGGTATTTTTCAAAAATAGGATTTTATTGGGTAGTTTTACCCGCAGGATTTTTTTTTTTACGGTACACAAATTTTATCGAATCGGGGGACGTTTTGAGGTTTCGGCTAATGTTTTCAAAATCTTTCCAACACGAAATATTTTTCGCGAGTGCGTTTGGATTTAGTGGGCCTACATTTAAGCTCATTGGGCTTAAACATCTTTTATAAATTTAATTAACAAGATTAGTGTCCACTAACCTTCTAATTAACTATATTATTTAATTCCAAGCACCTCTTTACCTACCCATAACCCCACAACAGCCGACACCCACCCCTTTTCCATTCAAAAGTCTATCGGTTTCATCAAATCCCAGCTGAAGCTTCGGTCACCTCAATTCTTGGTAAAGGTATAATCTTCTTGGGTCTCCCTCTTCGTGATTGGTTCACCAAATCATCTCTAGGCACGCTTTGTAACAATCCTTTTTGCATCACCCATGTTCATATTACTGATATATGTGTATTCATGCAAGAAAACATTCGATCCAAGCTTGAGTAAGAAAGGCTTTCGGTTTTACATGTCTTTGTGCATTTCATGCTTTGACACTCACGTTTTTGCGCTTGGTTGCAAGGGGGCTGCCGATTTGTGGTTGTATAGGGACAAAGTTGCTTTGTTTATGGTGTTTCGATGGTAGGTGCCTAAGGATTACACGGCACTTGGTGAAAGCCGAAAGGATCACGCATGTGGCTAGAGTGTCGGGTGGTTTGGTGTAAGGTTTGGGATAGTTAAGTCGGGAAGGGGCTGAACCATGATAAGGCTCGATCCAAGAGGGTCCAACCGAGGCTAGGGGAGGTCCACCACCTGCTGGTAATGCCCTTGGAACCGCTTGGAGTCGAGTGATCGGGTTTGGCCGCGAGTGAGCGTTGTTGGGTGGATGGCGAGTGCGAGTGCTTCTCGATTTGCATGGGACTGTAGGCTATGTTTAAGTGAGTCCAGTAAGGTCCTAGGAGAGTCTAGGCGAGGTCGAGTCATGGCTGGAACGGTCGGTAGGAGGTTAGAGACGTGAATGAGGATAGTAGTCAATTAGGGAACTAATTAAGTAAATTGCCAATTTTCCACCCACATTATCTAGTGATGGCAGAGAGTCTAGGAGTATATTTTGAGGATTTTCAGGATGACAATTGAGTGTTTTAAGTATGTCAAAAGGTTGGGAAAAATTTGGTTGGGTTTCGAGTCAATTCGGATTAAAACCGGGACTTCGGTCCAAGTTTTAAAACAATTCGGTTAAGTTATAAATTGATCTCGAGTTTACTTCTAGAATGCTTTTAAAAATGTTTTGGGACATTTTAAGGAGTTTGGTAAGCTTCGGGTCAATTTTAGAGGTCCAGGGGTTTAACGATAATTTTCGGGTTTCCAGGGGCAAAACGGTCATTTTACACCCGAGGTGAGAGTTTGGTCCTGGCAGCACCCTGAGCACAAATATATGATATTTTAAATGTTTATGCATCATTTTTATAATTTTTACGCAATTATGATAAATACGTTGCATGCTTGGTTTAAAGGAAAAGTTACGCATATGCATGTTTTTATTAAGTGATGAAAATTATGATATTTTTGAAGGATGGGAATTGATTGTGACTGACGATGTATATGTAAACGATGACATGAGATATGATGAGCTGAGGCCCGGGCTCAGTGGACGGGTAATGCTTTCGCTGATGTCCCCCGCCGCCGGGTACCACGGTTTTATATATAGATGGATCCATCAAATAGAGCTGATACGATAGAGCTGATACGAAAGTCACAACTAATAAACTGAATTCAATTAAAAGAAAATGTATAAGTTTATGATGACACGATGAGCTGTTTTGACACGTATATGATGATATGAGATGACATGCTTTGAGACGATATGATTTAACACGACATATATACGTATATGATGACATGAGATGACATGCTTTGACACGATATGATTTTACAATACACGTTTACGTTATGCTTTTAATTTCATGAAAGATATGTTGAGTATGATATTTTTCACTGTTGTGTGCTATGAATATGTACTTGTTATTCCCGGTACAAGTGTGTTGAGTCTTTAGACTCACTAGGTGTGTGTGATACAGGTGAGCTTGATGGTGAGGGGACTGGAGGTGCCGAACTCTAAGTAGGCAGACCTGGTGCGGTGACACGACCCGAGGACCACATGTTTTCCGCATTACGATTTATGAGATTGTGAGGAGATGAATATTTTCATACGTTGATGATTTTAAGATTTTTAATTGTTCATGTTTACACATAATTTTGAGATGAGTTTGGTTAATTTAAATAAATATGATTATTTTAAATGTTACTTCGAAAATGCGAGATTTTATAAAAAAAAAAATTCCGCACTTTTAAAAATTAGTAGACGTCACAGTTGGTATAAGAGCAAGGGTCCTGTATAGTGTTGTGCCACCGCCAGCTTCTGCCGCTCAGTCTTCAAGCCTCAAGTCTGTAAGTTGCATGATATTACATGTTTTAAATGTTTTAATGCTATCACCTGTATGTTTACATGATATACGTTTTACGAAACATGTTTATCTGTCGTTATATTTTGAGATTAGATGCTTTAAATTTTTTATGCATATTACGACATTAAATGAGAAATTATATTATTTTCATGCATGTTGGCTTTGTAGTGGAATTGGAAATGGATAAGAATTTTGCTATTGGGCATTAGGAGAGGTCGAAAATGATTTGACTATATTAATTTTGATCAGTAATACTGATGTTCTACTCGTAGGTCAAAAGTTAAACTTAAAAAAAATATTATGAATACTTTTGGGACTTGTAGATTTTATAAGAAATTATTGATGGTTCGTGGTTGCTAGCCGAGTTAATTTTTGATGATTCCTTGTAAGGATTAATGATTCGAACACTACGACGATCTTTGGAAATATAAAGACGCAGAATTTATTTAGGATGCATGCTCTACCTAGTTGAATTTAATGATTGAATTGCATGAATTGAGAATTTTAAGAATTTAACTGTAATAACCAATAATTGAGGACCTAAGTGTAAAAATAAAATTCTAAGGGACTATTTTCGAATTTACCGAATTTCGGGATTTAACTCTGAGTTTCGAGAATTTTAAGGTTTAATGAGACAAAAATCGATAATGATATGAGGACAAAAATGCAAATTTCGAAGAGTTGTAGGGCCAAAAATGTAATTTTCGAGAACAATAAGGGCCAAATTGCAAATCTCGAAATTTTTAAGGATTAAATTTGAACTTTTGAGGAACACTTGGGTTAAATCAGTAATTATTCGAGGTTATGTGGATTGATTTTGGGTCTAATATGCTTAAAATTATTGAACTTTTTGTTATGAGAAACCTATAAAATGAAATTAAGAACGCTAAGAACTTATTGGTAATTGTGGAATTTTAGAAATTTAGGACAAATTGGATAATATTTGAGGAAAGTAAAAATTAATTATTAAGAAATTTGGGGGAACTAGTTCAGAAGTAAGTGAGAATCGAATGATTTAAAGGATATGAATTTTCGATGATTTAGGCTTGAAGGGATATTTAGAACCTTGAAACATCTGGGTTATAATGTTATAAGAAATAGTAATCAAGGACATTGTAGGATGAATCAATCTTGAGCTTGAAAATTTAAGTGTTAATGAAATAATGTTGTGACAAATTAAGAATTTAAATTGATGACAATTTAAGGTGAAGTTGATCAGTTAGTTAAGTTATAAGAGTAGACGTGGAGCTAACAAAATTTTGGGAACTTAAATTTGATGTATCATAATTTTTAATCGTGATCTTAAGAGTTAAAATTATACATTTGTTGGAATTTAATTTTTCTAAAAAGTTGGATGTGATTGATGGTTAAGATATTTGATAGACGCATGTAAGAGGTGAGATAGACATCTTGTCTTAAGGAATTTTGAAAGTCATTAAGAAACTTGGGGCTAAGCGAATATGTGTATTGGAATTATTTTATACAAAGTTATTTGGATGAGGTAAGCTTGAATTTCAAATTTATGAGATATTTGTTCATATAGAATTTTTGGGTGAAATAAAAACAAAAGAGAATTAGTTGAGTTCAACATAAGTTATCAATGAATGAATATTAAGATTTTTATCGAGTAAAAAAAAATCTAAAAGCTTGATATGGGGATTCTAGAACTCTATAGGTTATAAGTGAAGTTGATTTATTAAAGTTAGTATAATGCTACCATGTGATAACTTATTAAATTTTATACGCTAATATTAATTAAGCATTAGGGATACGTAAGAATGCGACATTCGTTTCAAGGAGGAAAGTCTAAGAGTCTTAGACATCAACTATATTGTAATTGGGAATGGAATAATTTAAGCATGCAACTGATGCGAGAAGGGTTTTATTAATTAGGTAGAAGATCATTATTGTATAATTGGGTTTTATGGATTAACATTATTTGAGGTTTAAAATTTAAAATAATTTTACATCCCGGATGTACTTGTAAATAGTAAGTTATGTAAGTTTAGTGCCGTAAGATAAAGATTCGATTCAAGGATCTTAGGTTAATATTGGGAAGTTTTTTTAAAAAAAATAGAAGTTGAAATTTGAGGTTATAGAAAAATGAAACTAGGTTACCATGGGGCGTTATAAGTTGAGTTTCGCAAACGAGGGTTTAGAAGGTAGAGTTTATTAGGATTGAGGAGACATAAGAACATCTTAAGATTTATTATTTTATCATAGTAGCGCCGCGGAAGCGTGGACTATTGGGATACTAGAACTAAGTCTAAAATTTGTGATTATCAAAGATAAGCAAATTTCGGGGACTAAATTCAATTTAAGGGGGAGATTGTAACGTCTCGAAAATTTGAAGGTTCACGTAAACAACATGTATGCAAATTATTAAATTTCTTTGGTATTTTATTAAATTCTGTTAAAGCATAAAATGCATGTTTATTTGATTAATTCGTGTTTAATTATTTTTATGCATTTTATGCATAATTATTTAATGATAGAATTTATTTCATGAAATTTTAAAGGTTCGTGCATTAAAGATTTTTAAGTTACATTTCGCGCCCAACGAGGAACAGAGACCGGAGAATTTTCAGGAAAATTATTTTATTACACGATTTATTTTTATAAATTAAGTTGAGGTGTTTTTAAGGGTATTTTTCAAAAATAGGATTTTATTGGGTAGTTTTACCCGCAGGCTTTTCTTTTTAACGGTAGGCAAATTTTATCGAATCGGGGGACGTTTTGAGGTTTCGGCTAATGTTTTCAAAATCTTTTGTTGGAACTTTTCAAGTTCGCAATCTTTGCTTAATTTTGATGCTAGCAAAACTTGTTATTTTGTTTCTAATAATCTACCTTAAGTGCGCAGCAGCTGAAATAGTCGAAACTGAAGCGATCGAAATGCTAACTGAAATCGCTAACTGATCGCACGAACTGACCAGATAAACTGATGAATCGTAAGAGCAGCTCAACTGAATCAGTAAAATCAGTTAAGCTGAAGAACCAAATGATTTCACCTCACCGCAACAAGACCAGTTCAGAACTTCAGTTATGAGCAATCAGTTGCAAATCAAGACAAACTTACTTAATGGATTACAGCTGTGCGCAAAGGTACAAAAGCAATTGTACTATCACAGTACAATCATGAACGTTGCATCAGAAGCTTAAAGACAAAAGTTCTGGAATGGATTCCAAAGAACAAATTCAAAGTGCAACGGATACAATAATTGAGTCTCACTGTACGATCAAGCTTCGCGCCTATAAATAGAAGATCAGTGAAGACTCAGACATGGAACGAAATACACGGTGTGGTTAAAAGAGAGAACAAAAGAAAAGAAGAGAGGGCACGCATATTGCATATCAGCTTTCAAGAAGCAATCAGTCCAGTTGTGAGGGAACACTTCAAAGTTATACCAGCTTAGATTAGAAGCTTATTTCCCTCAGTGTGTGAGAACATTTTTTGGTAGTGTTCATTGTTCAGTTCTCACACACACGCGCACATCACCACCCAAATTACAGTCTTGCACAAACACAATAAACTTGTGTGTGTAGTCTTTGACACACAGACGTTAAACAAGTGTTGGCTGGAAGGTGCTTCCTTCAGTCTAGACTAGGAGTTCAGTTAGGCAGTGGGTAAGTCGTAAGCTGTGTAGGATTTGTACAAGGTGTTGTACAAATCTAAGTCTTCTAGTGTATCCTACCCGTGGAGGTAGAAGGGGTGACACGTAGGAGCAGTTGAAGTCTCCGAACATCCATAAACATATCATGTGTCTTTTAACTGTTTAACTGCTTGTTTTGTTCTTAACTGATTTGATCAGTTCAGTTGATATCAGTTCAGTTTTTTCCATAACTGAACTGATATAAGCTCTAACTGATTTTTCCGTAAATCAAGTTCTTCAGTTGCACAGTATATAAAACATATCAGTTTTCTTAACGAATGATTATTTCAGGTGTTTTTCGCTTGGTTTAATACCAAACTTGATCTAATTCATTGATGTATACATTCTTAGAACACGAGCTATTGCAGCTCATTGATTTATTGTGTTGAAAGCACCCCTAAGGTGCCGAGCACACGATCCGTCATCTTTCTAACACGAAATATTTTTCGCGAGTGCGTTTGGATTTAATGGACCTATATTTAAGCTCATTGCGCTTAAACATCTTTTATAAATTTAATTAACAAGATTAGTGCCCACTAACCTTCTAATTAACTATATTATTTAATTCCAAGCACCTCTTTACCTACCCATAACCCCACAACAGCCGACACCCACCCCTTTTCCATTCAAAAGTCTATCGGTTTCATCAAATCCCAGCTGAAGCTTCGGTCACCTCAATTCTTGGCAAAGGAATAATCTTCTTGGTCTCCCTCTTCGTGATTGGTTCACCAAATCATCTCCAGGCACGCTTTGTAACATCCTTTTTGCATCACCCATGTTATATTACTGATATATGTGTATTCATGCAAGAAAACATTCGATCCAAGCTTGAGTAAGAAAGGCTTTCGGTTTTACATGTCTTTGTGCATTTCATGCTTTGACACTCACGTTTTTGTGCTTGGTTGCAAGGGGGCTGCCGATTTGTGGTTGTCTAGGGAAAAAGTTGTTGTGTTTATGGTGTTTCGATGGTAGGAGCCTAAAGATTACTCGGCACTTGGTGAAAGCCGAAGGGATCACGCATGTGGCTAGAGTGTCGGGTGGTTTGGTGTAAGGTTTGGGATAGTTAAGTCGGGAAGGGGCTGAACCATGATAAGGCTCGATCCAAGAGGGTCCAACCGAGTCTAGGAGAGGTCCACCACCTGCTGGTCATGCCCTTGGAGTGAGTCCAGTAGGGTCCTAGGAGAGTCTAGGAGAGGTCGAGTCATGGCTGGAACGGTCGGTAGGAGGTTAGAGACGTGAATGAGGATAGTAGTCAATTAGGGAACTAATTAAGTAAATTGCCAATTTTCCACCCACATTATCTAGTGATGTCCGAGAGTCTAGGAATATGTTTTTAGGATTTTCAGGCTGACAATTGAGTGTTTTAAGTATGTCAAAAGGTTGGGAAAAATTTTGTTGGGTTTCGAGTCAATTCGGATTAAAATCGGGACTCCGGTCCAAGTTTTAAAACAATTCGGTTAAGTTATAAATTGATCTCGAGTTTACTTCTAAGAATGCTTTTAAAAATGTTTTGGGACATTTTAAGGAGTTTGGTAAGCTTCGGGTCAATTTTAGAGGTCCAGGGGTTTAACGATAATTTTCGGGTTTCCAGGGGCAAAATGGTCATTTTACACCCGAGGTGAGATTTTGGTCCTGGCAGCACCCTGAGCACAAATATATGATATTTTAAATGTTTATGCATCATTTTTATGATTTTTACGCAATTATGATAAATACATTGCATGCTTGGTGTAAAGGAAAAGTTACGCATATGCATGTTTTTATTAAGTGATGAAAATGATGATATTTTTGAAGGATGGGAATTGGTTGTGACTGACGATGTATATGTATACGATGACATGAGATATGATGAGCTGAGGCTTGGGCTCAGTGGGCGGGTAATGCTGTCGCTGATGTCCCCCGTCGCCGGGTACCACGGTTTTATAGATGGATCCATCGAATAGAGCTTATACGATAGAGCTGATACGAAAGTCACAACTAATGAACTGAATTCAATTAAAAGAAAATTTTTAAGTTTATGATGACACGATGAGCTGTTTTGACACGTATATGATGATATGAGATGACATGCTTTGAGACGATATGATTTAACACGACACGTATACGTATATGATGACATGAGATGACATACTTTGACACGATATGATTTTACAATACACGTTTACGTTATGCTTTTAAGTTCATGAAAGATATGTTAAGTATGATTTTTTTCACTGCTGTGTGCTATGTATATGTACTTGTTATTCCTGGTACAGGTGTGTTGAGTCTTTAGACTCACTAGGCGTGTGTGATGCATGTGAGCTTGATGGTGAGGGGACTGGAGGTGCCGAACTCTGAGTAGGCAGACCTGGTGCGGTGACACGACCCGAGGACCACATGTTTTCCACATTACGATTTATGAGATTGAGAGGAGATGGATATTTGCATACGTTGATGATTTTAAGATTTGTAATTGTTCATGTTTACACATGATTTTGGGATGAGTTTGGTTAATTAAAATAAATATGATTATTTTAAATGTTACTTCGAAAATGCGAGATTTTATAAAAAAAAAAATTTCCGCACTTTTAAAAATTAGTAGACGTCACACGAGAAGTAGAAGTAAATGTAAAGCAAAGCTCAGAATAACTAGGCAACGTGGTGGAGAATGGACGGTCGGTAGAAATGTAATGGAACATAATCATGAAATGCTTGCGGCTGATCAAAGACATTTGTTGAGATCATCACGCAATATTTCATATGTTCAAAAATCTATTGTGGAGTCCATGGTAAATTCTGTGATAACAGTGTCTAATGCTGTCTTTTATATGATAAATGAAGCACAAGGACCACAGAATTTGAACTTTATTCGAAAAGATGCATATGATTATCTTGGTCGCATAAAAAAACAAACGAAAGTTGAAAACGGAGATGCTTCTGCATTACTTCTTCCTTTTATAAACAAGTCGAATAAAGAGTCAAATTTTTATTGGAATGTGCAATTAGATGATGACAATAGAGTCATGAACTTCTTCCTTAGGGATTCCAGATGTGAAGCTGATTATGAGTTTTTTGGTGATATATTATCAGTTGACACGACTTAGCGAACCAATCGGTACAATTTGATATGTGCTCCTTTCGTTGGAATTAATCAGCACAGACAAAATGTAATGTTTGGCTTGGCATTTATGTCAGATGAAACTGAGAGTTCATTTGAATTGTTGTTCAAAACTTTTCTTAATTCTATGAATGGGAAACAACCTGAAACAATTTTTACAAATCAATGCCAAGCAATGATGAATGCAATTGAAACAATTTTTCCACATTCACACCATCGGTTATGTCAATGGCACATCAATCAAAATGCTCCATCACACTTAGGTAGTTTGAATGGTGATTCGAGTTTTAAAAGATTGTGGAATAAATGCATGACTCATTGTGAATCTGAAGAAGAATTTGAATCCACATGGAGTATTATGATTGATGAATACAATCTCAGTGGCCACAAATGGTTAAATGGTATGTACACGTTGAGATACAAATGGGCTACTGCGTTTAGCAATCACAAGTTTAGTGCAGGGCTATTGGCAACTTCTAGAAGTGAGGTGACAAATGCTGTGTTGAAGAGATCAAGAAACAGTGCAATTTCATTGTATGATTTTGTGGTTAATTACGAAAAAATCCAACAAAGTTGGCGAGAGAAAGAGAAGGCCGAAGATACGCGTTGTCATCACAAGAAAGCTCCGACAATATTGAAAAACAATCCAATGTTGAATTCTGCAGTTGATATTTATACACTCACCGTGTACAAGCTATTCGAGTTAGAGTTTATTAATTCTTTGAATATGCGATTTATTGAGATGCCTTTAGATTTCAGTGCGGTTTCCCTCGATTTTAAAGTAAAATCTCATGATGAGAACTCAAGGGTGGTTCGACACGTGCTATTTAATAAGGAGACTACTGAAGTAAAATGCAGTTGTCAGAAATTCGAGTCAATGGGAATATTGTGCAAACACATTTTGATGGTCTTTAATTTTATGAATGTGAATTATATTCCCAAACCCTACTCGAAGAAGCGCTTGATGAAAAATGCAAAAAATAGAGTTTTGGTAGATGATTTTTGTCAGCAAGAAAGTGGAAGTGGCCAGGAATCTGAGATGGTTTTTGTAAACCAACTTATGAGATCGACATATACTCTTACCATGCGATGTAAATCTAATGGAGATGCAAGAAAGAAATTGACAGAAATTGTAGAAGGTGCGAGAGAACAAATAGATGAGTTCTTTGAAAAACTTAAGTTGGATGACAACGGGATTCAAGAAGAAAACATGGTAGATGAAATGGTTGTACGTAATCCTCCTCAAGTCAAGTCAAGAAGAATTACAAATAAAAACATACAACGTCATTGGGATGATAAAAGTAAGAAAAGAAAAGGAAAAGGAAAAGTTGACAGTTCAAGTAAGTCGTGATTTCTTTTGTTAATTGTTAATAGTTATTTCAATCTTTAATAACTTTTTCTCATTGTGTGATGTAGATGCAAGATGCGGCAAAAGAAAAGGACAAAGCTCATAGGCTTCCCAATGCATGAATAGCCAAGAAGTAGATAATGCCCAACAACTACAAAATCCTAATGTCCCAACAACATTGACATCTCAATTGGAAGTCAATCAACTATATAATTGGGTTAATCCAAATTTATCACTTTTGTTCTGGTTTGGTAAGGCTCTGTAAAGATTCTGGAGATAACATGCTTTTGAGGGGCTTTTGTAATGAAATTCTGGAGATAACTTGTTGTTGTGGGACTTCTGTTTTTGTTACGCTCTTGCTGTTGTGGGGCTTCTGTTTCAGTGAGGCTCTGTAGAGATATCTGTAAATTATGTAATGGCCAGACACTACTTAGACAAATGATATTGTATTTTGGGAAATCAAGCTTTGCTTCTCAAGTATATTTTAGTCTATATTTTTCTGCTTCCAATCTGGATTGTGTGTATTGGGAAATCAGGCATTTGTTCTGCATTTGTAAAAGTTGACCCTTATAAATTACATCCCATGTGCCTCGAAGACGTGTGTCCCATAATTAAATGTAGCATTGTTCATATTAATCCCCATCCATGCTATATGCACGTGGCTCAGAAAAATACATATTTTTTGTTTCAACACTATAAATGCATAGCAGACTAGAAAAACTACTAAATACTACCAGAAATACTATAAATGCATAGCAAACCAGGAATATTACTAAATACTTTATGAGAACAAAGTCATTAATCCACTTATCTTACATGACAAAACAAAACAATTAAAAAGATTCATTGTAATAATACAAATTCTACTTCTAATCTTCTTTTACACAAAGAGATTTCAATTGTCGTTCTATCTCTTCAAATATTTGTGCAGCCTTTAAGCATTGCTTCCGTTGATCGCGTGCTAAATCTGCCTGGACATCTATTAGTTTAGCTAGTTTCTCATATTGGTCGGCAGATGTGGTGCAACTTGAAGCTGTAGTAGAACTTGAAGCGGGCGCTGAAGCGGACCTTTAACTCGAACAAGATTGTTTTTCCTTATACGCCGTAAATACTGCTACTGCTTCTTCATTAGTTTTATAAGACTTGTGTACAGCTCCACTAAATTTGTTAACTTACATATGCGTTTATTCCCAAGACGTATATATGCCGGGATTGCATCCAACAAACACAACATATGTTTTCCCCTATAGTTACACAAAATTTCCAAAAAAATTAATTAGTTTACTAAATGAAATAAATAATACAAAAAATAGCAACTTCAAATTAAACGGCTCACCATTTTAGCACTATCAAGTCAGCAGATGCTGAGAAGGTCTAATAGTCCAAGTCTTTACTGAATTAGAACAGCCAATGGAAGCCAAACCTATTTCTGCAGTACCACACAAATAAAACTCTTGTTCAATTCCTATTATTGCTCCACAACCCAACCTATTAGTGTTGATCCCGCTGTCACACAGAATGCCTCTGTATTGCACAAATTGTTGCCTATCTAACACAAATTTCACAACTCCATTCGTAAAAACAAGGGTTAAGTTTTCACAACAAGATGAATTTAGGGATGCAGTACCATGTTTATTATATTTATATTTCTAAAATAGATCAAATATTTAGGTGAGAATCGATTTAAACTGTACGTATATTATATGTTGTTATCATTAATTACTATATGATATTTTTTTAACATTCACTCTCTTGATTTTAGATCTACTTAAATATTATTTTTTTCGTGGTTAATCTGAGGTTAAGAAAATTTAAAATAAGGATTCGGAATTAATTATTGAATTTTTCTTCAACCCTCGTGAAGTTGTTTAAATTTGTATAATATGAATCTAAGCTTACCCAATCTACCCAATCAAATAAAGAACTGATTCCATCAATATAGACTTGGAAATAAAATGATTCAAAATTACGCACAAACCAACAATGCACGGTGGCGGCTTTTCGGCGGTGGCGGAGTGGTGATAGCGGCGATCGTGTACCGGTGGAAAAGACGAGGTGAGATGTAGGTTTTCGGTGGTGACGACCGTCGTGGTAGCTCGTGATGGTGGCGGCGTGGTGGGGGAGTTGATGAAAACGTGAAGATTATCAGAGAATTGGGGAAATGCCCTCTCCACCCTAAATTTTAATTGGAATATCATTGGAATATCAAACCACAGTAGAAAAAGATTGAGCAATTAACCATGGTAAAAAAAAGAGGCTATTTTTTAAAGCATATTTTCAATTTTTTTTAAATAAAGGTGCCACGTGTCAGCGTTCGAATGGGTTAGGGCACAGTCCTAACGCCAGCATCGAACGAACCCTTATTCTTATAATATATATCACATGTTTATCCTATGATGTGTATCAAACTATGCAAAATGGATTAAATATAAAAACTTATAAACTTTGTTTTAAATAATTTTAGTCAAACGTTCTTTGGTTAACATGAGCAAAAATCATAGGTCCGCTTAAGTCTCATCCCATCTCATTAGTGTTCGGGTTCGGGTTCGGGTTCGGGTGAATCACAGGCCTGCTTTTCGTCTGATCCCCTTCCCGTCATCACAGGCTAAAACCGTATCATATATCTGAAAATGAGGGACAATGGAGAACATTCCCTTGGAAGTTGATCGCAGGAATCCCTCCATCAGTACGAAATTCACATCACCACTTCCCAATATTCTCAGGCAGACCCTTCCCTTGTCTTCTGGTTCTCGTGCACAATTTCATTTTCAACTGCTTACTAGCTCAATTTCTCCTAATTTTGGCATTAAGGATACCCGAAGATTCATTTTTCTCTGGAGGAAGAATTAGAGGGTGTTCCTTACATCCGATCTTGTGATTTGTCTTCGAGTGTAGGTGTTAGATTAGTGATCTTGAAGGTACAAACCGGGGAAATGGGAATAGCTTTCACGCGGCTGTTTTCGTCGCTTTTTGGAAACAAGGAGGCTCGGATCCTAGTTCTGGGGCTCGATAATGCTGGGAAAACAACGATTCTTTGTATGTACTTTCTTCGCCCGACCTCGTTTCAGTGATCTCTTCTCGTGTGATGATTTTATTTTTATTTGTTTGTATTGTTTAATTTTCAGATCGGCTTCAGATGGGTGAAGTTGTCTCCACTATTCCAAGTACGGATTCACTGTTTCCCTTTTATTCTCAATTTTTTTTGGGTGTAATTAGGATAATGACATAGCATTTTAGTTGTATTGTAAGATTTATGTTTCGACTGTGCAATAATTGCCTTCGTGGAAGAAACAATTCGGATAATATATTTTGGATCATCGGCTTATGATCTCTAGCTGAATTGCTACATTAGAGGGCTGTCTGGATTTGGAACATGGATTTTTCCTGTGTCAATTTTGAAGTCGATTGAGAGATGTATAAGCCCAGGGTGGGGAAAAATGTTTTCTAACGCTGATAACTGACAAGTCATTTTGTTATTGCAGCGATTGGGTTCAATGTGGAAACGGTGCAATATAACAACATAAAGTTTCAAGTTTGGGATTTAGGTTTGTTTATTTGCACTTGATTGATGATAATCTTACCTTTTCTAGCATATGGATTTCTGATAATCTTACCTTTTCTAGCATATGAATTTCAATTATTTGTCTTTAATTTGTAGAAGTTTGGTCAATTAGAGATCCTTATTCTTCTGAAATGGTGTATTCTGAGTTGTGGCGTGTATTAAAAAGTAACAGCTTAACAGTTCATCCTTATTGAAGCTAAAAATCAAGCAGATTTAAAGACTTCCGTGTTGAGGTTATCAGTGAAATGGAGGTGTAGTGAATGCATAAGGAACTCATAAGGAGATCGAAAATATTAGTAACTGGAATCCTGACAGACTGTTGCTTCATAGTCATTCTTTTTATTTCAGAAGCTTACACATTGTCAGCATATCTATACTATAGACCTTTGATCTCTTGGTGAAGCTTACTACCCAATTTATGCTCTTGAATCTTCATTTAATTGGTTGAAGAAATAAACTGCCTTCCCCGATTAATCTTTCCTCTCTTATTTTACTTTCTCGTAGTTTTTTCGATAATTAATGAGTCACTCAACATTTCTTTTTTTACATTCTAATATTTTCTTTTTAAAAAAATTACATTTGTGTCCCTGGTTTATATAAGACTAAAATTTTTAATCCGCTATTTCACGCACATATCAAGTGCGCGTCGATCGCAAGTTGCTGTAGTTTGTGAAAATTAAGAGATGTATAGGAATCACTAGAGTTTTCTCTTCGTAGTTGTTTATTTATGAATTATGATGCCTCTGGAGGACCTTTCAATTATTTCTTAATTGATTGATTCATTAATACCGTGTTGTTAGGATCGAGATACCAGGTGGGGTTATCTTTAAGCAATAGGGGATTAGATTATGGAATTAAAATAAAAACTCATCATAGTCGGTAGTCCTATATTGTAAAATATAACTTGATGTGATTCGATTGCAAGCTGATATGTCATGAACATAATATAATTTCACTAACTCATCTTCTATGTGATAAATGAATAATCAGTCCTTATTGTGATGGCATGCATATGTTACGATAAACTTCTTATACTGTAGATTCACAGGCTGGTGCGAAAGATAATTTCATTTTGTTTTCTTTTTGTTTGTTGTATAATGAAGTTTTCCAAGTTTTTTTGGGTTTGGTAGAATCGGTTGACTCTATACCTTTCTTATGAACATTTTATCTATCCCATTAAACTTAAGACCACTCTCATGATTAGTCTTGTTGCTATAGATGTAAGCTTGGAGAAGCTGAAGGAAGTTTTTGAAAAAATTTAGGCTTTTGGAGACTACGAGAGACTGTAGGATTTCCAAACTGGGAATGGAGCAAGTCATTCAGTTTAATGGTGCTACAAAATGATAGTTTACATGCAGCATTGGGATTGAATAAATTAAGAAGACAATGCAAGAATACTGAAAGGTTTTTGATATGATTCCATGTGAACATGAAAAGCAAACTCGAATATTTGGAAGAAAACGAGCCATCAATGCAAGAACGCAACTAATCTTTAGTTTTGTCTCGATATTTGAAACAAGTATATTGTTATATTATCTCATAAACTATGAAGTTTATTAACGAACAACACGAAAATAATAATCGATCTCAAGTATACCTTCAAAGAACTTGTTTTTGACAATCTGCGTGAAGAAAAGATTGACAAACGCCACAAAGCAAAAAGCTTTAATAAGTTTGATTTGAGAAAACGCACAAGGTGTAGCAAAGTCAAAGTTTTGGAAAAATTCTAGAGAGAATTTTTGAAAGATAAAATCAAAATAATAATCAATAATCTGCTGTATTTTCGAGTTTTACAAAAAGATAACAATCCAAAGTTTCCTAGTGGAATAGGACTCTAAAATAGGCAACAAAATATGTTTCACACGACATCGCCCGCTGCCGCGCAGAGCATACTGAACTTGCGTGTAGGTTGGTGCAGACATGAGCGCGCGTCTACGCAGAATCGGCGCGCGGGTGAGCGGAAGGTGCTGCCTCGTAGAGTTGTTCATCACTTAACACTTGAATGATGTTTAAATGGTCTCCAAATTGATTGTCATGCACTCCAAACCCTTCAACTCCTAACGACATACTTTAGGCACCTCTTGGCAGCTCACAACGAATCCTTGAAGAGTTTCCTTGAAATTCTTGCTTTGTGCCCTCGTAATTGGTCCTTCCGGCAACTCCAACAGATCCCATGCCTTCTTAGGTGTTTGATTGTCCATGATTGTATCATCATTCCCTTCTTGAAAAGACAATAAATCTACAGGAGTTAGCGGGTTAAAGCCATATACAATCTCAAAAGGAGAAAAATTTGTAGAAGAATGTACACTTCAATTATTTGCAAATTCAACAAAAGTCAAACACTCCTCCCAACTTTTCAAGTTCTTCTTTATTATGGTACACAACAAAGTCCTTAATAAAAAAGTTTTATTAACAACTTCAGTTTGACCATCCGTTTGAGGATGATATGCAGTAGAAAACGGTAATTTAGTACCAAGTTTGTACCACCACGTCTTCCAAAAGTAGCTTCAAAAACGCATGTCCGTATCAAAAACAATAATTCTATGCATTCCGTGCAATCAAACAATTTCTCGAAAGAACAAATTTGCCATGCTAGAAGCATCATCATCTTTATGTCACGCAATAAAATGAGTCATTTTTTAAAACCTATCAACTACCACAAAAATGGAATCCCTTCCCCTCTTTTCTTAATTCTCGGTAGTTCTAGAACAAAATCCATTGAGATATCCACCTATGGTTCACTAAGAACAGGAAGTGGAGTATAAAGCCCGTGTGGTTGTTGTCTAGACTTTGCCTTCTTATAGGTCACACACCTCTCACACAAGCTCTCGACATCATGTTTCATGTGAGGCCTATAAAAGTGTTCACGCGATGTACTCATAGTTTTAACCACACCGAAATGTCTCATAAACCTCCCTCATATACCTCCCTAACAAGTAATTCTTGTATAGACGTTTTAGGAATGCATAACCTAATCTCTCTAAACAAGTACCCATCATTAAAAAAGAATTTATCATGTGAACCACGCAAGTATAATTTAAAGATATCTTTAAAATCACCATCCAATGCATACAAATTTTTAATATGCTCAAATCCCAAAAATTTTGAGCTTAAAGTAGATAAGAGTATGTACCTCCGTGATAGTGCATCAGCTACTACATTTTCCTTACGTTGTCTGTACTTGATCACGTATGGAAACGCTTCAACAAATGCTACCCACTTCGCATGCCTCTTATTAAGCTTTTGCTTTCCCTTGAGATGTTTCAGAGATTCATGATCTGTGTGGATTACAAATTCCTTCGTCATAAGGTAATGATGCCAAGTCTCGAGAGATCTCACCAAAGCGTACAAGTTCTTGTCATAGGTTGGGTAGTTCAATGCTGGTCCACTCAACTTCTCACTAAAGTACGTCACTGGTCGTCCTCCTTGCATCAAAACTCCTCCAATACCTACAGATGATGCATCACATTCAATTTCAAAGATATTAGCAAAATCAGGTAAAACAAGTAAATGAGCATTAATTAATTTTTGTTTGATGGTGTTAAAAGACTCATCTTGATCCTTGGCCCAATGAAATGAGACGTTTTTCTTAATCATTGCCTTCATCGGTGCCTAACATGCTAAAATCCTTCACAAAACTCAATAGAAGCTTGCAAATCCACGAAAGCTTCGAACTTGACCAATAGTAGTAAGTGTTGGTCAATCTCGAATAACACTCACTTTTTTATCATCCACTTTGTACACCTTGAGAACTCACAATAAATATGAGCATTAGTTAATCCAAAAGGCATAACTAACCACTCATACAATCCATACTTAGTTTTAAAAGCACTTTGCCATTCGTCACATTCTCACATCCTAATTTGATGATAACCACTTTTAAGATCAATTTTACTAAAGATGCTAGAGCCATGCAATTCGTCTAACATATTATCTAGCCTGGGTCTGGGATGTCTATACTTGATGGTAACGTTAATAATAGCTCTACAATCAACACACATTCTCCATGATCAATCTTTCTTAGGGACTAACAAAACAGGTACAACACAAGTAGACATGGATTCATGCCCAAATCATATATCTAAAAGTTCAATTACCTACCGCTGAAGTTCTTTCGACTCTTCTGGGTTGCTCCTATATGGTGGTCGGTTTGGCAAGGCACTTCTGGGCACCAAATCAATTTGATGTTCAGTTCCTTTTAATGGTGGTAGTCCTTGCGGTAGCTCCTCCGGAAACACGTAATCAAAATCCTTCAAAAAGAAAACAACAATGCTCGGAAGTGATCCTGCTATATTACTTGTGTTTAAGAGGACTTCCTTATAAATAATTAATACAAGTGGATCATGTGTGTGAGATTTGTTTCAACTCACATTTTTGGGAATATTTTTCTTGGCCTCATTAGTACAACTCCCTTCATCTATAATGATATTACAAACTTTCTCATTCGCAAAGCACCTAGTATGGAATAAGTTATCCCTCTGGTTAGTCTCCTTCTCCTTAAAAAATGTGTATTCGTGATACTCTTAGTTACGAGCGCTTCACGTACAACAGCCTCATATCCTTCACTAGGATCCTCCAACTCGGGCATCTCATCATCACCCTCGACCTCCTCCTCACTTTCAGACTCAAACTTCCCAAGAGCATTCATAGTCATCACTCTTTCGTTTGGACATTGGCTAGTAATATGAACAACTCCTTAACACCTAAAACATTAATATCTCTAGAACGATTAATAGGAGTATCAAATTTACCTTGCACTTTTTGCTTAGGCGCCTCTTGCTTGATTTCAATTTTGTCACATTTTGCAACGTTTGGACACCAAGAAGTTGATGAACTTCCCACTTGATTGGTGTGGTCAACTCCCGTCCCCTCCTCTTGAGTTTCTGCTCTACTTTGATCGCCGTTTGCATCATCTCATCTAAATCCAAGTAGTGTCTAAGTTCCACTTGGTCTTGAATTTTTCTCTTCAAACCACATAGAAAACGAGCCATAGTAGCCTCATTGTCCTCTTCTATGTTGTTATACAATGCTACTTCCAACTCCTTATGGTAATCCTCGACACTCTTATGACCCTGCCTCAAACTCTGCGACTTCTTAAACATCTCACAGTGATAATAGTTGGGTACAAACCTCTTCCTCATAACTTGCTTCATGTCATCCCATGTCTTAATAGGTCTCATATTATACCTTCTCCTAGTTGTCACAAGTTGATCCCACTAAATAAGAGCATAGTCTAAGAATTCAACCACCGGCAACCTGATTTTTTTGAGTTCGGAGTAGTGGTGATAGTCAAACACAAACTCTACCATTTTCTCCCACTCTAAGTGTACTTCTGGATCAGATTTACCATGAAACGAAGGTATTATCATCTTAATATCACCCATATTACCACCTATCTACCCCCTTCGTTGTATCTCCCACATACAACTCCTCTTCTACCTCTCCCAAACCCTTGGCCACGCCTATTTCTTTCCCAATTCTCATCATGACTCTGATCACCGCCTCCCATGTCAAACTCATCCCCCTCTTCCCCTCTTTCCCTCTTTCCATAGTTCTTGTCCTAGTTTTACTGCCACTTGCAGCACTAACCTCCAACTGACTCATCCTCTCGTGTAGTGGCTCTAATTCAGCCCTCAAAAACCTCTCTCCGTAAGGGTACGCTTAAACTTTGTAGCTCGTGTGCATCAAACTCACAAGTTTAAACTTATGACGCTTAAAAATCTACTCACTAAGATTGTACAAAAATAAATAAATTGGAAGAACTAGATATAACTCAAACATAGTAAAAGAAGAAAGTTTTTTGAAATTTTTTTTTTAAGGTCGATTTTCTTCTTTGTTTTTTTATTTCTTGTACAACAAGAAACAAAGAAACTTCTGCGACGAAGAAAGACTCGAGAAAATTTGAGAATCGCAAGATTCGCGAACACAAGAAGACTAGAAAACAAGATTCCTAAGAACTCTTGCAACACAAGAAAACACAAGGATCTCAACAATAGAACAACGAAAGACTCGATAATGATAAACGAGATAACTTACTTGAATCAAAGGAACCTAAGCTCTTGTAACAAATGATATGATTCCTTTTGAACATGAAAAGCAAACTCGGATATTTGGAAGAAAACGAGCCGTCAATCCAATAACATAATGAATCTTTTGTTTTGTCCTGATCTTTGAAACAAATATATTGTGATATTCACCCTTAAACTATGAAGTTTAGTAACAAACAATGCAAAAATAACAATCGATCTCAAGTGTACCTTCAAAAAACTCGTCTTTAACAATCCGCAAAATCGACGCGCGGGTGATCGCGCTGCAGCGTAAGATGGGCACGTGGGTGCGCAGAAGGTGCTGCCTTGAAGACTTGTTCATTGCTTAACACTGGAATGATGTTTAAATGGTCTCCAAATTGATTGTCATGCACTCCAAATTCTTCAACTCTAGACGACATACTTGTAAGCACATCTTGGTAGCTCACCATGAATCCTTGAAGAGCTTCCTTGAACTTCTTGTCGTCCCATCGTAATTGGTCCTTCCAACAACTCCAACGGATCTCATACCTTCTTAGGTGTTTGATTGTCCATGATCGCATCAGTTTTAATGTGAATTGCAGAATCAAATTATGATTTGTGGACCTTCTAACAGATAAGTGTAAGATGATTGGTTAGTTGGTTTGAGGGTATATTACTTTGTCATTCCAACAGACAAAAACATTGATATCTTGGTTAAAACTGCAGTGGTAACAAAATGGTTGGGTTGTTATTGGGATGCTTTGGTGGGAAAAAGGATTAAATATAATCAAAGGGTTGTGTATTTGTGCAAGTTTGTGGATGTCTCCTTTTGATTAAATCTAATTTCCCCTAGTTTTGATGAAGATATGTTTAAATATTTACGACCCAATCTAATAATTTTTCAGGAAGTATGTGGGTGATTTGTCCTATTCTATCAAGTTTATCTTCTACGTACAATCATTATATTACTTATTGCTATATGGATGTCATTATTTGATCAGCTTCAACATTATTGACATTGTGTTGTAGTTTTTGTGTCCTTTTTTTGTGTGGAATTTAATGAAGTTGGCCTAGTTCGATTTTCTTGCATGGTATCCTTTGGGAACAATTCAAAATTTTTCCTTTGGTTTTGCAGTTTGGTATGTGAATGATTCCTGATTGCTAACTGTTACCATATTAAGTTTCCATTTTTCTTTATTCCATTGTTTATTTAGCCATATTACCCTCGCAATGAGATGAAAAATTTTTGTTGGAACCCACACTGTTGTATGGAAAACGGAATATGTTGTTAGCTAAACATTCACGTGATTTGTATATATTTTGTATCAAGAAATTGATATTTTACTAGTCGTCAGTGGTTTCATTAACTCTTTACAACTTGTTTATGTGAAGTCATTCTGATGTTGAATCTGACATAGATGTGTTTCCTTTTCTGTTTGCAGGTGGACAGACTAGTATTAGGTAATTCTGACCACCCTGAAGCTGTAGAACTTATTTTCCTGATGTAGGAGTTGTGGAAGTTTCTTGTACGATTCACAAGCTATTAATTTCCATGTTGCTGTTTCCTTACTCATCTTACCTTTATTTTATTTTCTTTTTTTTTTTGAATAGAAACTAGATATTATTAATACTAAATAAAGTTATACAAAGGATGTGGCCTCTTTGTATGTTATGTCCTCATTGATGCACTTTATGTAAGAAGCAAGCAGAAAATCAGGATCACTTGTTGGAGCATTGTTCTTTCTCAAAAGATATTTGGACGAAAGTTTCGCGTGAGTTGGGTTTTCAATGGGTATTTCCGAGGAAGGCTGAAGATATGATTATCATAGACCCGGGAGGAATTCAAAGCAGTACTGTGGATATTCATTTTGAATATAGAAAGTCACTCAATTTTCTTTATCATTAACTTAAACCAATTTTCTTTATTATTAACTTAAACAATGCATTGAACTTAATGTATTCAGTCATATATCACACATAATGAACTTACTGATATAAATCAAACTATTGTTGACTGCTCACAGTGGGGCTTTGGAGTTGAAGTTCATCATCTTTAAGAAAGTCCAGTGCTATTTTTGTTATTTTTTGAGATTTTGTTCGAATTTCTATAGAATGTTGATATGATAAATAATTAAATGAGATATCGTGATTGTGTATTGAAGATATGAAATGGCACAATGGTTGAAAAAAGTAGAGAGAAAAGTGTCATCTTGTGTGGTAAATAATTTTAATTATTTTTTATATGTGATTTGAAAGGGAAGTGATTGTTTTGATTGAAGATTTTGAAGATAAACTTGACTGAAATTACAATTTGCAAATATTATTGATCAATCGCGTGTTCTGCTTTTCAGTATAGATAATTCGAGCCAAGTGCCGCCTTATATTTCCTTTTTATTTATTTTCTTTTCTCAGGACATGGCAATAGCTGTTCATTACTTTTACGCTCTCATTTCTATGACTCGAGTTGTTTCTTTACAATGTTTTATCTGTGCTTCAAGATTGTTGGAATCTGTCCACACTGTGAAAAAGAAAATGGTGTGAGCATTCAGCATTCGTTCTACTGATTACTATGTTGGACTCATGGGATAACTGTAGCTTCCATATTCCAGAGTTGCTTGCATCTCGATAATCTTCTGATATGAGTTTCTTTTTTCAGACTTCGGGTACTTCCATCGAGCACAGGATAAAATAGAAACAGAATTGTTGTCACCCCCCTAGATTTGCTTCAAAATTGTTCTTTTTTCTGTGTTAAAGCAAACTGGTTTGTGAAATTTTTTTTTTTTAAGTGCAACTTTGCAAGTTCCTATTGTAGTCTAATTATATGGTCATAAGTGTTCGAGGAGTTCTTTCACATCTCCGAAGATTATCAGCAACTTGAACTCATGGCGCATATGATTATCTTCTTGTGCTTGCTTTTCATAGCTGAAATCTGTTGCATGGTTCATTCATGTATTTTGTTTCCCAGGCCTTACTGGAGGTGCTACTTTCCCAATACTCAAGCCATTATATATGTTGTTGATTCAAGTGATACTGATAGACTTGTGGTTGCAAAAGAGGAATTTCACGCGACATTGGAGGTGCTCTTGCTTTTGTTCATCTTTATCATCAACCATATTGGAAATGCTTAATTTTTGTATCAATGTATGAAGTTGCCAAGCTCTGCTTCTTGATCACAGGAGTCAGAAAGAGAAACGGTGCTGTTTATGTTTGCTCTAATATGACTCTTGTCATGAAATTGCCAAGCTCTGCTTCTTTACCCGAGCTTTGATTATATACTTGATTTGTGATCTCTTATTCTACCGTTAGCCTGTAAGTAATACTATGGTTTCCTTTCAGGAGGAAGAGCTGAAAGGTGCTGTCGTCCTCGTGTTTGCAAACAAACAGGTTTAAGTTTGAATACACTTTGTGCTTGATGCATCATGGAAATATGCCCACAGCTGCACTCGATTTTTTATGCAAAGAAACTACAAAAAAATTACATTTTACAGGATCTACCTGGGGCACTTGATGATGCATCTGTAACTGAGGCCTTAGAGTTGCACAAAATAAAGAATCGTCAATGGGCTATTTTTAAAACATCTGCATTAAAAGGAGAGGGCCTCTTTGAGGGCTTGGACTGGTAAACTCAATTCACCAGTCTCTGTCTTTTGTAACTATTTTTGTTCTCTAAACTTACTTCAGCTGCTATCATCAATTGAGCAGGTTGAGTAACACGCTTAAGGCTGGAGGTGGATAATTTGGACCATAAACAGCGTAGTTGATCATGGCATGGCTGACATTGATCTGGAATATATCCGGTTGTTACGGTATATGATTTTTACTGAAATTCCATTGCTAGGTTGTCTTCTGTTATGTTTTGTGGAATATAGGGTCGATGTTTGGATGTTTAGTTTGAAGTTTTACCAGGAGAAACAAACTCATAGCTCATCTTTCCGACTCAAAAATTGTTTCTTTACATCTATCTGGTTACTTCCCCAGTTATTATCAGAATAAGTTTTGTCTTTGTTTATTCATCAAGAGCACATTGTTCGCTCTCTATTCTTTTCAATGATGCTTCTTTTTTTTCATTGTATTTTTTAATAACAAAAAGATCAATTTTGGAGGCAATATCCTGTTAAGGCATAATTTAAGGGAGATTAGCACGAGGGGCCCTTCTTCAATGAACCGACCGTATGTATATATGCACGTGAAGTACAGAAGTAGTAACATCTCAAGTCTCGCATAATTAATGTGGGCAGCTGGAGAGATTGATCGACGTCCACTTCATTTATAATATTAACATCATATTAAATTAATATTAGTATTAATATTATGAGTAGGTTTTTTGTGATACGGTCTCACGAATCTTTATATGTGAGACGGGTCAACCCTATCGATATTCAAAATAAAAAGTAATACTCTTACCATAAAAAATAATATTTTTTCATAGATAACCAAAATAAGAGATTTGTCTCACAAACGTGAGATCGTTTCACGTAAGTTTTTGCTTAATATTATTATTTTGATATATAAAAGTGTCAATTAACATACTAATTGTAATTTAGTTCACACATCTCATTTACCATCAATTGAATAATGTATGTTCAATCCATGTCAGTTTTAACAGATTGTAATATAAATATTATTTAATTTTTATTTTATTTTAAGATACTTCACTTTTTTCATCCCCGTTCTGTTTACCTCATCATATTCCTTATTTTTTTTACTATATTTATGGTGACTATATATTTTTTTAGTAGTTCAGTAATCTGTACTATTAAAATCAGTAGTAACTTAGTTATAATTTATTTATTTTCTGCACATTTTATGATATTTTATAGTTCGATATTTATCCATATAAATTACACAATTTGATTAATAGATTTCTGAGAAATTATTTTCATCCATTGAAAACTAAAATAGTATTTTTATTAATATGTTTTCAGTTGTTTTATCAATCAAAAGTTGTTTTTTTTTTTTTTTTTTTTTTTTTTTTTTTTTATAAAAAAAAATTTTTTTTTTTTTTTTTTTGGCTTTTATTTTGGACTATTTGATCTTTGTTTGGAATAAAGTACATTTTTATCTCTTATACAAACATATGTTTCTCTATTATTATTTACTAGCTCCACTAGTTTTTATTTTCTATGATGTTTTACAGTAAATTGTATGCAATTTAATAAATAAAACAAGATATTCAAGATAATTTTTATTATAATTTCTTAGTAGGTATCAGTATTATCACAAAACATTTTTGCATGTCAAAAGCAACACATACCAAACGTTGCCAATCCCTTTCTCGGAATTTTTAATAATATTTTTTTGGGTATTTCCACTTTTGCAAGTAATTATGAGAAGTCCAGTACAGGATAGAGATATTTACCTTAAAAAAAACATACCATGATCATGAAGATTAGATTAAAATAAATTAAAAATTATAAAATTGTCAAAGCCGACTATCTATGCACCTAACTGGACAAAATCTAGGGAACCATATCCAAATGGGACACTTGTAAATGTGATATCAAATTCAAATAAAACAATTGGAAATTATAGTTTTTTAATTATAAATCTTTATCAAGATAAAAAAAAAAATGTGTGAGTTAGTTTGAGAATTTTGGAATAATCAATTTCCGAATAAGGTATACAACTTCACTTGCTAGACATCACAATTGTCGTGAAGTTGTACTATTACTACTAGTTATGAACTACAACACGTAACAGGATATCGTATAAGAGGCCGTACTCGTGAAACTTGTACATCATGGAAAAACAAGAGCAAAGTATAGAAAAGTAGGTTCCTTTTGAAGCTAAATAGTTCATTTCTTGTGAAAACACCTATCAGACACCATCCCGAAAGGAACTAATAACACAATTCTATATAATTATCAAATAAATTTAAATTTCAAAATAATAATAATAAAATAACAGCAATTTGTAAAATCACTCGAATCTGATCAAGGAGACCATGATTAGACTTAGTTGTAAACTATCCGGTTGAGTTAGATATGATATCGAGGGTGAAAAAAATATCAAATTTTCGCTACACCAAAATTTCGATACAATACGATAACAATATTGAATTTTTCGGTATGATAACGAGATAAAATATGAAAATTTTGGTATATATCAAAATAACGAAACAATATATAGTATCGATATAAAAAAATTTTATACCATAATTTCAATACGGTATACGATATATAATTTTCGGTACATTATGATAGGATATAATATATCAACCTTAATAATATCAGAACTGGTCAAGCGAATACATACATATACATATATATATAATGTTTTCTTATTATTAATCATTAGGTACGTTGTGAGATCATTCATGTGTCTAATTATTTGATGAGTTAATATGAGGGGAAGTTGGTGAAAAATCCCCAACCAAAACATTTATTTGGGTTCACTCCCTACCCACAAAATTGTGGTACTATGTCATACAAATTGTGGTACACTTCATGTGGAAATGTGGTACACTTCATGTGAAAATGTGGTACTAAAAAAGTACCCAGGGACTGAACACAAAAAAAAACGGCGGCTGAGAAGTTAAGTCCAATTTCCCGTTAATATGATCTATATCTACTTTAAAAAAAAATAGTTGAATCCGATTGAAATAGTTTTCATACTGGTAAAACCGAGAGAAGGTGTAATAAACAATTTAATAAATCCAGTGTCCAGCACAGTCAAAAAGACAACTACTTCGCACAAAAATCTCATCAAATCTTTATTGTGGCTGATACCAATGCCACGTGTTAGCTCAGCCTCAAGATTTTCCTCTTCATACAAAGCTAACACAACCCCAGCCAATTCATACCATTATTGGGAGAGAAACCAATCCAAATTTCAGTTTCCCAAACATAACAAATACGGAAATGGGTAGTGGCGGAGCGGCCAGGACCAGGTGTTTCCCTCCGGCGTTCCACGAGGCGGCCAAGCCTTGTGACTACTGCAAGTCCGCGGCGGCACTGCTCTTCTGCCGACCAGAATCCGCCTTCATGTGCATGTCCTGTGATTCCAAGGTGCACAACAACATCTTGGCGCTCAAGCACGAACGTGTGTGGATGTGCGAAGTGTGTGAGCAAGCACCTGCCTCCGTCACCTGCAAGGCTGACGCCGCCGCCCTATGCGTCACCTGTGACAACGACATCCATTGTGCTAACCCTCTCGCACGCCGCCACGAGCGCTCCCCTGTTTTGCCCTTCTACGACACGGCTGAATCCATGCTTCTCAAGACCTCCACAACCGCCGCCTCCGCCTTTCCAGCACCCACCAGCAACTCCACTGATAAATTAGACTTTTTCATCACAGAAAACAGCTATATCACCAATTCTTGGGTCTCCGCGAACCCGATTCCTGCAACCAAATTTCTCGATAACAGCCGTTTCGTGAAGCCAATGGAATTCTTGTTCTCGGGCTCGGATCAGTTTCTTGATTTCGACGGCTTCCAAATTCCCTCTCAGCCTTGCGGCGACAGCGTCGTCCCGGTGCAAACAACCACAAAACCTCCGGTCACGGCACATTTAGCGGACAACTCGCCAGAAATCCAGTTTGACATCGATTTCAAGAAATCCAGCATCACTTCCTACACCAACAGCTACAACAACCCATCTGTCAGCCGCAGCGTAAGTACAATCTCTCAATTCCCTAATCAAACAAATTGAGTATAACTGATAATTGCACCGAGAATAACTAGATGTCGTCTAAATTTAACCTCAGATTTCATCATCTACAATGGAGGTGGGCGTTGTTCCTGATGGAAGTACTCTGTCCGAAACATCATATCCTTTTGCAAGAACTGTGCCCAGCGTCGATCTTAGCGGGAATCAAGGGACGCAGGTGGCGGACATGGACAGGGAAGCTAGGGTTCTGAGGTACAGGGAGAAGAAGAAGAACAGGAAATTCGAGAAGACGATTCGTTATGCTTCGCGAAAGGCTTACGCAGAAACCCGACCACGGATTAAAGGCCGGTTCGTGAAAAGAACCGATTCCGAGCCTTATATCAACCGGTTTTTTGGCTCCGGTTCGGGTAACTTCATCGTTGACGATAGATACGGCGTCGTTCCATCGTTCTGATGCGATGGGTTGAAGAATCAAGATGTACTACTATTAATCTGTAATCAAATTAATTAATTACTTTCTATATGTGAAATAAATGAAAGAAAGTTTTAGAAGAACATTCTCTTATGGTTCACAATATAGAGTAAAGGTACATATGTTTTAAATATTATAAATTAAAAGGGAGAAAAAATCTATTTCTATTAACAATTATATTATATTATAACAATAAAAAGCCTAGATGCTATAAGATTAAATAAATATCAAACTATAAATCAAGATAATGAAAATAGATATTTTATAAAAAAAATGGAAGAGAAAATTTCACCACAAACACACTATATTATTTTTTTAAAAAAAAAAAATAATGGTCTCTTGTGAGACGATCTTATGGATTTTTATTCGTGAAACCAATCAATTATACTCATATTTACAATAAAATAATATTTTTTTAATCGATGAATCAAATAAGATATGTATCTCACAATTTAAATTATGAGATAATCTTGTAATAGTGTTTTTAAAAAGTTTATATAGATATAGATAACTTTTGGGAAGTATTTGCAATTAGATAAGAGTAGGTCTCTTGTGAGACGGACTCATGAATCTTTATCTGTGAGTAGGTCTCTTATGAGAGGTTCTCACGAATCTTTATCTATGAGACGGGTCAACCCTAACGATATTCACAATAAAAAGTAATACTCTTAGCATCAAAATTAATACTTTTTCATAGATGACCTAAATAAAATATATATCTCACAAAATACTATCCATACGACCGTCTTACATGAAATTTTTTCATTAAATAAATTGGTTTAGATACGAAAAGGTATGTTTAAGTTTCCCACAAGTCATTATGATCATTAATTGGTGGTCCATAATATATTTTTCTTGGTTCATGGCAACTTGGGATCTGAATCTGAATTTTGATTGGCCGACAAGTCTTTTCATCATTCCGAAAATAATTGTTTAAAATTAAGATATATGCATATAAAAATCTAACCTATCTTTCATGATTGTACCAAATTTCCATTCTGAAATTCCCACCACGTGCCAAACGCCTTGTTTAGTTGGATAAAAATTTATGTGAGATGATCTCATAAATCATATTTTATGATACGGATCTTTTATTTGAGTCATCGATAAAAAAATATTACTTTTTATGTTAAGAATATTACTTTTTATTGTAAATATCGGTATGATTGATGCGTCTCACAAATAAAGATTCGTAAGACCGTCTCACAAGAGACCTACTCGCTAAGTTATTATTCCTGGCACGCCATGTGTTCGTATATTTCAAATTTTTGTATAAAATAGTTTTTATATGAAAAATTCATATATTTTAATAAAATTAGAAATTTTGANAAAAAAAAATGTTGACAATTGACTACCATATTAATTATTAATAATTTTAAAAATAAATAATTAAATCATAAAGTTTTAAAATTTCCATATTAACACCATTCTACATTAAAGACTTCGACTATATGCCGCTCCAGTTTCATTTAATTTTTTCCCATCCCAAGGCATTTCACTAAATTGACATATACAATGTAAATGTTGTCTCCGTACTTTATTATTTGTATAGTATAATATTATTTTTAAATATCTAAAATACATATTATATTTTAAAATAAAAGGTTTCTTAGAAGATAAAACAAAATTAACAAACAAGGATATATATTAAATAAATTCAAATTTATTTTGTGATTATATAATATTTAAAAAGTATACAAAATAAGCGTTAGTATATTATTAAATTTTCAAAGAACATTTCTCTCTCACATGGGTGAATTTGGTTTAAATCCCCGATACCGAACTTAATTTTGCATTTAATTCTTGTTAGAAAAATGTGTTTGTATTTCTTTATTCACAAAAAAATGTTTATGCGCTCTTTGGATTCACATTGATAGGATCGATTTAAGGGAAAATCGTCGAGCTACAGTATCTCGATTATTGAAATATTGAACACTGATGAATTAAATCGAGTTTGGTTTTCAAACCAATTGGAAGACACTCGAAATAATCATTCGTAGACACCGATTAAATGTTTATAAAGTATTTAAAATATATTCAAGTTGAATGAGTAAAAATATTTTAGTTGAATAATTTTATCAAACACTTGATATGCGATATTTTGGTATTCGAAGAACACATAAAATGCTTCAACAATGCATCTATAAAACAATGGAGATGATAAGTAAATGCAATAAAAAAAATATACACAAATTTGTTTATGGATGTTCGGAGACTTCAAATACTCCTACGTCACCTCTTCTTCTCCTTGGGAAGGATCCACTAGAAAACTTTGATTTATACAACTCTTTGTACAAACTCATTTCAATTTAGGATTTTTCTCTTGCCTAATTGAAACTCCTAGCACACTCTCGATTGTAGGTCACAACCTCACAATCTGCATAATGTTTAACGTCTCTTATGTCAAGATTACAAACATAATTTTTAATGTCTTTGTGTAAATACTCACTCAACTAAACTTTGAATTTCAACTCTCATGTATATGTGTGAGTTATTATGTGTGAGGAATTTATATTTTACAGTGTACATATCAAATGTATCCTCACACAAGGGCTTATACTCTCAACTAACAGATTTCTTCATGCTCAATGCACATGCTTTGAATCCCCTTTAAAAGCTCTTGTTTGATCTTCAAGATGTTGTATCTATAGGCTCCGACACTAATATATACGTTAGACACAAGAATATGACCGTTTGGAAAGTTTCTGTACTGTTTCTGAAATTGCAATGGTCAAATTCGCCTTACTGGACATTTTCCTGAGCCTAAACTAGTCAACTGGTCGTTCAGTTCAACAGGTTAGCTGCTCAACTGGTTCAGTTTCAGCTGGAGTGCTGTAATCAGCCTTGCTGATTTCATTTTGTGCAAAACCGGCAGATTCATCGTCATTTATCAGCATCTTAAGCTTCGATTCAGATTTTGATTTCTGAAGATGATTTGTAGATTATCGTCTTATCTTTCTAACGCATACTGAATCGCTTTATTCCAATAACTGAACTGAGATATATGGTCAAAATATCACAACTGCTCATACTTAACTGATTGTTGTTTTTGTTCAATCAGTTCGGTCATTCAGTGATCAATTTGTCCTAGATAACATCCGCTTTTGTCCAACTGACGTGAAATACGACTTGTTCCAAATTGAGTTTTCTGATCGTATAAGTTGGCTGATTGTCACTTGAATCATCCAACTGAGAGATATCATGAAAATACTTAAGCTCGTCAGAAATTCAGTTTGGCTAAATTCAGTTTCAGTTTTGTTAACACCAAAATAAAATTGAGAAGATGAAATGTTCCCAACACACATGTTGAAGAAAATCATTATAAAACAGTAAAAATACGATATTTATATATCATATTTAAGTATCAAATATTTTAGACCTAGAACAAAATATAAGATTTTGCGTATAAAATTAGAACAACTTTATTAATATTAACATTTTCTAAACATGTTTGAATATTAACAATATCATATATTAGTATCAGTTCTGAAATGNTGTGTGTTGGGAACATTTCATCTTCTCAATTTTGATTTTGGTGTTAACAAAACTGAAACTGAATTTAGCCAAACTCAATTTCCGTCGCTATTTGGACTAGTATGTTTTTTTCCATTGAAAATATAATACTAATATGTAATATTTGAGTACCAACTATTTCAGAACTGATAATAATATATGATATTTTTAATAAAAAACTGAATACAAATTAAATTTGACAAATTTACTGTTCTTACCTACGTGGCGTAATAATTAAACCAACTTGTTTTATTTTATTGTATTTTATTTTTTGCTTGAAAGAAAAAAAAAAGTAAAAGAAAATGATTGACGTGGGCTCCATATAAGAAGATGGGGGTGTTGTCCCCCAACCCAACTAGCGTGAAGTTCACGTGGGCAAGGCCCGAAATGTTTTGTAATTGGGGGGACCATTATCTGTTGCATCACCTTTTTTGGGACTCGTCCACTTGTTTATCCCACCTACATTTTCTCCTCTTTTATATTATTATATAATATATATATATATATGTAAATTATTTATTGATTTATTTATAGGATTACTATAATAACTCACTTGTATACGGATCGGATTTGTTTTAATATTATTAGTAAACAACTGGAAGAGATGTTAACTAGTTTCTGAAGCTGGATTTCATGAAAGATGTTGATTATAAATTATTAAACACGGAAAATGAACGTTACGAGATACGGATGATTAGAAAAAGGTTAATCTCGACACGCAAGATGTAATGGTAAGAAAATGAAATCTGTTGGGTGATGATACCTTTACAAACTAAACAAAAATTCTTGTGAGACGGTCTCACGGATCAATTTCGTGAGTCGAATTTTTTTTTTTTTGGTCATCCATGAAAAATTATTACTTTTTATGCTAAGAGTATTACTTTTTATTGTGAATATCGGTAGAATTGACCCATCTTACAGATAAAAATTCGTGAGACCGTCTCAAAAAAAACTTACTCTACAAACTAATTTGGGTGTAACCCCATTTTGTAGTTGAAAGTGTTAGAGAGAGTGAGAGACGCATATGGATTATTATTATTTCTTTGTCCTTTTGCCACTGTTTATTATTATTTTTATTCAATAAAAATAAAAATGTAAATATGTCTACTTCTTGTCCCAATTGGCTAGATTGTCGGTTAGATAAATTAGATTTTTTTTTTCTATTTTAACTCAATTGTGTTTCCGGGTCGGCTCAATTCCAATGTACCAGACTTCGAGGCCCATTTTACTTTTGGATTGCGTAATGGATTTCAAACTCATTATAGTTGTTTTTGTTAAATTAAATCTAAAGTATTTCAAATTTATCCATATATTTTGAACAATCCGGCTCTTTTAATAGATTCAAATATTGTTTCCGAACAATCTTTCTTATCAATTTCTCATCTTGCAATCCATCATAATCGAACACGTTAAATCTTTTTGGATTTCAAATGTAGGATTGAGCATTCGTCGTTTTATCAAAAACTATAGTTAATGATAATAGTTCTAATNTACTTGAATCCACTCTAACATTGAAGAAGAATCAAGATTGGGGTCAAATTTTGAACTTAAAAAAAGTTGAATAATAAAAAAAAAACCAAGATCTCAAGCAAGTAAATTTTTTTTTTATTTTTTATAATAATATAAACGTATTTGAAAATTTTATAGCAAGTACACGTGGATATGCAAGCAACTCCACGATAGGTTAATATTATTTTCCATGATCAATCATTAATTAATCTTTTGAAAAATCATCGTCATGAATCATTTTTTCTCTTCTTGTTAGAATATAATATTCTTTATATATTTTGTCTGACTTTATAAATTATTATCAATAATTTAATGAATCTATGACGTATACGTACTCTTATGATTAAGTAGGGGGAAAAAAAGCCACTTACCAATAATAAACATTAGTTGCTTATTTCATATTCCACGATCCAAACAATGGAGCACCATCCATCCAATTCTAAAAAATCCCAAGCCCAACACTAGAGAGAGCCTACAATGCAAACATCCATACAATTTACTTTTTGTCACAAATTAGACTCGAATTTGAGTAAGCTTGAAGTCTCGTAGGCAACCATCTCAACTATAAATACCCAGCTATGTCATTTGTAAAATTCATGTCATTATCAGCCTTGTACTAAATTTTTTTATATCTTACATACTTGTTTGTTCTTACATTATTTGAATTATGCATCAAAGGAATGCTACAAGAAAAATATGATTCTCTCATTCAATTTTTTTCCTCGTATTTTTAGGTATCATTTTGCTGGTAAGCAAAAGATCGAGAACATATGTACATACTAGAAAATCCACACCACACACCAGTAATATTCCTATGATTAATGAAGTTAAATACTCAATAATGCAGGTCTTATCCGTATAAGTAGTGGAGACTGTTAGGATCGAAAGTAATAGTTTAGCCGTGGTGAATAAACTGTTAAGAAAATATGAAAATTAACGAAAAAAATTAAATCTTTTTAACAGATGAAGTTAATATTCTTATCAAACTAAGTAAAATGAACTACTAAAATATTAAGTTCGAAAAATACTCAAAATACCAAGTGCATGTGATATACTAAAGTGTAACAGATCCGTTCAAATAAGATAAATTAAGCACGTAAGATAACTGAAAATAAACAGAGGCAATGATTTGTTTATGAAAGTTAGATGACTAAGCTTTTAGGTCTCTCGTTCTTCTCTTTACGGAAGAATTCCACTAGAAGAGTGTGCCACGTGTTTTCGAAAATAGTAATAGTTAATTCAAATTTCTTGAATACTAGCTGAAAGGTGTAAATAACAGATTTTTTGTACTGTCCTGATTGATATAACTTTAGAAATATACTCGAAGATAAATGTATGTTGTCTTCAAAGAATGTTGTCAGATCATTCAAAACGAAATGATTTGTTCTGCTATAGAATAATGCATACAACTTGATTCAGATTTGAACTACTATAAGTGCATGCGTGTCAGATCGTTTAAGTTGGACAGCTCGAATTGTCTGTTTGTGCCTGTCCATTTCATCTTGTATCAGCGTAGTTTAACCGCATTTTGTGAGCTTGATGGTCAGATCACTTGAGGCAAATCAACAATAGTCTTTGCCAGTTCAGTTTTGTTCAAAGATCAACATTCATTAACTTTGACCAAGTTAAATCAGTTTAGTTTGTGATCACCAAAACTTATATTCAAAATTTATCTAAACAAAAAACATCAGAAAGCTTTGGAATATTATTTTCGAGCACTATAATAACAAAATCTATGCTTAATACAATCTTTCAATAATATGGTCGATAAGTCGGAATAAATAAAAATGTTGGAACGGACATGTTTCAGTAGCATCCGTGAATTATATATCTTTTGCACCCACTAGTTGATATGTATTAGACGCATTCTCACAAACATATATATTCATTTGTAGATATTGTAGTTACATAAACAAGTCAGGGTGGTATATTAGATGTCTTAGTTAATTAGTATCATAAAAATAAAATAATATATACTTTTCTTTTGATGGTTGTCATTATCTGTAGACAGAAGAATATCGATACACGTTATGACTTAAGACTGGTTATATTCAAAACTTTTTATAGCAAATAATTCCAACGAATTACGCTTCTTTTTTTGAGGATATGGAGCACCATTGTTGAAATTAATTTTAAGAGAATCGTTAATGTTTTCTGACATCACAAAAGCAAATTGAATAATACAATCTTTGAATTGAATCCAATTTTTTTTTTTTTTTTTTATAAAAATTGTCCATTTTAGCTTTTATTTTCATTTTGAAGATAAACGTAAAACATGGGTATGTGTGGTTTTTTATAATTAATTTAAAAATAAAAAAATTTCAAAAATGATTAAAAAAAAATTATTTTTCAAAAGTACTTTAATCCATGCTTTGCTCGTCTGCGCTTACAAAGCACGGACGACGTGGTGCTTACAAAGCGCGGACGACGTGGACGAGGGTCCGCGCTTACAAAGCGCGGATTAAAGTACTTTTGAAAAATAATTTTTTTATGAATCATTTTTGAAATTTTTTTTATTTTTAAATTAATTATAAAAAAAACCCTGGGTATGTGATATTTAAATCATGTGGAGAAAGTCTTCGGAAGTTTTTTGAGTAGTTTTTTTTTCAGTTAAATCATAATTTATAGAATGTTATGATGATTTGAAAGATTTCAATTTTTTTCCCTTTTTCTCCCGCAAATCTTGATGAAAATAGATTTAATCAATTAATTTGTGTTATATAAATGCTTGAAACTGGCCAACCAGGCTGGAAAACTGATGCCCAATAAATTTAAATATAATTTGAAAAACATCAGTCACATTTATGTTAAATCGATCCATTAATTTATTACGATTCTTGTAGCAATAGTCAATTGTATCTGACTTATTTGATGTTATTTTCAAAGAAGAAATTGTGATATCATATGCTTGCGGTCAATTTTTGTAACTCATAATGTAAAATCGTACGTTGTTAGATCTCACTATTTAATGTTCTCTTTGATTTTTATATCAGTTTGCTGCAACTTTATATTATACACCATTTTAAACATAGATTCTGGGNCCCTAAGCAATATATTGGTTCTATAATTTGCAACACATTGTAGTACCAATTTTATTTAATAAATATATACTGAAATAATATTTTTGTATTAATTAAGACGATTTAATATCATATAAATTCTGAATTCCACATCCCTGCATATTAGGAACCCCACCAGGACACTACTCGCGGCTAAGTACATATAGAGAGACACTTCACGAAAGTAATGATTTTAGGGTTGAAAAACCTGAAATAATGCCATCCACTCCACATAACATTGCATGCTGTTGTGTACCACACTACCAACCACTTCTCTTTTCAAGCATCTTATATATTTTTTCAAGCATCATATATGCTTGCTGATCTCTTGAATGTACGGTTAGTAGTCGATGACTTATAGTCTATCTGATATCCAAAGCCGTACTTGTGGTTCATATGGTCTGAGACGATATGTTAAAAAAAATCTTGGTGTGATAAATAACCGTAAAGCTTACAAATTAAAAATAACCAAACAATTGATATATGAAAAATATAATTTACGAGTTATATATTTATCTATTTGTGATTTTTTTCTTCGTACGCCACAATATCAATATGACTCTAACGTAATGCAGTGTCATATGAACAATTATATTGGAAAAAGATTGAAATTGGCAAAAATTGTAAGATATGTTGCTAAAATTGAAATTTATCAATATAAACTATCAAAATAATAAAATGATAAATATAATGAACCAATATTGTAAAAATATACGATTTATTTTAAATAATAAATATAATATTTTATTCAAGAAAATAAAAATAAAGATATATAAAATAGGTAAGTATCACAATTTTTTGTGTTTTATTTTTTGAAATGGGTCCAACTACATAAATTCAAGAAAAGAGGCCAAATAATCGAAAAGTAAAGTATAAAAGTTTAACACATGAGTTGACACAAGATAAAATAATAAATATATTGGACTAACATTACCATTTCATGCATACAAAATTTTTAAAAATTTTGTCCAATGCACATATTATTTAAGTACAAGCCTCAACCAATGATTTTTTTTTTGGGCCCCTGTGAGGGCTGGGCCATGAGACGATGGCCTCTCTGACCTCGCAGGAGGTACGGCCCTGCTGATATCACATTTTTAAGTTTAAGACGGTCTCAGGTTAGATATCTAATTGTAATAAAATTTCTCCTTCACTTAAAAAAAATATAGTCTTAGGTTATGTTGGATATATAATTAATTATATATATATATATAACAGTCTTAATATTTTCTATATTAAAAGAAACATTTTTTATTTGTTTACCAATTGCATGCCCAACATCAGCAAGACTTGACTCCTCAGTTGAGCAGTCCCTAGACAAGTGATTATTTAGTGCGCGACTGTAGTGCGGGAGGCCCGACCCAGTTCACTTAAGAAAGCTTCAACAAACCGCCCAAAGGTTTATTTAATACGCATTCGTAGAGTAGCGGCTATCGGTCCCTGTAGAAAAAAAAAATCATCAAACAGATTTTTAGAAAAAAGTGTTGATCAATCTCTAAAAGTTTTATTAATGAAGCCATATATGGTTTATCATCACGTATTTAATTTCCAAGTATGTATTTAACATAGAAATATTTACGTTCCATTCATTGGATTGTGGCCACAAGTTTGTTCCCGAAATTTTTATCGATCTTAACCAAATTGGAAATTAAAAATATGAAATATGCAATGCATGCATAATAAACTCCAAGACTCCTAATATAACAATTAAAGACAATAATAAAAATAATAATAACAAGACTAGTAATAATATTATGTAATAAATTTGTTAAAATGTCATAAATGCTTAAATGAAAGTTAAAATGTTTATTTTGAAAGATTATGAAATTTTATGATGGATAAATGCTAATAGATGTGTGTACGCTTGGTTTAAAAGAAAAATGATATTTATGCATGAGTTTTTATAAGTGACGGATATGATGAAACGTTTTGAAGGAGATGATTTGATTGTGACTAATACGAACACGAATACGAAAATGATATAATGGCATGTAAGATCAAGTCTCAGTTGACGGGTGAGAGTGTCGTTGATTTTCTTGCAGTCTGGTACCATAGTAATACGTAAGATTGATCAATCGACCAAGAGCTTATACGAAAGTCACAATTAATGATCTGAATTCAATAAAGGGAAACATATACGTATATGATGAAAAGAAAAGTTATGTTGAAAGGAAAAATGTTTTAATGTTATGCATGTTCATGTTAAAGCTATTTTATCAAAAGTATTTTTCATTGTTGCGTGTGAATGCATATGTATTACTTGTTATAACGATTAAGGTTTTCTGAGTCATTAGACTCACTAAGTATGAATGGTGCATGTGAGAATAATTTTGATGATATTGGAGGACTTGATGATTGAACTGGCTAGACTGATTGTGTACATAATCCAAAGACCATTTCTATTTTTCCGCACTATTATGATTTAATAGTATTTTAAATATTTTATGATTTTTTATGTTTTTGAGTGATTTTTTAGAGGATTTAAGATTTTATGCTATTTTTTCTTTAAAAAAAACTATTTTAGGTTTGGTTTGAGGATTATAGTAGACGTTTTAAACAACAAAAATCATTCAATTCAAAAACATCTTCCATCTCATTTGTAAAATGGAAATGGAAAAGAAAAAGGAAACAGTCTCAGTATATATGCATCGAAAGTTACTTTACATCATCCCCGATTCCGTGATCACTGCATCTACAAAAATTATTCACACATCCCGATTGAATCCCTCTCAACAAACCCGAAAAATCCAAAAACATTTAATTGTTCCAGGATTCGATCAGACCTAAAATCACCAGAAATTAAAGAATTTTTCAATGGGCTTGATCCGCTGATGCTGATGCTGATGCTGATGCTGATGTTGATGCTGGTTCGTAATCTTCCTCTGAAATCACTGTACTTTCACCACTGCTCGTGCTGCAACTTCTCTTACTGCCAAAAGACGACGCTCTACTCGACATGGGAGTTGCCAAGAAAGTGGGTTTCTCTTGGCCAGCCATGATTACCAGGTACTTCTCTTCAAGCATCGGCGCCGCCGCCATGGCTTCTCCGCTGTCCGCCTCCCCGGCCTCGAGGTCTCCGTCACCCTGATTTTCAAGGTGGCCGGATAGTTTCCAGTAGGAACACGCAAGGATCAGAAGAGCAAAAGCAATGATACCCAACATGGCCGCCAATCCCCCGAATAGGTACGGCACCGGAGAATGCCAGGGAGACCTCTGCACCGGAGATGTCGGAGGCGCTGATACCCCTATGGCGGCCATTTTAAAGCCTTTAGGTTATGTAGCTATATACACTCGTACAAGTGTACTGAAGGCGGGGGACGGTGTATGCGGTTACCGTGGAGTGGAGGAGGAGGTGGCGATGGTGTTTTGGAGAGGGTCAGTGAGTTTAGGCGGCATATATAGAAGGGGTGAACAAGGGTGTAATTGTTATTTTGAGTGAAATGTATCCTCAATTGTAATAATAGGAAAGAGGAGGAGGGGTCCACATATTTTGTGCTGTCTGAATATATATCCAAATAGCTAGATAGTGGAAAGTACTTGAATCTGATTTGTTCTGATGTCACCATGGTAATTATAAAATTCGAGCATATATATTATTATATATATATTATTATTATTATTATTATTATTATTCGTTATTATTATTATTATTATTATTCGTAATTATTAATCTTTATAAATTATTATCTACCCATCAATTGTAGCTAGCCAAACAACTTTAAAGTTAAATAATTCATAATAACTAAAATGGAAAAAAATTTAAAATTCAAACTTTCGCGAGTTCATTTTATTATTTTTGTTGGATCGTGAATTTTATAAATGTTCCAATTTTAATGAAATATAAAAAGTTTTATAGCAAATGTGACGTTTTAAAAGTATATTTAATCTTTATAAGAAGAATGTATTGTGTTTGTAAGTATTATATATATGTTAAAGAGGTGAAACTTAAACTATTATATGATTTAAAATATTAAAATTGTATCGTTATTCAAATCAGGTTTCAAAAAATTCTTGTGAGACGGTCTCACGGATCAATTTCGTGGGTCCTCTTATTTGGGTCATTCATGAAAATATATATTACTTTTTATGCTAAGAGAGTATTACTTTTTATTGTGAATATCGATAGGGGTAACCCGTCTCAAAGATAAAAATTCGTGAGAACGTCTCACAAGCGACCTAGAGTGATATAAACGAGTAAAAGGCGAAAATATCTCTCTTTTTTTTAATCGAGTACATTAATATTAGACAAATAGAGAATATAGTTTTGATTTTAGTAATTGTTAATTCCGCATATTTTTACTCGTTTCCGCCAGTGATTGTATCATTAAAACTCACTTATATCAGAGTACCAGGAATATGGTTAAACAGTTTATATTATTGAAAATAAAATTTTAATGATTAAAATCAAATAGGGTGTTACGCTGTTCAACAAAAAAAAGGGACTATTTTGCATCTAAAACTTTGCAAAATTATTTATCTAAAATTAGTTATAAAAAATAGTTTGATTAATGATTTTATGTATATTTTTATATATGACTCCTTATTTTTAATATATATATATATTGAAAAAATTAACTTTATTTTTTGAAATTAAAGCAATATATGTCATCCCATCATCTAATTAATTAGCCAGGTTCTTATGTGGCAAACAATATTTTATTTCTGCAGTTGATAATGGATATCATTTATTTTATAAATAAATAATACTTTTTTCTTTGAATTAGTTGAAACCATGAAAGCCTATAGCTTTCATCGCTTTTTCTTTTAAGTTTTGTCTTCTTTACTTTTGGCCTTTTTTCTCAGTCGGGGTTGGAAACATTTTTAGTTCAAGTCCAAAGTAGTTCTAATTTGAACGCTTGAAATTGTGATTCAGATTTTTTGTTTGGGGGAAAGTACACGTGTTAAAATGTATGTTCGGTAAATTCTTAGCTTGATTAGTATTAATATTTGGCAAAAACTTGTGTAAAACAGTATCACTGGTCGTATTTTGTGAGACAAATATCTTATTTAGGTCATTCATGAAAAAAATATTACTTTTTATGCTAAGAGTATTATTTTTTATTGTGAATATCTGTAGGGTTGATCTGTCTCACAGATAAAGATTCGTGAGACCGTCTCACAAGAGACCTACTCATAATATTTTGCATACAAATAACAAAATTTTAAATAAATATAAAATTTTAAACTTTTAAGTTCTTACTTCAAACTAGCTTTATCACAAACAAACATTAAAATTATTTTTTGAAAGGAATATCTAAATATTTTTATTTTCGCACGGGAATATTTAAATATCTTTTAATCTACGAAGTTGTTACAATAATTTTGTGGCCTAGCTATCTGACATTAATAATTAATTAACACTTTAGATTTTAATTTTTATCAATTAAATATGTATGATTTACTTTATAACTAGCTATGTGTTTTCTTTTCTTTCGTTGAAATAATATTGAGTGAAACAAATATTTGAATTTTATTTTTCGACCAATTTAGCCTTTCGTTTAGTTTTTAACAAATATCAAAATAAGTTATGAAGCATGGATTTGCTAATAATACATAAAGTAGGAGGATGTTTGTAGTATCTTGAATGAAATAATACATAAAGTAGGAGGATATCCTACAGGCTACAGGACCTACAAATTTATGATTCGGTGTTGAAGAGCATTTGCCCCAGATCATCTTTGCCTATTTACTTCCGCTCGCTGTTTATAACTTAATTCCATGTAGAGGTACTTAATATCGCGTGGTTGAGGTTCTGGTGGTAGCTGGTTGGTGTTGGCGTTGGCGTTGGTGTTTGAGTTCATAAACCGTTGTAGCGTTGCAGTCACAATGGTTGTAATTGTTATCGTGTCTTCTCGGCTAAAGTTAATCCTGGGTGGTGGAGGTGGAGATATGTTCACAATTCCATTTTTGTTGCAGTTGGCGTAGCATGGGTTACGATTGTTTCTTGGTATTCTGCCTTCTATTTCCTATAAATATAAAGTTTTCTAAGTCGTCTAAAGTCAAATGTATGATTCAGTAAAATGGAAAGAAAATAAATAAACGAATAATCTTCATTAATTTTTCAAAAGACATAAAATTGAGTCTTTAGATAGCAAAAGTGAATGATTCAATTGACCCTAATACAATCAATCCTTATTCTAGGAGTCTATCCTAATCATCTATGACTTCTCCATCTTCTATATCCCCAACATTTTCTTCTTCCAAAAGATTTTCCTCGGGTTTTCCTTCGACCTCTTCCTCGAGATCTTCCACATTGATCATATCGTTCTACAGTTTATCCAGAGCTTAAAGTCGAGACGTTCCAAAAAGACTGTCAGAAAGGACAAGACACAAATATCGAGGAACGGATTCAAGCTGCAACATACATATTTGATGAGTCTTGATGAACGGTCACCTAGCCTTTATAAATACAAGATCAAGACCATCAACAAAGTGTGTAAAGAAGAGCACAAAAACAAGTGCGTGAAAAAGAGAGGGGCACGCTCAACTCATGTCAGCTTACAAGAAGCAATCAGCTCAGATTTGAGGGAACACTTTAACATGTTATCAGCTTATATTAGAAGCACAATTCTTTCAGTGTGTGAGAACACTTTCGTGTGGTAGTCATAGATCAGGTCTCACACACGCACACACCATTACTCACATATACACAGAGAATTGAGCGTATTCAAAATCTGAGTGAGTATTGCACAAAGACATTAAACTTGTGTATGTAGTTTTTAACACATAGACGTTAAACAAGTGTTGGCTGGAAGGTGTTTCCTTCAGTCTAGGCTAGAAGTTCCGTTAGGCAGTAGGGTAAGTCGTAAATAGAGTGGGTTTGTACAAGGCGTTGTATAAATCAAAGTCTTCTAGTAGATGCTACCCGAGATGGTAGAAAGGGTGACATAGGAGCAGTTGAAGTCTTCGAACATCCATAAACATATCTTGTGTACTTAACTTTGTAACTATTATTTTCAAACTGATTTGATCAGTTCGAGCTGATATCAGTTCAGTTCTCATCATAACTGAAATGATACAAAAAAGAACTGATCCCCCTCATTTTAGCTATTCAGTTCACACAAGCTAAAAGACTTTTAAACTAATCAACTTTTTTAAAGAATGATTATTTCGAGTATTTTCCGTTTGGTTTAAAACCAAACTCGATTCAATTTATCGGTTTTTAAATTCTTTGAACACGAGCTATCGAAACTCATTGAGAATATTGTGTTTGAAGCACCCTCGTAGGTGTCAAAACCGATCCATCACCCTTGTATCATACATTTAAGCACACCAACATGTGTAAATGAAATTGCTACTACAATAGCAAATTTTAAACAACATCAAATATCAGTCAGTTTATACATAATAGAACTGGATATACCAATAACTGATTTCCTTGAACGCTTGACATGCTGCATCGATCTTGAATTTCTTTGCCAGAAGAACAACTAATTGACTTGGACTTGATCTCTGTGCTGGCTAACTGGTCTAGTTGATGCAAACTGGACTCAACTGATACTGAACCACATTGCTCATCTACTTTGATCTGATATGACAATGAAACGGTGTTACACTGCTGATGATTAAGCACCTAATCATCCATTATTTCAGCTGGTGGTTGGGTTTCATCTGTTGATCAGCTGAAATGGTAGGCTGGCAACTGAAATCTTATCCGCTGATCAGCTTAGCTATTCTGCTGTCAATTTGGACTCAAAACCCTGCAATCTGCTAAAACAACAAAATACGGAGTCGAAAGAAGTGGCTACAATATTAGTTGTAGATCCAAAATCTTCTCTTTTCCCACGTCAAACACATATAAAAATTTTAAAGGGATTTTGAATGCCATTTTAAATATTGTTTTGAAACATATTTTAAAATATCAATTTTCAAATGTTCTTCTTAGAACATCTAATTCTGATACCAATTGATATGATCGGTTCTGAGCACCTGCGAGGGTGCTTCAAACACAATATTCTCAATGAGCTGCAGTAGCTCGTGTTCTAAGAATGTAAACACCGATGAATTAAATCGAATTTGGTTTTAAACCAAGCAGAAAAATACTCGAAGTAATCATTCGTTAAGAAAGCTGATCAGTTTAAATCTTTTAGCTTGTGTAAATAGAATAACTGAAATAAGGGAGATCAGTTCGAGCTTGTATCCGTTGAGTTATGGTAATAACTGAATTGATATCAGCTCAACAGATCAAATCAATTTCAAAGCAATAGTTAAACAGTTAAGAACACAAGATATGTTTATGGATGTTCGAAGACTTCAACTGCTCCTACGTCACCCCTTCTACCATCTCGGATTGGTTCGACTAGAAGACTTTGATTTATGAAACACCTTGTACAAACCCACTTAACTTAGGACTTACACTACTGCCTAACTGAACTCTTAGCCAAGACTGAAGGCAATATCTTCCAGCCAACATTTGTTAACGTCTATGTGTTCAAAACTACATACACAAGTTTAATGTCTTTGTGCAAGACTCACTCAGCTATTCAATAAGCTTAACTCTCTGTATTTGTGAGTGGTTGTGTGTGCGTATGTGAGAACTGGTATATGAATACAACACGAAAGTGTTCTCACACACGAGGAAATTGTGCTTCTAATCTAAGTTGATAACACGTTGAAGTGTTCCCTTAAATTTTGGCTGGTTGCTTCTTGTAAGCTGATATAAGTTGAGCGTGCACTATATTCTTTCACACACTTATTTTTCTCTCATATATTTGTTGATGATCTTGATCTTGTATATATAGGGACAATGTATCCGTACACCAAGACTCATCAAATATGCTTGTTGCAATTTGAATCCGTTCCTCGAAATTTGTGTCTTGTCTTTTCTGACAGCCATTCTGGAACGTCTCGACTTTAAGCTCTGCTGCAATGTTCATTATTGTCCTTTGATCGGCCAAGTTCTTTTATACCCTTGTGCAAAGCTGAATTCCACTTAGATAAGCTTGTTTTGTTTTGAAAACTGGATGGCTCCAAACTGATGCTTTGGACTGGTCAGCTGAACTGGTCTTGAGATGGTCTGGCGAAATCAGTTGGCTCGTCAGCTGAACTGATTTCACTGATTCAGTTGAACTGGTCAGATGGACTCTTCATTAGTTGAACTCTTCATCAACTGGCCGGGCTTCTGAAGGTCTGCTGCTGAACCACCTATCAACTGATCAATAAGTTGAACTGGTCTTTGATATATCAGTTGAACTGGTTTTTAACCGTTGTCGTAAGTCTTTTAAAACCGTTGTTAAAGCCCATGTGGTTAAAGGATGCGCTCAAAGACAACGGTTTTTATCTATTGTTGTAGCTACAATTTGAGACGGTTTTTGACAAACCGTCGCAAATAAAATTAGCGATGGATTTGTGCAAAACCGTCGCTCATAGGGGTGTCAAAATGCAACACGACCCAATACGAAAAAAATCAGGTTCGGTTTGGGGTTTTTCGGGTTCGGGTTGGGTGGGTTCGAGCTAATGCCAGGTTACACGAGTTTTGGGTTGGGTCGCGGGTTGACCCAAAATTTTTTTTTAAAAAATATTACCTATATTTTTATATATTATATGTTTGAACAAAATTTATTGTATATTTATATGATAAGTTTTCATCATTTAATATTTATTTTGTATATTTTTTTATTTTTTTAACAATTGTTTATTTGATTTAGTTAATATACTTTTAATTTTATACAATTAAACTTTCAAATTTAAATCGAAAATTTTGTTATTATGTGTTTAAATTAAAATATTTTTTTTTATTTTTTCGAATTTTTTTAAAAAAATAAAAAAATTCGGGTTAGACGGGTTAGACGAGTTCGTGTTCGGGTTGGTTTGGGTTCGGATTGAAAAAAAAATTCGCGAGTTGACCCGAAACCCGACCCGATTGACACCCCTAGTCGCTCATTAACGACAGAATATGAAAACCGTCGCTAATGAGAGACTGTTTAATAAACCGTCGCTACAATTAGCGACGGTTAGTTCAGGACATCCGTCGCTAAATTTAGCGACGGTTAGTTCATAATTTCCGTCGCTAATATTTTCAGTAAAATAAAAAAAATTATTTTTAATAATTTAATAAATCTAAAAAAACTTGTAATTTGAATAGGCTAACAATATTCATGATCTTAACTAAAACTTAAAAATTTATCAAAAAATAAAGAGAAAAAATTTACCCTAAATCGAAACTAAAATCATGTAAGAAGAAAAATTTTAAGTGTTGTGAAGTGGTGTGTGTTAATGGACCGAATGTGTGGGTATTTATAGACAATTTGCGACGGTTTTTTGTTAAACCGTCGCTAATAGTGACGGTTTAACCAAGAACTGTCGCATTTTTAAATTTTACGACAGCTGTTTTATAACCGTCGCTATATTTAGAGACGGTTTTGATAAAACTGTCGCTAATATTTGCGACGGTTTAAAGAAACAGTCGCTAATTTAAAACATGCGACGGATTTAAGTACAACCGTCGCTAAATATAGCGATAGATTATATACTGTCGCTAAATTTAGCGACGGGTTTAAGCAAAATCGTGGCTATTTTTAAATTAGCGATGGGTTTTTCAAACCGTCGCTAAATACGTTGTAAATCACACTATTCAACAACGGTTTTAGAAAACTGTTGTCTATTGTCCAAAAAAATACGCTAATAGACAACAGTTCTATAAACCGTTGTCTTTGACCCTAAAAAATGCTCAAAGACAACGGTTTTATAGAACCGTTGTCTTTTGATTAAAAAACGCACCTACGACAACGGTTTTCACTAAAACTGTTGTTAAAAAGCATACGACAACGATTTTAGTAAAAACCGTTGTTGTATGTGCGTTGTTGATTTTAATTTTTCTTGTAGTGTGTGTGAGAACCGAAAATCTTGCAATAATTAATATTTGGAAGGAAATTTTATTAGAATAAGATTCTTTTATTGGAAATCCTTGTATTGGAGATTTTATTATTGAAAATCTTAATTATCAAGCCAACAATATTCATATTAAGGCATGCAATTTCGAAAATTGAAAGGGAGTCTTGCAAGATTTGAGTATCATGCAAATTAAAAGGATTAAGGCATGATTATTGCTAGGAATTTCCGAAAATCCAACCATATTACATGCCAAATTATTGTGATGGTTAGATACTTGATTAGTTGGAAGCAAATCATCCAAGATGGCTCAAAATCCTTCCCACCTAGCAACCTAAATTTCGAAAATATTGAGGGGCAAGGGATTAAGGAATGAATCTCACAAATTGATAGCAAAATAAACTCATCATGCAATGGTTTTCTTTGGCAAAAATCGTGTGAATCTTGAGTGCAAATATGTGGGATTTTGATGCCATATTTAACTCCACTCCCCTCAACTATAAATAGGCCATCACCCTCACTCCACAAGACACCACAATTTCGAAATCCCTTTTGCTGAAATATCGAAAATTTCAGCAAATCCCTAGCCAGAACTCTGCCCGAAAATCGTCCCGAAGTTAGCCTAAAAATCAAGCCGAAGTGCTGTCCGAACAAGGAGCAAGGAGCGACCTAAATCCCGAAGCCAAGCATCCACGTTTTTTTAGCATCAATTATACTGTAAGTGGGATTTTCGGTTTTATGCATATGAAATTTCGATTTTTTTGGTTTTAAAATTCAGTCGAGCTCTGTCTCCCGTATATACGATTTTATGAAATTTTGATACGTTTATGTGTTGACACTGTGAGGATTCCTTGAAAATGGGTGGAATTCCAACATATGGCCCTTCGCGGTGGGATAGAACCGTTTTATGGCCTCGCCCCCTTAGAAGATTAAAACTTAGAGACTGACGTCAGTAAACCGTTAAAGGTGAAAAATCGCAGTGTTGTTATGATACGAATATGATGTTACAATTATGAAAAGCATGCTGTATTTATATGTTATTTTTGAAAATGTTATAAAAATTCTTTATGTTGTGTTCGATATCCCCCACTTGTTGAGTATTTCCCAAAATACTCATCCCTCTTACTCTTCCCTCCCAGATAAGTCCGAAGAACAGGTTGAGGATGAAGAGTCTGAACAGTTTTGGGGCTTGTTATTCACGAGACCAGTAGTAGTTTATATTTTGAATTTATTGCTTAAAACTTTGTAAGACGTTTTCGCATTTATTTCTGTCGTTTAGTGATTTTGGTTGTAAAGACAATGTTTATTTCTTTGAAATTATGAATTATAAACTGGTTTCGGTTTATACTGTGCTACAAAGGCTTGTTGTTTCGATTGTGTGATTGTTAAACAACGCCGGTGTCAATCCCGAGTTTCGGGGCGTGACAGTGTGCGTTTTGATTGCTTCAGTTATGGCTCAGTAACTGATCAGTTCGAAGCCTGATCAATTTCAGCTTTCTGCGCGCACTTAGATAAATTTGTTAGAAACAAAAACAAAAAGTTTTGTTAACATCAAAATCAAGATTACGAATATGAAATGTTCCAACAATGTATCATACACAAAGTGAATACATACAGTAAGTAGTTGAAAAGGTTCTGAATGGATAAATCAAAGGGAGTCACAACTCTATTGACAACTTGTTTCACACTATCTTGTCAATGTCCAAAGACTAGTGAAGAATGTGAGCTCATGATGAGTGTTCCCTATTCAAATGCTACGGAGAGTCTAATGTATTCTATGGTGTATACAAGACCCGACCTTGCTTATGCTTCAAGTATAGTTAACATATTTATGCCACAACCTAGAAGAATGAGTCGGGGGGCTGTAAAAGGGGTGCTTCGATACTTGAAATGATCAGTTAATCAAGGTTTAGTGCACAAAGAAGAACAAATCTGACTATACACCGGGGATCTTGATAAGAGAAGATCAATTTCTGCTTATGTTTTCACTTTGGGTGGAAACTTGATAAGCTAGAAAGCTACCTTACAGCCCATTGTCGCATTATCCAACACACAAGCAGAGTATATGTTGTTGTGAATCGTGTTTCCTCGTGCCCAAACGCATCAGAAGTTTTAAAAAATTTTAAATCTTGACATCCAAGATATTGTTTTAAACACTCATATGGTTTTAATAAACAAACATTCATAGGATGTTTAGTATATACCTTTAGTGAACAATTTTCACTTGGCTCCAGCTACTCCAGTATAAGCGGACGTAGCTCTTGTTGTATATCCCTACGAACTTTCTTCAAATTTTCTTTCTTCAATCTCATAATTCGGTCCACGACTGGATTACTTGTTCCTCTTCCAACTTGCACTAGAAAGTATAGAAGGATTTTACGTTGAGAAGGTGGCCGATAACAAGGAGAATGAGAGGAGGTGATTTTCGAAAATCCCTTGGCTTGGAGGCTAGGGTTTTCGAAAATTACATGGAGTTAATTGTGTTTAACCCTAAACCTAATACAGATATATATAAGCTTAATTAGGACCCATTAATTAAATTAAAAACTTAATAGGCTTTATCAATCAATTATTCTAGTCCAACTAGTTTAATTAATTAACTAATCCTTTGAAAGTCCAATCAAGAACCTTAATATTGTGTATGTTGGTCTTGTATTCCTATAAGCCCATAATATATACACCCATTATATTTAATTTAAATCCTTTATAAATTCAACATTTGCATTTAATATTTAAATTATAAATTCAACTCCTTCAATTTATCACCTCTAAAATTTAATAGTCATAAATTCAACTCTTTGAATTTATTTCTCAATATTTTCTATAAATTCAACTCCTTAAATTTATTATCTCAATGTTTTATTTAAATTCAACTATTTGAATTTATTATCTCAACGGGGACAAAATAATCCAGTACTTGTGTGATCCTCAATGGTTCAGGGATACAACTAGTCGTGCGTTCACAAATCTTTGTGATTCATGACATAATCATTTATTCGGGCTTACCCTAATTTGCCCCATTCAATGTATCAACAATTGATCATGAGAATGTCTGAAATTATATTTCTGATTAAACCCATCGAATCATGATAAGAGCGTCTAGTAGCATCACCCCATGATTTCCTAGGTATCCTGATAGTGCCTGCAAGAACCAGTCGATTATGATTAACGTACAGTACGATCCCTTCATCTCATATATCCGATCGAATCTGCAACCATTGGTTCATCGAAGGTTGCATAAGAATTCGATAACTGTGTGACACATACTTTAGAATACATAGTGGTATCGCATGTACAATTGGAGAACTCATTCCCTAATGTACATCTCTTACTCTGGCCAAAGATTTCATGCACTATTATTTCATCAGATCACACAGGATATCCATAGGTGAGCGGTGAATTCCCGACTACAATGCACTGGTTCCGATATGTGTCGCAAATGTACCCAATCTCGCCACCTGATGACCCTCCTGGAGTCGGGAAACGAGTCAAAGCACAACTCTAGCATATAGAGTCTCAGTGTTGTCCCGGGTCGTAAGAACTAATGGAGTACAATCACAACCACGGACTTATCCTCTCGATGAATGATAACCACTTGGAAAGTCCTAGGGAGGACATTTCGGTATAATCATCATATGACTACCCATATGCGTGTTTGGACATCTCTATGCCCTTACCAAGAAACGTGGTACACAACATCACATATGCTAGTCTCGAGCTCAAGCGACCTTTATCCATGTTTTAGGCGGCTGAATCGACTAGGAACGAATTTAGATTATACAGTGTTTACAAATGAGTTTCAACATCGAATTACGATTCATTTGTATTAAAATATAATCAAGGTCTTTATCTATGTTGATCACATGTGTATACAGATAAAGAAATAAAAAACCATGAAATAATGTATTATATTAAAATAAAGATTGTTTATTACAACCGAGTCAATAAATTCTCTAGCCAACTGTTGGCTTACAGGACATCTACTCTAACCTATGTTGCTATATATCACCGAAGCTGGAAAGGAAGCAACGTGGTTGAAGGGATTGGTTGGAGAACTAATAAGTGATAAAGTGGAGGTAACCTTGTTTACTGATATCCAAAGTACTTTACATTTGACTCGAAATCCTATGTATCATGAAAGGTCGAAACATATAAACGTAAGATTTCATTTTATCAGAAATATGGTGGAAGAAGGTAAGATTCAAATGAAGAAAGTTTCCACATAAGAAAACCCAGCCAACATGCTTACAAAACTGGTGCCAAGTGCCAAATTCCAACATTGTTTAAAGTTAATCAATTTTGGAAGTGTGTCGGGGTTCTAAGTTGACAGAGGAATTGATCAGGGATCATAAGATAAACCAGGGTGGAGATTTGTGATGAAATGTTTTATACATGTTCTCCCGGGAGCCCAGCGGGCCAGCACAAGTCAGTTAAAGGAAATGATCGCTTACACAAATGGATCCAGACTAAATGGGCCAAGGAAACTGACATAACAGAAACCGGACTCATCAACCGTAAGTGACAGGGACAATTTGCTAAATATAAAGACAGAGACTGGTCGAAGAAGAGAAAATCCAGATGAATACTCTCTCAAGCATATCTTGTATACAATTGTTCATAGCTTTTGTGCACTTGTAAGCCTGTGTTCTAAGGGTTTGTGTGTGCGTGAATACATTGAGTTCTTTCTGTTCATGTGAAGAGAAGTGGTAGGCTTATGTGTTTGAATCATTGTAAACGCCTTTTCTTCTTGGTTCTAGTGGAACGATCTCTGATCGTGTGGATGTATAGGACTTCGTTCGGTCCGAACCAATATAAATGTGTGTTGATTCTTTTCTTGATTGTTTTTCATATAATTGTTGATTGACCTTGGGCTAAACGCCAAAGTGTAATTCTGGTATAACACTTAATTTATATATATTCCAAGAGAGCATATTGATTATGAAAAATTGAAATATATATAATATTTGTTTTGGTTGCATAATGTTGCAACTGTTTTCAGTACTTGATTTCTGAATCACCTGGCAGAAGAGTTTAAATTTGTTAACATATAGAATCATGAAACTAGTTTTAAAAAAAAAAAAAAAAACAATTCAAGTCATGTCATGAACGTATATCTTCAGCAAAAAAGGCAAAGAACATAATTTTATTCACACAATTTACAAAACATGCAATCACCATCTCTCCTCTTTTCCCCTCCTTTATGAAGCAACAACAAATAGAACTCTTTAAAAAAAAAAAACAAATAGAACTCATCAATATCCTACACATCTCTCACGCATCCTTTTCTCACTGCATACTGTTTCCTAATCCATAGTATTGATACATTATTTCTCCAGATTGATTAAGTATATTCGCCGAATCCCACGAGTTTGAAGAAGCTGAATTTGCCTCAAATTCATTGCCCCACCATGCGAAATTCTCCTTCGATACATCCATTTGTTTGAAACAATCAAATTCAGGAACCTGAGCACTCTGATCTGTTGCGAGAAAGTTAGAAACTTTGATATTCAGTAATTCATCCATTTCTCCTTGAATGAAACCTGAACCACCCGACTGATCAATTCCTGTGCTGTCCATTTGCCCCATAATCGGATCTGAGTCTTGAAAATTGATTTCTGGACTTTTGAAAGTAGTATTTTCAACAAGTCCTTCGTTTGTAGTCTTTAAATTGCTCATTAAACTGTGATAGTCGTGATCAAGACTAGTGATAGCCGAAGCTTGAGGGCTGATAATGTTTTGTTTTTCATCCAAAGAATGAAGGGTTTGGATCATGTTTTGCTGCAGACGATTCATTTTAGGCCAAAGTGATGGGTTATTGTAAAAAGAGAATGGATTTTGAAGGCTTTGAAGCTGTATATGAAGCTGAAGCCTTTCCAAGGCTGAATTGCTTAGGTTTTCTAAACTGTAGGTGCCCTCTTCTCCACTATTCGTGTGATCTTTCGAAGGATCTTGATCAGAGATCGATAAACTTTGATTCGCAGCAGAATTTTTACGCCTTCCCAGCAATTTCTTCTTCAACCTCGTGTTCCAGTAGTTTTTGATGTCATTGTCTGTCCTTCCAGGCAGCTGTGCTGCAATGATTGACCATCTGTTTTGAAAACCCAAAAAAATAGATTTAAGAATCAAGAAACCCTAATATATAACATGGTTATTAATCTTTTGATCATTAAAAAATGATATAAAAAGGAAATTTCCAAATCCCTTGAGAGAAATTAAATGATTTATGATCATGAAGGTGTGATTTTTCAAATTTTTAGACAAAGAGTATCATAGACAACGGCAAAAAGACAAGTAGTTTCGGCTGAAGCCATTGCATGTGTTTTTTCGAGGATTTCTATATTTTCTGTGGGTGTTTTTTGAGGTAAATAGTCAAGGAGAAGAAATTTACCTGCTGCCTATACTTATATATAGGCTACAAATGATATTATCTTCTTCTTCAGTAAATCCACCATGCTTAATATTCGGCCTCAAATAATTCAGCCATCTTAGTCTGCAGCTCTTCCCACATCTCTTAATCCCTATAGTAATACAAAATTAACACCAAATCATTTATGAACATGGAAAATAGATATTAAATCATATATGATGATCCAGATACCTATGTACTTAAATTTAAGTTATAACTTTTTTCACGAGCATCTACTTCATAGTTTCATCTCAAAAATCGAATTTAAATGCCACATAAAAAACTATGAACTTCAAAAAGAAAGCCCTCTAATCAAAATCCGAAGACGACACGAATTCATTCATACAAGTTGGTTAATACAACAGTATGTATACCGATTTTCTGAGGAAGAGCAATCCAATTTCCACCAGTCCCATTCTTGTCAATATAAGCTTTGAGTGTCGCATCTTCTTCAGGAGACCATGGTCCTTTCTTCACATTAGCTTTGTCACAACAAGGAGCTCTCCCCATCTTCTATATTATATTAAATATTTGATTTCTTCTTTCTTCCCTTGTACAAAAAATTCTTCAGACAAATCTGAAAACAGATGAAAAATGTTTTTTGTTGTTGTGTCAAAATGTCAGAAGGGAAGACCTGAATTTATAGGTGGGAGAATGATGATGTGATACTTGGAAAGTCTTGCAGCTTCCTTAATCTCTAGGGTTTCTGCAATTATCATTTTGGTTTTGGATTAGGTCAGTCATGATATATTATTATTATTGTTTGTATAACATGCAAAAAAAAAATTAAATTTCTTTCAAAAAATATATATTTATATTATAATCATTTGCTTTTAGGGGTTGCAATTACTTTTTGTGTCTTGGAAATTCTAAGTAATTAGATAGATCTAACAGGTGTAAATGAAGCATTAATTAGGTCAATATTAAAACTATTCTTAAAAGTTTAGTAATTTGAATTTTTTTTTTGGTGTGTGTGTGTGTGTATATATATAATCATAGCAGGAGCGGATCCTAATTAATATAATAAATTTTATATGTTATTTTTAAAAATATATAAATCTTGTAATTAAATTTGTCAACTGAATTTCCTTAATTCACTCTAATCATCTGTCGTGAATTTTAAGTGCATGTTTATCTCTAATCCACGCACATTTCAAGAAAGAAGAAATTATACATCCTCTCTTTTTGTCGCCAACTAATTGTATAAAATGTTCGATTATTGGGGGTATTTTTGTCCTCGTAATTAGCAGTTGATTGAAATACTTCACATTATCTAATCTAGTCAGTCGCAAAGTCAAGTCTCAGTAAAATAATTAATCTAATCACCAATATTAATTCAACTTTATCCGATTAAATTTATGAATCAGGTTAATCTAATATATATCCATTGGAAGGCCTTAAATTTCAATACTGAAATATTAATATTTTTTACTAACAAATTTAATCAGGAACACTGTGTTATGTAACTAACAGTCGACACGTGAAACTTGAATCGTTCGTTGTATTTTGCATAACTCAAAACCGGAAATAAACCTAAATTCTGGATGCAATCTTTCGGAAAAAAACGATCTCCAAATAGTATTTTTGAATCAAATCTGCTTTACAAATTTCAATATATGCTGCTGACATGAATGGTGTCGATTGAAATTTGATGTATATTCGTGGATCCTCTTAATTCTGACAGGATATATATACTCAAAATCTTCAAGAAATTAATTCGAAAAATGAAGTGCCATTACTTTTTAAGTTAATGTTTTAACAAGGTAAGAAAACGATTAGAAGAAGCCAAAACAGATAAAAACAGGATTAAATATCAAATTTCTTATCAATCCTATCATGTTTTTTTCAGTTGGAACATTATTTCTTCATCGACCACAACTAGCTAAAAATTTCTGATGAGCATAATAATTTATTTTTCAAAAAATGGCACTAATATTTTTTATTTTTTTAGTGGTGAGATATAATTAATTAATTAGGTTTATAAATAGTGATGGATCTTGGTGTCATGGTTTTGTATTGTTTCTTGAAAACATCCTAAAATTAAAATTAAACGAGTTGGCGTGGGGATTTAATCTCGATTAAATTACTAAAAAGGTAGGGGAAATTAAAAAAAAATTAATTTCACAAACTTTTAGAAATGGAGAACCCAATTGATTGACCTTGGTTCCCTACTTAATGTTTAATTAATCAGAAACAAAGGGTCCGGAAACGCACTTCCATAGATATTACAAGGAGAAAACAATCAAAATTTAAAAAGATGTGACAAATTTAAAATAAATACTCAAATTGAGTCAGATCTTTAGGAAAGAAGAAAGAATGCTTCTGTTTGTCTTTCTCTCGAGGCTAGAATCTCTCTCTCCATTGACATTGCACTTTCTTGCATCAGCAAAGAAGACCTATCTTGTGATATTTAATTTCTTTTTTTGTTTTAAAGGAGATTTGGTGGAGAAAAAGAATTAATTTCTTGATTATTAGATTTAAGTAAATTAAAATAATTGAAGAGATTAATTGAGTTAGCCATTTTATATATTTTTAGTCAAGACTCAGGTAATTAAAACTAGATTTGGTGTAAATGGTTTTCTTAAATATGTTTGAATTTTCAGCTTTTTTATGGAGTCCAACTTACTTTTGACAATTTTAAACAAAGAATTTAATTTTAATTTACGTATTTAGTTATTGTTTTATTTTTTATTTTTGGATTAATTTATATTGAACTAGCAGGTTGACCTAGAGTACGTACAAGGGTACAAAATTTATTTAGTTCGAATTTGATTTGCTTACTTCGTAAATCAAGAATCAAGTGAATAAGGCGTCTTCGATCGGCATGTTAATTTGCAAAATCACCTACATATATTTTTGGAAACGGGGGACGACTTGGGCTATCTTCGAAGTGGTTGAGTTCAACCTAAGGTATTATCGATCTATCGAACAATTCACATTTATTTTTATATATATTTAAAGGTTTATTATTTTTTTGTGGATGAGAGTAAATAAATACTTAGGACCATTAGATGTAATATTAGGGTAATGTTCTAAGTCTAGCATCTCATTAGCCATTCTAATAAGGATGCATTTGAGATAAGGATTTGATGAATTTGGATTTTCAATTTTAGTGAGTGTTTACAATCATTAAAAAGAAAACATAATTTTTGGCTTTAGGATTAAAGAAATCAGTTTTGTGTGTTTTTAAAACTCAGATTCAGCTTAATTTAAAATCCATTAAGGTAGTGGGATGTTGATTCTGTTTCCACGAGAATGGTAACAATTTAATATTATAATCACTTATCTATCAAACATTATTTACTCACATCTGATTTTCAGATTTACACTTTTGTTTTTCAAATATCAATCACTTGTTATTTTTCCTCACTTCTTCATAATCCGTAAATTTAATCGCTTATTTTAAAGTAGAAATATTTTGCAAACACTCTCTTAATCCAATCACACTGATAAAAAAATTGGGCTATTTTTTTTAAGTGTATCGTCTAACAATCTCACATCGCGTCCTTGTGAAAACTCGATCTAAAACATTTTTATCATACATAAATATATAAAGTGTTGACTTTTATTGGGCGATGGTCTTTCAGGCGGTGACCGTACGTCGTTCCAAGGTCATCCCAAATTTCCCTTAATTAGACTTAGTGTGTTAGAGCAACAAATCAGACGAGTCTTCGAAAAATAAATTAAATTGGAATATTCTTTTAGTCCACTTGTTGCTCTGACATAAGTCTCTATAGTAGTTAAATATGCTGAGAATAAAAAATACAATGGTTGAAATTAAATTTTGAGCTGATATTTTCTCTATTTTTTATTTATTTATTATACATTTAAGGCCAACAAATATTCTCATTCCAATTTAAAAGAGGACATATGATTTAAATACAGAGAACACCTGACACAAAAAAATTTATGAGACGATCTCACAAGTCAATTTTATAAAACGGGTCTCCTATTTAGGTCACCCATAAAAAATTATTACTTTTTATGTTAAAACTATTACTTATTATTGTAAAAATAGACATGATTGATCCGTCTTACAGACAAAGATCTGTGAGACCATCTCTCATATTTACATTTGACGGCATCAAGAATCCTACATAAATTTTTCTAAAATTCATAACAATATAGTTTTTATATCAATTTATTGAATCCCATACAATATAGATACAATTATTTGGCATGCCACCTGGCAAACGGCGTCAGATTTAATGTTTGTTTAATTACATATATATGAGTCTTAAAAAGGTCNAAAAAAAAAAAAAAAAAAAAAAAAAAAAAAAAAAAGGTCTGCCCTCGTAACAGAACAGGTTTGACAAAGTAAGACACGTTAATATAATTATGTATTTGTTTTGACAGAAATATTATTCAAAAATTTCATGCAAATCATTCAGACTATGAGTAAGTATTTTGTGAGACGGTCTCACAAATATTTATCTATGAGATGAGTCAATCATATCGATATTCACAATAAAAAGTAATATTCATAACATAAAAAGTAATACTTTTTCATGAATGACCCAAATAAGAGATACTATTAGCATAAAAAGTAATTTTTTGCATAGATGACTCAAATAAGAGATTCGTTTAACAAAATACGACCCGTGAAACCGTATCACACAAGTTTTTGCCATAGACTATTTGGGATTCATAATTTTATTTTAATAATAAAGTTTTATTAAATATCGTTGGAGTAATCATCGTTGATTAAATTAAATTAATAAACACATAAGTACTGGAGGAGAATAATTATATTGCTAGTGATCATCTTATCCCTCCGCTCTCTTAAACATTAAATTCCAGCAGCATTTCCTAACATTTGAGTAATATTTCATATAAAAATTAAATAAGATTTCACGCATATACAAATTTTCATATATCACTTTAATAATCCAGATTGTATATAAAATTGACATAATTTGTTCAATAAATATAGTAATTTTATATTATAACAATTCATATACAAATTAATTATTAAGATGCTACAATGATGGTATTATCTCACAACACGTTCAATAAACATCAATGTCTCAAACAGAGTTCTACGTTTGGCCTCATATAAAAGGTTTTCCAAAAAAAAATTTATGTAGGTCTGTCTCACAAGTCAATTTTGAGATATGTATTTCTAACTCAACCTGATTTATTAAAAACCATTATATTCTATGTTAATAAATTACTTTTCATTTTAAATGTAGATCGTGTTGACCAGTCTTACTGAAATAGATATGTGAGACCGTCTCACAATAGATCTACTCAAAATTTTTAGAGCAATGGTGGCCGATCAACGTTAAGTGTAATATTCTAAGAGTAGATTAAACTGAACTCATTTACACATATGTTGGATGTAATAATTATCTATGCTGAGCAGAGCAGTCGAAACGTGGTGCTTGAGTTACAATACGATTTAAAATATTTGAGTTGCACTGTTACTACCATCTATAGCTTTTGGTAAAGTGACAAGCGATTGATCCTATAATTATATCAGAATCAGAGTCATGAGTTCGATTTTCATTGATCGAAAGGAGTGTAATTATTGAGAGAGATATTGTAGAATGAATTAATTGTCTCTACTCAGTAGACCAATCGAAACGTGGTGCTTGATTTTATCGTACTGTATAAAAGATTTGAACTTCACCGTTACCATCAACTATAGTTTCTAGTAAAACGACATCGGTCGGTCCTACAGTATATACCTGATACGAAATCCAAGGTTTAAGAGTCTTTATACTACATCTACTTGTTTAAACACTACAAATAAATGCTGGAACCAATTCAATGAAATGGAAAAGGAATTATGCTTCGGTCTAGTACCGGTTTTTTCTGGTAGCATAATAAAAATATGTTTAAATTTACTTTTATTAAATACAAATAATATATTTTGTTATAAAATATTAATGTTGAGAAAACCATTGGGGTTTGAAAGTCGAGGACAATTATGTACATATAACTTTAAAAACATTGTCATATAATTGATCATAGTAACTATAATCCTACGATCTTTTGACATTTGTAAACTTGTTTAATTAATTTAATGAAGCTGTTATGATCTAAAATCACTTTTTAAGTACAATAATTAAGAGACTACGCTACAAACAAACGCAGCTGCTGAGCTCAAACTGAATCCCTAACCCCTTTAATTTGATAAATTAACGACTAGTTTCATTTAACAATTGTCAAACCATTCTTTCCCACCTAACCCAACTATTTATTGGCATCCAAGAAATTGACTTTTTCCCTTATCTACACATAAATTGTATGGTTTACACTTGTAAATTTACCACCACTTGTGAATTATATATTCCCAAAATTAATCTATCAAGTGCATAATTGCATGTCACAAAAAAAAAAAATCTGGCAAATTGCAAGTGTCATCGCGTGAAATATCGAAAAAAATATAAAACCATATCGTTTATCTTAAATTAAAACACTTTATAACCATGTGTTTTTTTAAAAAATAAAACGTGTTTTCCACATTTTTTTACGTCTGATTTTTTAAAACGCTGGGACTATAAAATATCATTAATTTTATTCAAGTGATTATGTGTTTTAATTTTTTAGGTTTAATTTTCACATGTATGTTAAATGCTATTTGTTCAATAAAAAAATTCACGTAATTAATTATGTAACAATCTTACATAATCAGAAATGGATATAATGGCGATTACTAAATTTTTTTTTTTAAATTGTATTTTTATTGATAAATTTAAAATTATAGATTTAAAATTATGAAACTTTCAAGTTTCTTGATTTGTTTGGATGCAAATATAATCAATATCAGTTTCATAATAATAACTAGTTACTATGCACACGCGATGTGTGTGTACAATCTTTTTTATTATTATCGATAGACTAAAGTGAAATTTGACAAATTATGGAGGGACTAAATTGATATTTGAATTGTTGAAATAAAAATAAAAGTGTGTGTTGAAATTAAAACAAAACAAAAAACAAAAGACAAAAGTGTAATATTAATATCATATAAGGGTAAAATTGGAAAAAAAATTGGTGTCCTCTCTGGTTAGTTATTATCATGTCCTCACACTTAATATAATAGTATAGATTATAATAGATTTCAAATACAATTACTGTGTCATTCTAAAAATAAAATGTTTTTATATTCCTTCAAATCAATTCAATCCAATTTTTATGAATTCCAGGAACTGACACGTGTGAACGAGGCTTAGGAAGCATATGGCACGTGAGAAGCTGTCCGTGAGAATTTGGTACAAAATATTATTGAGCTCAGAGGAATTGGAAAATGAAATGAAACGAAATTTTATATATATAACTATATATGGTGTCACCGAATTTGACCTGCAAGGATTTGTTAATTCAGTTGTTCATGCCAACCCCTTTTTAATCATTAAATTTGTACCTAAACAATCATTAAAAAAAAAGACAGAAATCTCACTTAAGATATCGAAAACATGGAAACTAATGTCTTTAATTTGTAATTTTCATTAAAATTAATTATGGAAATGCTTGGTTTCTGTAACGGATAATCAAGAAATCAACAAACTTTACTGATATTTTATCGATGGAATATCAACCAATATTTGATATCATCGCCTCGATATCGAAACAAACTTGATCTTCCTAAAACTCGTTTTAATTTCTAAACAAGTTGGAATTCAAACTGGCCCTTGGAAATTAAAAAATAAAAATAAAAAATTATGCATGAATCAAATATAACTAATATTCGACTCAATTCGATCCATACATTAAAAAAAATCACACATTACCTCTCTATAAATCAATTAATTATTCAAATTGTAGGTCCTTTCTTCTACAGTAGAGCATGAGATAAAAAAACAGCTCAAGTATACAACCAATACTTCTACCAAAAGAGGCATATATAGCTGCATAAAGCAACATCAATAACCGTATGTCAAATAGTATATATAACAAATCACATTTCTATAAGTTCTCCAGAGTAATAGCATGTCCGAAGGCACATTATTACACTCAAATGAACAAGATGGAAAACATTACACGATTTCGTGTATGCTTTATTTTAAGGCGGCGGAACGTGCTTGGTTCTGCAGCCACATATTATCTTTAAGGCAAGATGCACGTGAAAGCTCATTTCTGGTGAAGGATTATTTCAAATTCATTGCTGCGGCCATGTTTCTTAATTTCTGCGAAATTTCTGAAAACGATGGCCTCTGTGCTGGATCAGATGCCCAACAACTTTCCATCAATGACTTCCATTCGGGGTCGCACCATGTTGGGATTTGTGGCCGCAATGTGTTGTTCACGATCCCTCCTACGTTAAATAGTTTTGACATTTTAAATCAAGATGTTTACTTTCTTGAAGAATAATGAGATTGATCATATTTATCTTATTATATAAATTGGACTCATCAAGAGATAAAAACAAATGGTGACCATCTTCTAAGCCAAGAATCAAATGCCCAAAAATATGGTGCATACCAATTATAGAAGCACAGTGCATATCTGCATAGGGTTCATCACCAGTCAGCAATTCCCACATGACAATCCCAAATGAGTACACGTCGATCTGAAGAATGAAAATGTAAAACATGAGTAAAATAAAATATGTATGGATGCATGAAAGAGACATCAAAAACAGGTACAGCAGCTCAAATTGAACCACAATTACCTTTTCAGTTACCATGTTGCTCTTCCCACTCAAGAGTTCGGGTGCCATCCATGGTAATGTCCCACGAACACCTCCGGACACTAAAGTGTGTTGTTTCACCTTTGATAAGCCGAGATCCCCAATCTAAAATGAAATTCAGTCAAAAGAAAATGGGTTCACATAAAAACTCATATTCCCAACTCACCCAACTCCCAGAGAATATCGAGTTTTAGGTTTGCCCTTCATCCAAAACTAGTCATTTAGCAAAAGCAGTAAACGGACTACCACAGAAACTCAAATGTCCTTGTTCAGTCATTAAACTTACCTTGCAAACTGGACGATGAGGGTCTCTCATATTTACCAGCAGATTCTCACATTTTAAGTCAAAATGAACGATATTCTTTCCGTGCAAGTACTCCATACCAAATGCAGCATCCATTGCTATTATTAGTCTTTTGCGTCTATCGATTGTTCTGCCCAAAAAATAATCATAAACATGGCATATCAATAATCGGTGTTACAGATATGCTTGCCAATGAGAAAGAAAATAACCTGTCTTTCTTCTGCAAAAATTGTTTAAGAGATCCATTAATCATGAACTCAGTAACTGTTGCTAAAGATCCATCTTCACCATCACGAACTACACCGTAAAAAGAGACAACATTTGGATGGTGCAATGAACTTAATATCAGCGCCTCCTTCCAGAAATCAGCAATCTATGTTTGGGAAAGATCGAGTTAAAACTTAAAAACCAATATGAAAAATCTAAACAAGTTATTAAACCGAGTGTTTTAAAAAGGGAACATGAAAAAAAAACGATATAATTCAGTTGATATATTGACAACATTGTTGTAAAAGTTACAAGTCAATCGGAGGGCATAATCACCACTAGCAAGAAAAACAGAACTATTATAAGGTCATGTCTGCGTGTTCGTCAAGGAGACATTGAACTTAACCAAATGTATCATAAATCATTCCAGGAATTACACGATTTATCATCAGCACTTGCTATCCTGTAACAAACCAGCAGGTACACATGTTCGTTAGAAATTATATTGATCTGAACTAAAACGATAACTTTATCAGCATTTTAACATGATGCTGAATAAGACAGAAATTATATCATTTTTCAACTAATTCGTCCTATTGGTGGAATCATAGGGAAGAAAATTTAAAATATTAACTCATTTGCAGAAGATAGAAAACGCAAAATTTATGATGCAAAAGTCCACAAATAATCAATGTTGTATACCATAAACATGAGATGAAAATTGTTGCAGTTAAAGAAAAAACATGGAAACGAAGATTGTTTAAACAATTACGTATTTAATTGAAAGGAAAAGCTTACTAGTCGTTCCCTTTCAGAAGGCTTTCCAGCAAAGCAGCTGGCTTTTATTCTTTTTATTGCTACATCCGAGCCCTTCCATTTGCCATGATAGACTGCACCATATGTCCCAGATCCTAACTCCCGGATCTCCTCCAGATCTTCACTTTTTATTGTCTACAAGGGTAACAAAATGAAGAAATAATAAATGACAGCGCATGAGCAGAAAAAAAATAATTTGTAATTAAAACATTTATGATGGATATAAATTTCTCCAATGGCATAAAGATCACATAAACTAATAAAACATCAATTATAACCTGTAATCCTTGATCTATCGCTTCCGCCTCAGCTTTTGTCGGCTCTATCTTGGAGTTGTAAACATTTTCATTCTCGAATTCTGCCTCCAATTCTGTATTGGTGTCCTATATAAAGAAAGAAAATATTTTTAGTGACAAAAAAAGACACTAAATTTGTCGATTAAAATTTACTCAATACTTACAACTCCATCTGCATCCTTTTGAGTATGTTCATTTGCAACTACTTTATGCTCAACCCCCAAACCCTCATCATCTTGAATTTGAGACTTCATCTCCTTCATACTTTGCAAGGCCGCCTCTTCTACACATGCAGTTAACTCCGGCAAGACTTCCAACTGGACATGTAAAGACTCCTCATGAAAACTATCTTTGGTTGCATCTACTGTCGCAGCCCCACCATTTTCTACAGTGGGTTCCGGAACATTTGATTTAATGGATGCATAAGATGCTAAACCATTGGAATTCTTGTCCATAATACCACACGTAACAGAAGTTTCTCCTGCTCCTGCATGATTTGATTCTTTGGTAATATCTGTATCGTTTCTAAAATCTATACTAGCAGCAGCAACAGGAATTGATTTATCATCTGCTAGAGATGCCGGGTCAGACTTCGGAAAAGGGCCGTTGGAAGTACCAAACTTAGTCAGCTCAGCTGTTAATTGGACGGGTTCCAGACCATATTGATGAGGATTCTCCACAGTGTACATACTAGGTGTCAATTTCACAGATTGGAGATTAAAATATTCTGGCATGTGAGACCCATTGAAACCTGCGATTTTTTGGGATGAGTCAGCCCAAACATTCTGATTCTCTAAAAAAGCTTGAACTCTGGGACTACCCTCCACTGTACCTCGGATGAAACCAGTACCGACAGAGCCATTCAAGAGCTGATGTGAGACTGATGCGTCATAGGAGGGAACTCCATTTCTCCATAGAGCTTGTGAAGGAATGTGACATTGCGGTCCCGGGTGGAGATTATCATCCCCATATCTATAGGCAGGATTTACATAGCGAATTCCGTCAGCAGATGGCAGATGAATATGTGATCCACTTGCCACAGCATGGTCCTGAAACAGTTGACAACCATACTCTACCTCGGACCGAGCATATCGTTGATCATCATGATGGATGTAAGATGATTGCACATGGTGTCCATCACATACATTACCATGACCATGGAGGATATTCACACCATTTTCAATAGTGTAGCCATCAGCCAACCTTCCAGCAACAGATATATGTGGTCTCGATTCCTCGGCCCAAGGATTTGACTGATGTGGTGAAACCCATCCTCTTTCATGATTATGGGTCTTAGGATGCACGAATCGAGGATCATTGTGATACACAGGGTGCATATTTGCATCCGACAACATGTACACTTCCCGGTTTGGAGGGCACTCTGAGCAAGAATTAGGGACCTGAATATACCCATTTCCCAGGTTAGGAGTCTCCAGATGTGACTGTTCACTGGTCTTCCTAGAAGATTCAGGATAAACTTTATTTTTTGGAAAATTCATCCTGCAATTCTCACAAATACTGTTTCCTTCATAAGTGCTGGACCCTTGGAGTATGTTACCAGGAAATCCATCCTTCTCATTGACAGCAGATCCAGTAGGAATTAACACTACATTGTCTGAATACTGTGGAGGTTGTTCATAAATGAATTGAGTATTGACTGGAGCCCGACTGTAGTCCTCAGAATAAATTCTGTCAGGAAAGTCTCCATAGGGCGTTCGACAGCGAGAGGAAGGCGAACTTGGAAACTCTGCAAATTGCCTCTGATCTATGTTTCCAGGATGCCTTGGGGAATAGTAACCAGGACTCCATGGTGCCTCCATCTCATTATATCTTTGAGCTATCGATTGTTGAGGTTGGCCCGAACCCAAATGAGGTATCGTTAGGCGCCGTAAATTCATCTGAGCAATTGGCAATTCCATGTTTCTTTGACCAAGGAAGCTACCCTCTAGATTCATCTGATTAAAGAACTGTTCAGCTGTATGGCCATCGTCAAAAGCCCCCACTACCAAAGACTCCCCAGGCTGCTTTCTAAATTCGGGAGATTCGTTAAGGTTGTTCAAAGCATCCACATACCTCCTCTCATTATCCCTTTCATCTCCATCACCAAAATGCAATGAACCATCCTGATCATTATGCAAAAACAAAAATATCCTCAACCTGGTAAACCCGTCCCTGGATCCTAACTTGTCGTACTCCTCCATCATATTTGTGACATCATCATCGTTGACAACAGATACCAAGGCATCAAGATCCTCATCCGGCTGTTGGTATTTCAACAAAGCCGCACCTTCCAAAAGCTCCCTCATTTTCTCCATGAGTTCTTCATAAGTTATATTACGCGGGACGTTCACAATACGTGTCTCACCTCCAACATATCTAAGTTTACCATCTTGGGGTCGTGGCAATATACTACCCGAAAAGCTACACAAGAATTTAACACGTGGAATGTCATCATTAGAGCTCGGGGTGGAGCCAGCAGTCACCATGGTGCAATCCACTAAGGACACAGATTGATGCTGCAGATCAAAATTTTGGCATTCACGTTCGACTTCCACTTTGTTTAGATTTTCAATTTCCTGATAATTGCACATAAGATATTCCCATTGGTTTCATGATTAAAAAAAAAAGGTATGCTCCCACTCGCTTCCCTCAATTCCTCATCCAGAACCCAAAATTCACCACTTTTCACTCTTAGATTATTAAAAAAATCCAATAAAATCAATTTTTTTGGGGGAAAAAACCTGATCTTGACGGCTAAAATCAAATAAATACTCTAGCAATTTAAATTTCTTATGAGTGGCCCCAAATCACTGCAACATCAGACTCGAGCGCAGATTCGCCTCAAAGATGGAAACTTTCCATCCAAAGATCACTCTTTATACGTAAATTCAATCAAACAAAAAAGAGAATACACACACATATTGGAAACGGAAAAAAAAAAGACTAACGATTCACCTGAGAATGGGGATTCTGAAAACACCAGAGCCCTGAATTTCCTGAAAATTCGAATTCAAGAAAACCCCGGAAAATCCCCCAAATCTAACAGATCCCTATACCCTTTTGCATCAAACGAAAACAAATAAAAACAAAAACAAAGTGATGTATCCTATTGCCTAGCAAATGCCAGAAAAGGACAAATATTAATGAATAATTGTATTACAGCCGCATAAATATACGCGTGTATGAACAAATCAAGTGGGGGTGTTTGGGAATATACTTTGTGTTGAAGAAAAGGGGAGGAGATGCCACGGCTGGGGAGGAATTGGGGATGCTGGAGGTGCCCCCGTTACGAGACACGTGGCGGGTTTTGAGTGCTTCGAATACAGGGATCATATGGTACCGCTCAGAGTAAGAGCGAGTTCATTTATTAAGGTTAATACAAAACTACCAATGATCTCCTTTGTTTTGTAAGATTGTGTTGTGAATTTCTACAAAGACAAACTANATATATGCAGAGTTTTGATATATAGTCGATCTATCGTGTTCATTTTCGTGTCCACAAATAAGATGACTCACTCATTCGATGTATATTTGGACATCATTAATCACATTAATAAATGAATCTTATTATTGATAGACATGAAAATTGAAACGATATATGAACAACATATCAAATATATATATATACACATACTAACATACTTTCTTTCTATTTTGATAGATTTTATTTATTTATTTATTTTAATTGATAGCATCGTCACTAATTTTACAAAAAACACCAAATTTTGTGTGCGTATGAATTATATGGTATTTAATATTTATATGTAACTAACACGCATTTTGCACACGCTGCTACATATACATGTGATAGTTTTGTGTTAAATTTTATCGTTATTTTTAATTTAATATCTTCTTATGATAACTTTTTATATTAAGAATGATAAATATCATTTAAAAATTCAAAATTTAAGGAAGATTACTCTAAAACAATTTTTTAAAAAAACATTTGATAGAGCAAATTTTGTTCCTCTAGTTTATATTATTTCTTACTTAATAATTAAAGTAAGAAATATATGACAACTTTAAACTGTTATTTCTTTCCAATTTCAGTTTTTTCTGAGGCAACGATATAAATCTGATGTGTACAGTGTCACATCAACACTCATGCGAGAATAAGACTAAAATTGAAAGGAACCCTACCAAGAATAAAATTTTACAATAAGGAAGAATAGTAAAGACATAAACATATAAAATCAAAATAACATTAGTTTTTCCCTCACTCATCGCGGCTACTGTTATCATCACAGTACTCCTAATGCACTTTAACCAAATAATCCGAATATTATTATAATTAATACTTCATTTGATTTGAAGAGAAAATGTGGAGAATGAGTTCAAATGACTCAAAGTTTGTGTGTTTTTTTAAATACATCATAATTACTATTAAGATTACTTAATGATACCCCTATAAGGATCCGGGTCGCTGATGACCCGGACACTATCAAGAGCCCGAGCACTACATATTTCCCAAGTATTCTTCGAACAACCCGGTCTCCCGGTCTCCCGCGCAATCATCGCCCGAGCTCTCATATAAGTACCCGGGTAATCAATTGCCCGGGCCACCTCGAGAATTGAACCACACTCGAGTATGATTGATACAAGACGTCTAATCTGTCTGAACAACTTGGGTTTGGAGTGTCCTATAAGTCATCAGAAGATAGGGTATGGGCAGCCGACCTACCCTACTTAATAGGTAGCACTGGAATCGAGGTACCTACCTCATCTTCTACTATAAATAGCAGGTATTATTGTCATTTACCGATTCTGAAATCTTTGAACTCTTAAGCATTACACATATTTTTCACCAAATATTACATTGACTCATCTCCAACCTGCTGACTTAAGCATCGGAGTGGCCACACCGGACACCCCTCCGGCGCCCATCCACGAGTTCTTTTCATTGTTTGCAGGTGCTATTGAAGCCATTATCTTCACTCAAATTCCCTAAAAACTATAAATTATTGATTTGACTCGTTGGAGCTTCTTACCCGGCTCACCCATTTCAACGAAGTCATATCATTGGCGCCGTCTGTGGGAAACTTGAGATTAAGGCATTGATATAGCTCGTACTCGAAGAACTAACCAAGATAATTCCCGGGCGCACGGGGATAATACACGTGCTTCGGGGCAGGGTGGCGGTGTTCCTCCCACAGGACCCAATCTTATTACCATGACCCCGGAGGAGTTGGCTAGAATAATCTCCGAAGCGGTGGAGAAAGCTGTGGCAAGGAAAGACACTTCTCATCAAGTTACCCCACCGGGAGGGGGGAAAGGTGATGAGCATGAGCAGGAGCAAGAGCAAGAGTGGAGGGAGGAGGAAGTTAGGGGAGAGGATGAGGAGTCTAGTGCTGGATCCAAATCACCTACCGTGGCTGAGGAGTTGTTTGAATTAAGGCAGAAAATGAAAGTTCTGGAAGGGCAGTTGGAGAGTCGTAGCATTTCGCGAGCTACTGCTAAGGGTTGCCCATTTACTGATATCATTGTCCGGGAACCTCTGCCCGGGAATTTCAAGCCCGCCAAAGTCAAAGATTACGATGGCAATGCGGATCCTGATGAGCACTTAGCCCAGTTTGAGAACATGGCTATGTTACACTGTTATACAGATCGAATCAAGTGTAAGGTGTTCCTTACTACCTTGGTGAACATAGCTCAAAGGTGGTTCGAAGGACTGACTCCTAAGAGTATTGATTCATTTAAAGACTTCCAGAAGGTGTTCCTACACCACTTCAGTAGCAGCAAGAAATACAAGAAGACTGCTTTTAGTCTTTTCGAAGTCAAACAGAGCCTGGATGAAAGTTTGAGGGCTTATATCAAAAGATTTAATAGAGTGGCTTTGGATGTACCTACTTGCGCTACTGAAACAAAAACTACGGCATTCACACAAGGCTTGAGGGAGGGTGAATTCTTCAAATCGTTGACCAAAAAAGTGCCCGGGGATTTCGAGGACTTATTATCCCGGGCAGAAAAATACATCAACATGGAGGAAGCCCAGAAGCAGAAGAGGGAAGCTGTAAGGAAAGAAAGAGGAGACCGGGTAGCTAGGCCCGAGGAGAAAGGACAGAGAAGGAATAATCCAGGACACTTCTCTCACCACGTGCCTCTTAAGATTGCCCGGGACAGAGAGGTCCAGGAATGCAGTAGGGATCTGGCCCCGGACCATCAATTATCCCGGCCTGAGAAAAGAGGATTTTGTACTATCCATAAGGTGTGCTATCACAACACCGAGGATTGCAAAACATTGAAGGGAAACTATTCCTTCCCTTCCGCCCCAGAGCAAAGTCAAGCCAATAAGAGGCCGAGATTGCCATGGACATCTCCACAGCCAGGGTCCAACGCTCGGGGAGGAAGTATGAGGAATGTACCGAGAGGAGAGCCCGGGAGGCGAAGAGAGCCCGAGCTTGAGACAAAAAAGAATTCACCCCCTGCTACAGGATTGATAAAAATGATATCAGGAGGCTCTACGGATGGAGACTCCAACCGGGCAAGGAAGTCGAGGAGTAGGAGGGAGTATATGGAGGTAGAGGGAATGAGGAGGAGTGAGGTGGTCATCAGTTTTGGCCCAGAGGATTTGAAGGGGGTGAATCTACCCCACAATGATGCCCTGGTTATCCAAGTCCGAGTGGCCAATTATGACATTCTGAGAGTCTTTGTTGACTCGGGAAGCTCTGTAAATGTAATTTTTAAAGATGCTTTTGTGCAGATGGATTTGCAAGGTTACCATTTGGAAGCCGTGGAAACTGCCTTCTTTGGCTTTGCTGGCCATGTGGTCTACCCGGAAGGGGAAATTGTCCTACCATTAACCCTGGGCTCCCAGGATCTCAAGAAAACGGTGATGACTACTTTTACTGTGGTAGACTCCCCTTCATCATATAATATCATTTTGGGGAGGCCAGATATGAATGAATTAAAAGCCGTGGCATCTACCTATCACCAAAAGATTAAGTTCCCGGTTGGTAGTAAAGTGAGTGAAGTCCGGGGAGACCAACATTCCTTCCGGAAATGTTATGTAGAAGCTGTACGGGTAGATCAGAGCAAAGCAAAGAAGGCAGGGAAGAAGGCCCGAACTGATGAAGTAGGTGGAAGAGCAGTTGAGAAGGGAGAAGTGCATTTCGTGGCAGAAGAGGAGCAGGAAGTTGTGGAGATTGGACCAGGCCAGCAGATCCGGGTGGCCCGAGATCTTAAGATATCCACCCGGGTCAGTCTACTTAACTGTTTAAAGGCTAATATTCATGTTTTTGCTTGGTCCCAACAGGAGTTGATGGGAATCTCTCCCTTGATATTGGAGCACCAACTAAATATTCTCCCGGGATCTCACCCGATAAAGCAGAAAAAGAGACACTTTGGCCCTGAAAAGGACAAAGTTATTGATGAACAAGTAAAAGAGCTTTTGAAAGTCGGTCACATTCAGGAAATTCAATTCCCTACTTGTCTCTCGAATGTGGTATTAGTGCCTAAATCAACAGGGAAGTGGCGCACGTGTGTGGATTTTCACGATCTCAATAAGGCTTGTCCCAAGGATCATTATCCTTTACCCCGTATCGATCAATTGGTGGATTCCACCTCAAGCTTCGAATTGTTAAGTTTCATGGACGCATACCAGGGATACCATCAAATCCCCCTGGCCAAGAATGATCAGGATAAAGCCAGCTTCATCACCTCGGGCGGTACATTTTGTTATATTGTAATGCCTTTCGGGTTGAAGAATGCAGAGGCTACTTACCAGCGTCTGATGAACAAAGTCTTCGAGAAACAGCTGGGACAAAACGTGGAAGTCTATGAGGATGATATCCTGGGTAAGACCCGGGAGGTTGCCAGCTTTATTGACGATTTAGAAGAAACTTTTGCCACTCTCTTGCATTACGGAATCAAGCTTAACCCGGCCAAGTGCATTTTTTGCGTAAAGAGTGGCAAATTTTTGGGATTCATAGTGACATATCGGGGGATTGAGGTGAATCAGGAGAAAGTCAAATCCATGCTGTGCATGCCATCTCCTCGATCTGTCAAAGACGTACAAAAACTGACTGGGAGGATTGCTTCCCTCTCTCGATTTATTTCCCGATCAGCACACAGGAGTTATCCTTTCTTTCAAGTCTTGAGGAAGGCCCGGCAATTTGGATGGGATGACAAATGTGAACAGGCCTTCCAAGACTTGAAGATCCATCTTGCAGAGCTCCCTGTGTTGGTGAAACCGGAGCCCGGGGAAAAATTATTTGTTTATTTATCCACCACAGAGTATGCTGTCAGCTCGGTTCTAATAAAAGAAGAAGGCTTCGATCAAAAGCCTGTTTATTATGTCAGCTATGCTCTGAGAGGACCCGAGCTCCGGTACAGTGAGGTGGAGAAGATTGCTCTGGCCTTAATCATGACTGCCCGGAAACTAAGGCCTTACTTCCTGTCGCATCAAATAATTGTCCTGACTAATAGTCATTTAGGCAGGATCATGACTCATTCTGAAGTATCTGGGCGAATGATCAAATGGGCAGTGGAATTAGGAGAGTATGATATCGTATACAACCCCCGGGTGGCCATCAAAGCACAAGCCTTATCAGATTTTTTGTCCGAGATGGTACAACCCGATGAAGATGAAGTATGGAGGGTGTTTGTGGATGAGGCATCTAGCCTCGCATGGTGTGGAGTAGGTGTTGTAGTAATATCTCCTCCGGGAGAGAAGATTAAGTTGGCTTTAAGAATTGATTCCCGGGTAACTAACAATGAAGCCGAGTATGAAGCTGTCCTTGCTGGAATCCGAGCTGCTAAAGAGATTGGAGATTCCCGTGTTATTTTGTATTCTGATTCACAATTAATCACTCAGCAGATAAAGGGTGCTTATGAAGCTAAAGATGACAGGATGCTCAAATATTTACAGCTCATAAAAACCCAGACAGCAATCTTTGTGGATTGGAGTATCGAACAAATACCCCGGGAGGAAAATGGAGAGGCAGACGCTCTAGCAAAAATGACTGCCTCATTATCAGAAGTCAACACCCGGGAAATTTTGCATGTTTCCCGTTTGGTCCTGTCCACCGAGGAAGAAATATTACCAGTACCCGAGGAATCCTGGATGACGCCATTGATTAAATTCATTACAACAAATGAATTACTTGAAGACAGGACTCGGGCTCAAAAAATCAAGAGACAAGCTCCCAGGTTTGTTCTCTTAAATAAAATCTTATACAGAAGATCATTCCAGGGACCACTGCTAAAATGCTTATCTGAAAGAGAAGTGGATTATGTCCTCCGAGAAATACATGAGGGATGTTGTGCTGAGCATCTCGGAGGAATGGCTTTGGCCCGGAAGACAATGCTTGGCTGGTTCTGGTGGCCAACTCTTAGCCAGAATTCTGCTCGAGTGGTTCAGGCTTGTGAGAGATGTCAACATCACTCAAACTTCCAGCACAATCCGGCCACTCCCATGAAGCCTATCTGAGCATCTTGCCCCTTTGATCAATGGGGCATGGATATTGTTGGCCCTTTCCCAACTGCCAGGGCTCAAAAGAAGTTCTTGCTGGTGGCTGTGGATTACTTTTCCAAATGGGTAGAAGCCGAGCCATTGGCTAAAATTACTGAACAGGAAGTATTGAAATTTTTGTGGAAGAGCATTGTGTGCCGGTTCGGAGTGCCCAGAAGACTAATCTCAGATAACGGGAGACAATTTCAGGGCAAAGGAATTACATCTTGGTGTCATGAAATGAAAATCACTCAGTCTTTTACTTCTGTTGCCTACCCTCAAGCTAATGGTCAAACAGAAGTTATTAACAGAATTATTGTACAAGCATTGAAAACCAGGCTACAAGGCAAGGGAAAGGACTGGGTGGAAGAATTACCCAGTGTTCTCTGGGCGTACAGAACTACTCCCCGAGCACCTACTCAAGAAACTCCTTTCAACTTGGTATATGGTTCTGAAGCAGTCCTTCCTGTTGAAATTGGGCAAACTTCTCCCCGGGTAGAATCTTACCCAGACAGCAATGATCAAAGTCGGGCCATGGAATTGGATTTGGTAGAAGAAAGAAGAGATCGAGCAATAATTCGAATGGAAGCATATCGAGGTCGGGTCATGAAATCATACAATAAAAAGGTCCGAGTTCGAGATTTTCAAATAGGGGATTTAGTCATGAAAAAAGTTAATCCTGCCGGGGATGTTGGGAAACTAGAAGCTCGGTGGGAAGGAACTTATAAAATTACCCAGAGGGTTAGCTCAGGATCTTTTTATTTAGAAGACACGAAAGGACGCTCTCTTAAAAGGCCTTGGAATGTATTTAATTTAAAGCAGTACTATGCCTAACAGATGTAATTGATTGGTTGAAGATATAATGAAAGATCTGTTTTTCTCAAAGAGAAGTATTATATTATTTGTCGTATCTTAGACTCGGGAAGAACCAATTTAAAAGCCCAGGGCACTACACCCTGGCTCGGGGAACCACACCTCGACCATTCACAAGTCCCGGGACATGTTCCCCGGCCCGAGGCCCCGCACCTTGGATCTAAAAGCCCAGGGCACTACACCCTGGCTCGGGGAACCACACCTCGAACATTCACAAGTCCCGAGATGTGTTCCTTGGCCACACGCCTTGATTATTCTTAACTCGACAGGATCCAGGCTAGGGACATTCATTCGTTACGAAAATATGTTCTTTTCTTATCTCAATTGTTTACTAAAAGGTCCCGGTTAGTTCTCAACACTTGAAATATTTTCTTGATGTTTGCATAAAAAACAATGGTATTACTTGGCTATCAAGAGATTAATCGAGACACTATTGAAGGAAAGAATTTGTTCAATAAAAATCCGAGGACAGGAATTACAGAAATAAAGAAAAAAGAGAATACAACCCTAGTCTATATCAATATGGTCGGATCCTGGCTCGTCTTCCTGGTTTTCCTCCTTCTCCTCCTCACCATCCTTGGGGAGGGATGCAATGGCCAGGCCAAAATCAGGAAAATTTTCCTTATCCTGGGGTAAGAGTCCAGCTCCCTCAAGTTGTTCCCGGCACTTGTCAAAACCGGTCTTGAAAAGAGGGTAAGCCTTATCTACCACTGCCTTATTGAACTCAGGAGATTGAAGGAAGGAAGCTTGCCATTTATCCTTATTATGCTCCGCCAGAGACAAAGCATTCTCGGCCCTCTCTGTTCGGGATTGTTGAACTTCTATCTGCTCGGATAGAGAATGGTTTCTCGACTCCGAGACAGACAAGGCACCTCGCAGATTCTCCTCCCGAATGGTAGCTTCATTGAGGTCCTCCCGAGACTTGTCTCGTGCCGTGTGAGCCGACTCCAAGGAAGCTTTTAGGATGGCGATTTCCTCTTCGTGAAGGCTTTTAGCCCGAGCAAGCTCTCCGTGCAGTTGATCTTGGATTTCTTGAGCAGCCCGGGTTTGTTGACCTTTCTTGGTAGCCACTGCCGCCACTTCCTCGAAGGCCGAGATCATCATTTGGGCAGCCTGTACGAAGCAAGTTAGTAAAAGAAAGGATAAATGAAGGAAAAAAGAATAAAGAAAAGACTTACAGATAGGAATCGGTTAGATCCCTCAAGGAACCGAGCACCAGGCCCAAAATTCTTCAAAAAGGCCTCTTCTTCAGGAGTGAGCATAAGCTTTAAGCGCCGAATACCTGTTGAAGAAGCTCCCTCCAGGAAGATGTTGGGCCAGGTGGGTTGATCGGTCAGAAGAGGCTCTTGGGGAGGCTCCTCTGTAGGTTGACGCTGGGGAGGAGTGGTTGACGAGCTCTGCCCTCCTTCCCAGTTAGATTCACCCAGAATCCGCTCCGGGCTTGTGACAGCCTTTCGCTTCCTCCGGATGAGGGTCTTCGGGGTCTTCCCGGGATAAATCCCGGGTCAACTCTTCTTGCTGGGTTTTCACCCGGTTCAGCTCAGCTTGCCGCGCTGCTTCTGCCTCAGCCTGTTTCTTCTCACGGGCAGCCTTCCGGGCTGCCAATTTCTTCTCCTTGGCAACCCTTTCCTCTTCCCATTTCTGGAGAAAAGCCTCTTGCATTTTGGAGGAATCTGCGCAATAAGAGAGATGATTAGTAGAGATTATAAAGGATGGATGAATAACAAACTAAGAAGACAGGAATTAGAAAGTTACCGGGTTGAGGGTCCGAGCCAGCCACCTCGTCAATTGCCCGATCTATCGGGTCTTCAGCCCGGAAGCTCAACCTATAAGTGATCAAGTGCTCCTGGGAAATAAGGGAGAGGAAGAGAATTTTTGACCCTCCACCAAGTCTTGGCTTCGGGTGTAAAATTCCTGGAATTTGTAAGCTCGAGGAAGGGCAGGCTGGGGAGGAAGGAAGGGAAGAAACCCTGTTAGACAGGAGAGAGAGGATGGGAGTTGTATAAAAAAGTATCTTCCTTTCCATCCTTTCTGGGAAGAAGGAATGTCATCAAGGAACCGGGCGTTAAACCGGGCAGAAAGGGAAAAGGCATTATCACCTAGCCTACAGGTAAAGTAGTAATGAAGAATAAGGGGGTTAATAACAAGGTTATACATACGAAAAAGGACAAAGGCCGAGGCCATAATCCGAAAAGAGTTGGGATGAAATTGATTGACAGGCACCCCAAAGAATTTGGCGACCTCGATGTAAAGAAGGGATGGGGAAGCGAAGACCATTCTTGATTTGGTCCCGGAAAAAAGTAGTATACCCAGGAGGAGGGCTATCTGCCCGATCAGAGGGGCCAGGTATAATAGTAGGAAAGGAAGAGGGAATAACTCCTAGGGTACGGAGTTCCTCGTCCGCCACCGAGCGCAAAGTGCTGCTCATTGAGGAGAACAAAGGAACTCCCGGGGCCTCAGAAGAAGGACGGTCAGAAACCCGAGCTTTTCCCTTACCCTTGTCCTTTCCTGGGGCTCGGGAAGTGCCCGAAGAGGAGGGTTTGGTTAGAAGGATTTTTTGTTTTTTAGAAGGTTGAGTGATAGAACGGCGAGGGGGAGACGGAGGAGAGTCAGAGCGCAATGCGGTGGATTCATCGCTAGGAGAGCCCCGCACATTAGCTCCAGAGGTAGAGGAAGTAGAATTAGACATATTACGAAGGAGAAACTTACGAGTTTTTAGGAGGAGGATGGTCGAGGATCGTTGGAGCTAGGTGATTTTGCGCGGAGGAGCTTCAGGGAGAAAATTCGCAAGGGTTTCGCCGAAGTTTTAAATTTGAAAGTGTTTTTTCGAAAACAGGAGGCCTAATATATATAGGCGGTGGGAACGAATCTAAGCCGTTGATCCAGAACAAAACAAACGAACCAGATTAACCTCGAAAATTGAGCTGCATGATTGGGCGGGACATTTGAAAAGACGGGAGCATAAATCGATGCGTCATGATCATTTATACACTCGGAATACGTACAGATTCTGACAGCTTTGCAGTAGGGCATACGTCATTATAACACCATATCAATTGCCCGGGTGGTATGAGAACCCGGCATTTTATTTTAAACCCGGGTGGTGTGAGAACCCAACATTTTATTTTAAACCCGGGTGGTGTGAGAACCCGACATTTCATTTTAAGCCCAGGTGGGGGAAGAACCCGGCAATTTATGTTAGGCTCAGGAAACATTAGTTTCTGGCATTTCGGTTTTACGCGTTAGTTATATACTACTCGGTTTACAGAATTCATTGGCAGAAGAATATGAAGACAAAAAATTAAATCTACTAAAATTTTATTAAGGAAATAATCTATGCCACGTTACAGCAGCTAGTTCAGAACCTACAGAATCCTGCCACTCAACTATCCAATTATTCAGTTCATGGATTCTTAAACTAGTGAAGGATTCAGCAGATGAGATCTTCTTTAGCTGATGCCACTCCTTCCATAGCATTGCATGCAGGAGAACTTGATCAGTTGCTAGCTCTGTAACATGGTTGACATCAAATTGTTGTTTGTATCTTCTCGCTACTGCTCTCTGGGAACGAATAAATGCTAAACCATGTTGATAAGAATTCTGGAGATCTTGAATCTTGAACCATGAAGACATAACCTTTACCGAGATATATTCTTCAATAGTCTTCTTCAAGTCTTCCAGATAAGGAAGCATCTCATCTGTGACAATGACATGCGTGCTGCTACAAGCGGTAGACTCACTCGAACTCGGCATATTGGATTATTGTTCTTATTTCACTTTCATCTTCTTATTTATAGACAGGTGGTATTTAATGTTGAAGAAGGTGGAGAGCCGTATGCTAGTCTAAACGTTTTTTATTTATGAAGAAAGACGGAGCTACAGATATCAATGTATCGGAATTAACAGATTCTTGGAACATGGAATGATATGAATGCGAAGCGTGTGTCATAATGACGTCTCTTGGAATACCCGAGAAGAATAACCGACAGAGCACCGTATTCAGAGCCCGGGAGGCATGAGGCCCGGGCATTTCAAGGAAAGCCCGGGAGATGTTAAGGCTTGGCATTAGGATTTATCAATTAATCTCGTTCCACTCGCGATATATACATATCAACTGATAAACTTAAAGGATTACAGCAAAGTAACGACAAAGACATGCTAGAATTAGTATTTTATTCAACCATAGACATTAGCACGTACTACATCATCATATTCTTCCTCTACAGCAATTATCCATATTTTCACCCAAGCAGCTAAAGGCCCGGTAGAAGTCTTCAGGAAGCTGTCTGAATCGGCAATACGCTTAAGGATCTTTATTTCTTTCCGAAGCATTAATTGGTAGATACGACCATCTGTAAAGACGTCTACCCACTCAACTATATGCAAGTGCTCTCGCACTCTCCTCAGTTTGGCCACCAGGCTAGGAGTGATAGCTTCTCCAGAGTCATAAAGAAGTTTCAGCCCCTGAAGCTCTTCCCAGTAGTCAAGAATTGCGTGAAACACTTCATCTTCCATAGTAGATTTTCGAGTCTCTAGAGCAGATTCCTTGAAGGCTTGGGTCATACTCGAAGTTTTCGAACTACTTGCACTAGCCATTGTGTTTCCTGGATGACAGTTTGTTAGTACGATTGAAAAGTGGGTGAATGGCTATGTATAGGAGGAATGATCTAATCACAGCCTTTGATCTATAAATGCACGAACGTCTAGGATGCGTTTTTGGAAATGGTGCCAAGAGGTGAAAAGACGTGTACGGTTATCGAGGCGTCAGGCTTATCCACTTCTCGAAATGCGAAACGTCCTTTAGGCGGGAATTCATGCTATGACACGTGTCATCGTGGTAATAGCGACAGGGCCCAAGAATGTTAAACAATAAGTTATTATGAATCCGGGGGATAGGAGGTCTCAGCATTTCATCTCATCTCTGGGATATTTGAAGGCGCAATTTTGTGCACTGTTAATTATCTTGGACTGATCGGGACAGCGAGTCAAGCTCTAGTCCGACTATTTTAGGGATGGGTGGTGATACCCCCATAAGGATCCGAGTCGCTGATGACCTGGACACTATCAAGAGCCCGAGCATTACATATTTCCCAAGTATTCTTCGAACATCCCGGTCAGCCCGGTCTCCCGCGCAATCATCGCCCGAGCTCTCATATAAGTACCCGGGTAATCAATTGCCCGGGCCACCTCGAGAATTGAACCACACTCGAGTATGATTGATACAGGACGTCTAATCTGTCAGAACAACTTGGGTTTGGAGTGTCCTAGAAGTCATCAGAAGATAGGGTATGGGCAGCCGACCTACCATACTTAATAGGTAGCACTGGAATCGAGGTACCTACCCCATCTTCTACTATAAATAGCAGGTATTAATGTCATTTACCGATTATGAAATCTTTGAACTCTTAAGCATTACACATATTTTTCACCAAATATTACTTTGACTCAGCTCCAACCTGCTGACTTAAGCATCGGAGTGGCCACGCCGGACACCCCTGCGGCGCCCATTCACGAGTTTTTTTCATTGTTTGTAGGTGCTATTGAAGCCATTATCTTCACTCAAATCCCTAAAAACTATAAATTATTGATTTGACTCGTTGGAACTCCTTACCCGGCTCACCCATTTCAACGAAGTCATATCACTTAACTTTACATAAAACATATTGACAAAAACTTGTGTGAGACGGTCTCATGGGTCGTATTTTGTGAGACAGATATCTTATTTGGATCATCTATGAAAAAATATTACTTTTTATTCTAAGAGTATTACTTTTTATTGTGAATATCAGTAGAGTTGACCCGTCTCACAAATAAAGATTCGTGAGACCGTCTCACAAGATACCTATTCAAACATATTGGAATTCTCTTGAAATCTAATCATCCAAACGAGTCAAAGATTTCGAAATCTACCATTTCAAATCCATTGTTTTAAATATAAATTATAAGATTGTCATTCTCTGAGCAGCACATATCCATGCATTATTAAGAATGAATAAAGAAGACAGAATGTCCATGAATTATTGAGAATGGTATAGATTTGGTATATTCTCATTGTATCCTCTTCAAGCACCTTCAAAGTGTCGTCTCAAGAATAATTCTAATTACTTTCCTTACTTTTGGCATAATATAGACTATAGATTGATTAGCTCATTGACTCTTTATATATATAACGAGGGGTAGAAATTGTTGATTGTCATTTTTTAATTATCTTGTTTTGATATTTTTCGATTATGCATATTTAGTTTAATGTGATCGTTTGACTACATTTTTGAAGTCATGATATAGTTTGATTAGTGATTAATTTATGATATTGTTTGTTTAAGCTTGTTGAAGTTATCTTTTGGTTGGTTTTTGAGGATATGATATGACTCACTTTGATATATCTATAACTGCTGAATTGATAAGTCTTATCATTATGTATATTTCTATTTATTGGTGATGAATTTATATTGGGAAGTGGTTTAGGTTTGTATTGGTAATCTTACAGACTCTTGATTAAATAATGATAAGATGCAATCAAGATTTGTTTAAATTTTTTTGATGAGATTTCGTACAAATAAAGGCTTGTTAATGCTTATATTATGTGAGAAAAGTATTTGTTGAAATGCGCCGCTTTTGGATCAGAAAACACCTGACTGTTCATTATGTGTTGCAACAATGTTTTTACAGAACCACCGTACCATTATGATTTTGGTGGTTTTAATTACTAATGGTGTGCACACACACACTCAAAGCTTCGTTATACATTCATCAGGGAGAGAAAGGTCACGTTGTTGGGAGATAACAATCCGCAGTTTCGAAAGGAGTTCGAGTTGACAGACGAATAGTGATCGCCAAATGAAGTCTACTGAATGTATTTATCATAAAGACGTCATTTGAAAAAAAAAAAAGCCTTTTGAACAAGTCTTTGTATGACTATAACATTTTATATTTAGTGGATTTACTTGATAGTTGGGTGTGACCCCGTGGAAGTAGGTTTGTTGGACCAAACCACGTTAAAATTCTGGTGTTCTCGTGTTTTTTATTTTATTATTTACTCACTTAATAAATAACGATAAATAACATGCCACTAATACTGCAAGATAACACGCTTTCAATTGGTATCAGAGCAAGTTCATTATTTATTATAGTGTGATTCTGGTTGTGTAAGTTTGATTTTGCTGGAATGGATTTTATGTGTTGGAATATTATGAATTTCAGAGTTTGACAAATACATCCGCAAGAGAACTGAAGAACCAAATTGATCGAACCTAATTAAGAGATCATAACTAAAAGAAGACTTATTGGAATTAAATGGATTAAGAAATGATGTTCTTATAATAATAAATAAGTCTTAGAATCGATGACACGAAATTCAGTAAACGAATTGGTAATTAGAACTGAAGATATCACATAACTGAACTGAAAAGACCCTTATCAACTGAAGTGTTCTAAACTGAGAAGACATCAGTTAGAACAGATGCTGTCCAGCTGAACTGATATGTCGATCAGTTGACTCCTGATCAGTTAGTCACGTTATCAGTTGTAGTATTAGCTGAGAGACTGACAATTCGTACCAAAGCAAAACAGATGAAACAAAGCAGAACAATCTAATACTTCATACTACTGTCAGACAAAATCATGTACTTGGACTAAATGACGATTCAACGGATATTAGTTATTAAATGCATTCAATGTGACCGTTGGAATCGGAGATTATATATAGCTGATCGATTCAGTTGAAGAAGGTTGGTGAAAATACTGAATGAATTATCTACAATCATCAATCAGTTGCGATACACTCTCAAGCATTTTTCAGTTTACAAATCGCAAACTGCAGATCTTATTTCATTGTATTTATTCGTAGCATTCAGGTTACTCCTTAGAGCGATTTAGTTATTTACTGTAATGTGTTGAAAAAGTAAGAGTTTTATCTTGACAGTGTATAAGTCCAACTGAAGTGGATTATTACAATCTGTTATAATACATCAAAGTATTTTAGTGAAAAACTTATTCTTGAGATAGAAGGGGTGACGTAGGAGCATTTGAAGACTCTAAACATCCATAAAAATCGTGTATTCTATTTTGTTATTTATTCAGTTTTTACAAGTACCTCACCATCAGTATTCAATCTATATTTCAGTCTAACTTCACACTATTATTAGTTGACTGATTTATATTGATAAAAAAGATTTCAGGATCAATTCAATTAAAGAATTTATTCATATCCAAAAGATTGCAAAAAAGCCAGAGTGTTTATTCAACCCTCCTCTAAACACTCCAACTGCATTAACCAATCCTATCAAGTTGTATCATAGCAGTTAATCTTGTCTTGAATACATTCATATGCTCAAACTGATAACCATGTCTTTATTCAACAAAATCCCCATGTTCTCCAGAGAAGAGTTTGACGATTGGAAAATCAGAATAAGAGTTCATTTAGCTGCTTTGGACGATGACATGTGGTACGTCATAACTGCTGGAACCATGAAGATTATGAAAGCTAACACAATTGTTTCTCTTATTGACGGAGCACCACATCGTATAGAAAAGCCACGTGATGAGTGGACTTCAGAAAATAAAAGAAAGGAAAACTTGGACAATGTTGCCAAGTACACTCTGTACAATACGCTGGATAAAAACACATTCAGCAAAATCAAAATGTGTAAATCAGCTAAGAAAATTTGGGAGAAGCTGATTCAACTGTGTGAATGAAATGAACATACCAAGGAAAACAAATTTTTAGTTGCTGTTCAGGAGTTCGACAATATCAAGATGAAAACCGGAGAATCAATGAGTGAGTTCGATGAAAGAGTAAATTGCATCGTAACCGAACTGAATGCACTAGGAATAGTGCACTCAAACAAAGACATTGCCTTAAAAGTGATGTAAGGCCTTCCCAAGGAATGTGATGTCAAAACTATGACCATGAGAGAATTGAAAGATATGAATAATGTGGGGCTACACGACTTATTTGCAGACTTAAAAACCTACGAATTCAAAATGCAAACAGAGAAGGCGAGCCAATAGTTCCATCAGTTACAACAGCTCTAAGTGCACTGAAACTGGAACCAACTGTTTCAGTTGAGAAGTCAACGGAACAACTGAGCAATGACGCAATGTCATTGTTTGTAAAGAAATTTAGGAAGTTTATGAGAAATAATTAATGTTCCTTCAAGATAAACTATCATATAAATGAATCAAAGTAGGAACCAAATGCGTGCTTCAACTGCGGAAAGACTGGTCACTTCATTGTTGATTGTCCAAAGCTAAAAAAGGACAGCAAAAGATCCATTGAAATGGGTAAAAAGCCCTTTGAGCATAGAAGAAGATTCAAGGATGAGAAGAAGTCATCCAGAAGAAAGAATTAAGCATTGGTAGCTGAAGAGAATAAGTCAAAGTGGGTCGAAACTGGCAGCGAAGCATTGGAAATCGAGAGCTCAAGCAGCTCCAGCGATGAAGAGGAGGTAAAATACCTCATGGCTGATGATGCAGAGCTGGAGTCCATCACCAAACAAGTACTTGACTTTAGTTCTACTGATTTAACACGAGAAGAACTCATTTTCACACTGCACGATATGGTTAATGAGCACCACAAGCTAGCTATCTCCTTTGAGGAAGCTAAGACTAAGCAAAATGATCCTTCAAATGACACCGCTGATAGCCTAAAATCAGTTGAAAGCCAAAATGTCAAAGAATAGATTGCTAAGCTGATAGCTGAAAGGATGAAAGTAATTATTTGATTCAGCTGCTGAGATCAGAAAACTCTAGACTGACTGAAGTAATTCAAGCTTGGAATAAGTCGTCAGTCACACATACTGAAATTCAAGGGTCACAAAAACCAGTTGGAGATAAGACTGGTATGGGATTCAATAGCCAAGATGAACCCTCAACTAGCGGTACAATGCCGAAACTGAACACGAACAAAATGAAGTATATTCACTTTGTTAAATCAATAATGATAGATAAAAATCTTGAGTTCAGTAAGCCGGTTGAGAAAACCAACTGAAAATATGAAAAATGTAAAACGGCACGGAATTGGGTACATCCCCAAGAGTTCAAATGAATCAAGCAATTAGTAACCCAAGAGGTCCAGTTATGGTAAACAGAACTCAACAAAAGACTAATGTAATAACTATTAACTAGCAAGCATGTTCAAAAACGCTACCGGATAAACAATAAGATTAATAGAGCACAAACTCACGTTGTATCATCCTCACCGCACTCATCTGTCACACACAAGTTAGGAAATGTTATCGAGAACACAAAAACTGGTAGATCAGTTCGGCTGATCCAAATATGTGTTCTCAAAGGACTAATCAGTTCTGTACCAAAAAAAATTTGAGTACCAAATTTATTTATTATTTGTGATTGCAGATTACTGGTAAATTGATCAAACATTCAGTCTGGTACTTGGACAGTGGATGTTCAAGACACATGACTGGAAACACTGAACTGATATCTCAACTGATCAATTATTCTATTCCCAATATCAGTTTTGGGGACGCTTCACAAGATAAAATTATGGGTAAGAGTAAGCTTATCCATGGTAATATTATTATTGACGATGTTTTACTTGTTGATAATTTGAAATATAATTTAATCAGCAACAGTCAATTATGCGATCATAATCATTCAGTTGAATTTAATAAACATGCGTGTACTATTAAAAACGCAACTGTTGATATCATTGTAACAGAAAATAAATGTGAAAACACATATAAAGTAAGTTGGAGTCGAGTGATTGTTGTTGGAAGGAAGAACGATGAGAAAATGGAAGAACAAAGGAGAAAAAAATTTCGAAACTCCCTTGGCAAGACTCCTAGTTACGGCCGCTGTTCTTTTCGTGAATTGTATGTTTCGGTGTGTTTCGGTGTGTGTGTGTGAGTTTAGGGCTTAGGGTTTAATTATTTAAAAAAAAACAAAAAGACTTCTTAATCACTTAATTAATAGGCTTTATCAAACTTAGTTTTTAATTAATAAATTAGGCCCATTAAAATAAATAAAATTATTAGGCCTCAAATTTAAAAGATTTTAAAACACTTATTTTCAAAATCTCATATAAATTACTTAAAATTTCTTGTTTCCACTAATTAATTTAAATTTGACCTTAAAATTCTTAAATTATTTAAAATAAATGTTTTCTTAACTACAAATAAAAATTTAGCTTGTAAATCTTTAATACATTAATCGTCTTCGATCCTCCGTCCTTGGGCCAACCACAGATATTCATCTGAAAAATTTTAAATTATGAAATCAAGCAAAACTACATAATTAATCATTTAGTCAATCAAAATATATCATTCATGTATCCAAAATCATTTAATTAAAATAATTTAGCAATTTAATAATTTTCATGCATGCGATTTACGTAACCAGATTTTTGGACGTTACAAAAAGAGTCTTTTATTTGAATAAATCCTTGTATGATCATAACATTATATATTCAGTGGATTCACTTGTTAGCTGCGCGTGACCCATTGGATGTAGGTCGATTGGACCGAACAACGTTAAAATTCTGGTGTTATCGTGTTCTTTATTTTATTATTCACTCACTTAATAAACAACTAAAAAAACAAGCCACTAATAGTGCAAGATAACACACATTCAGAAATATTTTTATATAACTAAATAACTCACACAAGTAATATTCTAATCCAAGACCTCTTGAATCTCGGGACCTCACAATTGCTACTAGAGTAGGTATCTTTTGAGACGATCTCATGAATATTTATCTGTGAGACGGATCAACCCTACCAATATTTACAATAAAAAATAATACTCTTATCATAAAAAGTAATACTTTCTCATGTATGACCCAAATAAGAGATCCATCTCACAAAATACGACCCGAGAGACCGTCTCACACAAGTTTTTGCCTTGCTACTAGACCATAAGATCCTTGACGCTCGTTAACTTTCTTTCCGATAACTTTCTCTGCGGCTAGGAAATTGGACGAGTCACTGTAGGGCTTATTTCCTTTACTTTCTGCAAATAAAATAAATCTCAATTAAAGGACACATATTGATAATTTTAAAAGACAAACATTGTTAAAATAATTATTTTAACAAACTTTTTCATTAGACTTTTTTACTCACGTGAAGTTCGTGCAATACATATTTTGCTTCTATATAAACCTCAATTAAAGCACTCAAAATATATTTAAAAGATAATCATTGTTGAAATAATTATCCTAATAAACTTTTTCGTTAGACTTTTTCACTCACGTAAAGTTCGTGAAAGTAGATTTAAGACATGGAACTTTTTGCCACCACCATACATCAAAAAGTAATAAAATAATATTAGACTACGTGCAACGATGGTACTTCAATGATTTGAACAGTGAAATAACGCTTAACTTGCATGTTCAGAAAGAACATTTCAACTGATTCTACAAATTCGGATGCAGAAAAGTATGCAAACCTATGCTGTAACAAACACCCATTACTTGAGCAGGAAAAACTATAATCGTTTTAAAGGAACAAAAAATATCGAGATTATCTATCTATACACGACAACTACTTGCCCAAACCAATATGCAGGAGATCAAGATAAAACAAGCACCAACTTTCCAAGAATTCCTCGATACAACAGAGAAAAATCGAGGTAATAACCTATGAAAGAGCTTGATTCATCGTGGAACGCATAGACAGCTGCTGCTCGTAAAGTTCCCGGAATATCTTATATTTAGCATCATGGTACTTCTTTACTTTTGGATCTTTAGATGGATGCACAACCTATTAAAAGTTATGAAAAACCATAAATCCAAGCGATAGCAAATATTTAAAGATGGATCGTTAAAAGTATTTAATCACTCTCATTTTCGTTGGAAAATTACATTTTCAATATGTGCAGTATGCACATTTTCTATTTTTGGTCATGATATTGGTTATTCTACTGTCTTAGTCCTCTATTTATCTATTTTTTCAATTTAATCACTTTTCACAAGAGTGCTAATGTAACATCGGAAAATGACATTGTGACACCGAAAATCGCTTGCATATAACTTCAGCTATTACTTACAAGTTGATGTCCCGTCGTCAGCGTTATAGTGAAAACAATACTATAATTGGGAAAAAAATATCACCCTAGTATGATTTCTACAAATACCAATTTAAACAAAATTTACATTATTTGACATACAATAAAAAATGCCTCCTGATAAAACAATAAAAAAATAGTTTAAACTTTCAAAACATTTTCCCCAAACATTTTCCAAAAATATAAAATTAAAACCAAAAATTGGGTGAATCTTTGTAAAATGCTTAGTTGCTACAAGCCTACAACTAGATAAATACTCGTCTCATAAATGGTATAGATCAGAAACGTTGACAGAATATTGAACAATCCAAAGGAGAAGAAAAGAGGATAAATGATAAAAATAGAGGATTTACTTGGTCTGCATCTCTTTATAGTTTTAAGCAGACGACATAGTTTTAAGCAGACGACAATGGCGAAAAATATATATGAGCAAAAGCGGAAGAGATGCTTACCACATGACTTGTATCATGCTACGAACTCAAGTGTTATAGCTGAAGATCGTGTAATATTGATAACCATCTATCTCTCCCTTTAACGATTAAATCATTTTGGATATAACAAGAAGCAGTTACATGCATACCTGACCAGCTGCATTTAATGCTCTCATGGCCTCTCGGACAGTGGAATATTTCTTTGAGGCAACAGCACCAAGAATAGCAGCACCCAATAACACAGATTCATTTTCTCGGGGAAGAACTATAGGATAACCTGCCCAAATATACAGTATTGCCAAAAGTATCTTGAGTCTGAAATTTAGAAAGGAAAAGAAAATGTATTCAACTCAAGGCAAGAAAAAAAGACATCGTGGATCGAGTTCTTCTCCCCTCCAAAACAGGCATAGATCAAGTCTGGAAATTTCAAGTATGATCACTGTCGTCTAAAGGCGTCAATGGAAAAATGCAAAACCCTTCGAAATTCTCTCCCAACACAGAATTAAAATGAACATGATGTGTCAATCACCATCTAAGGAGGCCAGTAATAAGTGAAGGTGACAATGAATGTGCATACAAAGTTTGTGAGTTTTATTTTTCCAAAACATTCCGACTGCTATGGCCATTATACTAGGACAGTGCAAAGATTATCCATAAAAAAACATAATGGTTCACGTGTGCAGCTAAACTATAACCCATTCAAGATTTAAGATAACTTATTGGAGAGATAGATGGAACAAAGTTACAAAATAAAATTTCGGAAGTCATCTTCGTCCAAGCATATTCACTGGTACGAATGCATGTATGCGCAAATGCGCACATGTATATATGTAGAGAGACAAAGATAACCTATGATGTCTGCATGCTCTTGAACGAACAAGGAATTCTTTGCAAGTCCACCACATGCAAGCAACGTGTCAATCTGGAGACAATGAGCAGATAGGAATAACATATGGCCAAAAGTCATTGAGAATGCAACATACGATTGTTAATTTTAAGAACAAAAGAGATTGTTCATCTTATAAAATTGTATGGCACACGGCGCACCAGAGATGTCAGGATAATGTGATCAATATAAACTTAAAGCAATTAGCAGAAAGCAAGCAACGCTGCCAACGTAATGACATGAAAATTGGGGTAAATAACAAAGTGGACCCGCCACACTATGCCAAAACGGCTAAAACCACTCATGAAAGTTTTAATTAAGAACTTAAACCCTCCAGCCGATATTTATTTGTAGTATGCATTTTTCTATGCACCTATGAAGAAGGCAGTCAAAATATCATTTCACTATTATAATAACATAATAAATTTTCTCATTTTATGGCATCCCAAATTCTTCAAATACTTTTGCTTTTAAAACTCCAATTTGCGACAACTTCATGCTTGTGTATAAAACCATGTATAGCACCCTAGAGAGAAAAAAACACTATAGGCGGGAGGGTTAATTATTAGTTTAAAATGCTGGACGTTTCCTACCAAGCACAACAAAGAAGATATACATGAATTATCCTAACAATTGTAAAGATAAAGAAATGATACAATTATAACTACAATTTTTCTTGCGTAATATCTGCCAATGATTTCCAACTATAGCACAGAGAAATTGCTTAAAATATAGGATGAAACATTGCATGCATCAACTTCCTTACTTTGTGTCCATGGGAATTGCAATGCTCTACAATATGTCGTGTGCCATATGCAATTCCCTGTACTGTGGCAAGATAAAGAAGAGCCAGCTGCTTTTCACTTGTATCAAGAGTTAAGCCACATATCATTCCTTTCGATTTTGGATCTGCAATCGGAGATCTAAAATAAAAGTTTAGAAGGTACAATCAACAATTTAGATTTGCGAGTTCCAAATATAAAAGGATCGAAGAAATTTTGAGTTTTACCTGTTTCCATGAAAATCGGGGAGGACGTGAACATCATTAGTCAGAGCAGCGAGAAAAGGAGAACCTAATTCTTGTTTCACCGACTCCAGTATCTCACCAAGAAGTTCAAATATTGAAATGCCTACAAGACCAGAAAGAGGAAAATTTTTAAAAGCGATTAGGCGGGAGAAATAGACCAAACATAAAATACAAAACCATATTAAACATCTGTGAGAAGTTCAGGCAATCTCACATCGAGAAGCCGCTCGATTCGCCAGATGAGGAGAAGCGATATGGTTCTCTATGATATAATCTAGCGAAGCGCCAGTGGCACTCTGGCCTCCTTCTGTAAGCCAATACTGAGGCACCATAGCTGAAAGATTTTTGTGAAGTTGAACAAGTCAGATGTTACTACTTAGTCACCTCTTGAATAGAACAAGAAATACATTAACTATTCAGAGAACCACTGGAGACTCCACTCCGGTCACAATCTTTTTAGCTATTGTAAGGTCCTCAATCCACTCCGGTCACAATCTTTTTAGCTATTGTAAGGTCCTGAATTGTACTTTCGATAATTTTCTCAAAATTATATTTTAAAAATGATTTGAACCAAATATTTTAGCGTGTAACTTGAACTTCTGAATGGATCGAAAAATCAAGTTTTCGACAAAATTCTAAGGAAGTAATTAGCATAGCTTAGTGCATGGCCAGCATGTGAAGTTGATTGTATTTTCTGAAATTTGACTGCCTTTTGCCGCTCAGTATCGACCCAAACCATGGTGTCATGCAGTGTGCAGGTTAATTTCACAGTAGATGCCCTGTGCACAAATAGATGTATTTTGTTATTTCAAGCACCCAGTGTGCAGCACCTTGCATGTTTTAAAGTTTTTCTCAACTTATAGCATGGCCACTGCACAATGGTGTGCATAGACGGTGGCTAGGGTTTTGCATAGTGCATGGCATCATGCATTTCCATGTTATTTTCTTTTAGGTTCTTACACCAGAATCTTGTTTCTGATGTTATGAAGCTAAGGTGCTTAAATGTGATGGATGGGTCATGGGCCTTACATGTAATAATCCATTGCAGCAAGATGGAAAGTTAAGCCCAAAAAATAAATTGATATGCTATTATCTTTTATCTAGAAATTTGTTATCTTATATTTTTGTTAGGACATGGTGATACTTTTATTTATGATCAAATGATCTTTTTATTTTGGTTATGATATGGTGATATTTTATTTTTTTATTAAGATTTGATAATCTTTGTTTGAATCATTATACTTGTTATAAATAGAGATAGGTTGCAATCGTAAAATTATCAAGAAATTATTCACAAGCTTGCCTTACGAGATCTGAGGTCCTCTTCCAAGAGTCTCAAACCAAGAAATCAAAAGATTCTTTCTAACGAGCCTGAAAGAATCACACCCCATTACTGAATCTAAAACATGGGACCATAACAAACTGGTACAAGAGGGATATCACGTTTTTCAACAAAACTTTAAAGCTTTTGTAGAAAGTTATCAGGAGTACAAGGTAGCTGCCAAGAAACGGCAACAAGCTCTTCGGATAAGTTGGAAAAGATTTCCATGTGTCTGTCAACCATGCGCTTGAAAGAACGAGATCAGAGAAGAGGACACGAATCAATGGGGCACCAACGACCAGCATTCCGAAGGACGACGAGGTAGCACCAATGGCCATCTCAACATGCCTCGGTATTCGAAACTCATTTTTCCCAGGTATAAAATAGAATCAAATCTGTTGGGATGGTTTAGATTATGCAAACAATTTTTTCGACTCCAACACTTGCAGGAGGAAAACAAGGATTGGTCTCTTTCTATCTTGAGAAGAGGATCCAACTCAGGTCTCTGAAGTCAGAACTAGATCATCCAGGGTTACGGAGGAGGAATTTAAGAACTATTGTCATCTATGCTTAATCCTTGAAATATCCCAACAGCTATAATTGTTCTTGAAGATATCCAAGTGCCTCTTTGCACGAACTGTGGTTCCATACCCTTTTCTCATGATTGAGGACAACCATGATCCAAGGGGGGGATATCAATGTCATTGGACCTTACACGTAATAAACCATTACAACAAGATGGTAAGTCAAGCCCAAAGAATAAATTGAAATGCTAACATCTTTATTTAGAAATAGGATTTGTTGTTATTTTTAATTTTGGTAGGATATGGTGATATTTTATTTATGGTTAGGATACGGTTTTTATAAGGACTTGAATATCTTTATTTGAATCATTTGTACTCTGTTATAAATATAGATAGATTGCATTAATAAAATTACCAGTAAAAATATTCACAATCTTGTGTTATGATATTTATTCTCTTCCACCGAGCCTCAAGCTAAGAGATCGAGAGGTTCTCCTAACGAGCCTCAAAGAATCACCCCACACTAAGCTTCAAGTGTTAGTGGCAAAAAATGCTCAAGGAGACTAAAAACTTCTGTAAGAACCTCAGAACTAACATTTCTTAAGCTTAATCTTGTTTTCACAAGTCTTGATCATGTGCTGAACATGGAGTTAGAGAGTCCTGAATAGAATGAGGAACTTTCTTGATTTCTATGTTATTGACATGATTGAATGCTAAAGATATGATAACTGATTTGTGTTATTGTTGATGGAATTTTTTTTTTGAATCAATGATCCTAGCACATTGTAAGTTTTTAGGGACGTTGGTTCCATAAATTGCTAGCACTAGTCTAGTATATGGGAGGAAATTCATGTTTGACATTTAGAGATAATGGTCACGTGATATTATTGAATTTTTTATGAGAGTAGAAAAATAATTATGTCTACAGTTATGACTGATTCATGTAAAGAAAGTGTTTGAGAAAAGAACGAAGAGAATACTTGGGGCTTAGGCGATTGCTAATCTTATATTCAGGCATAAGCTTGTTGATAATGGCTTGAGAGACAACAAGTTTAAGTGACTCAATTGAATTAGTAGACTCGTGCATCTATTGTACTAAAACCATGTCTTAATATTTTGAGTATAACACATGCATTTGTGATTGGACTCGAGGTATTCATGTTGGATTAGGAAATAATTTTAAAAGTCGTGATATTTTTTTGTTCCATGATTTTCCACTAATTTGTGTCTCGACATCCTATCACCAACTTTAGTCATGTCGCATACGTAAGACGAGAAAATAATAGACACTTTTTGGATCTTAATGACAAATTGAGCAGCATAATCCCACAAGGTATTTTTGTCTGCCTCACTATACATGTGTGGTAAAAGTGGCTTTTATTGTAGCTTCAAAATTCTAACTATAGCCTCGTCAAAAAAAATTTCTAACCATAGGTCGTATGTTATAGTCATCCCATTTTCTCACCTATTGGGATAAAAAAATACACATTTGACCACCATTGATTCTTTTTTTTTTAAAAAAATGATCATTTAACAGAAGCCATTTGGAATAAAGTTGAGAAGGAGACTGAGTAAATTGTTCTTTTGTTTCCTGCAACATTGAATAAAATGAAAGGGCCTGTGGCTGTTCGTTCTAGAGATAAAGAAACCAAAAACATATATTATGTTGAATTANAAAAAAAAAAAAAAAAAAAAAAAAAAAAAAAAAAAAAGTTACCTGACCAGAATGGCCCCCAGACCCCAGGGATGAATAGCTTGGTTTTAGAGATAGCCATGTGGCATGTAGAAGTTCCACATACTAATACCATTCTATGACATATAGTCTCCTCATCAACCTCTGCAAGTCCAAAACTCCCAAATAAACACATATACAGGAACATATGACTTTCCAGCAGAACCAATTGTTTGGTTTATTCGCTGATTCTTCATTTCCCATAACAATGGCAAATATTGTCAACCCATTTTATTCTCATTCCCCAAAATATATTTTCCCTCATTTTCAGATCTCCCAATGAAATTATTACTATTAATTCAGATTTGTATCGCTTCCCGAAAAGACATTATTATATTATATTATATTATATCTTAAAAACAATATTATAAAACAAAATTTAATAATAAATTATATTAATATGACACCACTATCAGATAATAGCTTACATGAGTCGGCATTTACAGAAACAAATCTTCTCTTTCCAAAACAAGGAAAATGAAACCAAATAAGCAGAGTCATTTTGAGAAAACAAAAAATATTAACCTTTAGATTCTAAATCTGAGGCCGGCGCACTTTCCATTACTCCCACACCACCAGCATGAGCGTCTATCAGCGATGATCCAACTGGGGTTCCAGCCACCAGACCCAATTCCTGAAAATATGATTTTGTTTAGCATATAGAATGAAGAGCCCCAGTAAAGTACATAAAAGCAGTTTAAAAAAATGAAAGATTCAAGAAAATATTGTCCTATAAAAACATATGAATGCATGTGCTCTCATGTTGGTTAAGTGGCCCTTTAACATTATTAATACAATCAAGAAGCATCGCTTGGGCAAGAAGATCCAGGACTCCTTGCCTTCGCAGCATCAGGTGTGAGCCCAGAGCCCAAAGCATGACCAGGAAAAGCTACACTTCGTCCTGTAAACATAATTTCAAGTAAAAATCAAGAAATACTCACATAAAACAATTGAACAATAACACCAAACATATTAGCATAAAAATAGTATTTTAGAAGCATTAAAAATGCCAAAAAGCACCACAGGATCAAGATGTAGACAAAAGAGTTATTGTAGGGGCCTAAGAAAGAATTTGCAGGAACTTCGTACAATTTGGAACTTTCTCTTTAAAGCTACACTCAAATGACTTCCTATTCAGAATTTACACATCAAAATTGTTCAGTGAAAAATCAAGATAAAAAATATCTCCACACCCAAGAAAGAATGCCATAGTAGTTTGTGAAACACACGAGGCAGATCCTTTTCTTTACATTTTAGTGGCATATACCAATTCATCATGATCCAATACCTTAAGAAAAGTAATATATTATATCAATTAATAAATGGTACAAGGAGGCTAAGGAAACTTCTTCAAGTCAAAATGTTTTACTAGTTGTACACACATAAAGTTAGATATATACCGATTTTGGAATGATGACCATCCACAAGATCACCTAAACCAATCTCCTCCCAAAAATCATCATCCCATCCAAGAGCTTCCATGTCACGGGAGTCTTTCTCGTTGATCTGTTGCATATGTGCATGACCTAAATAAGTCCACTTGCAGACCGTTGTGCAAAGACTCCGAGTATCATCTCCTGTTGCTCTAAGAAAGAATTGATATGAGATATGAATTTGTTTCACAAGTGTAGCACGACAGGCAATATTTCAGGGCTTTACCTATATGATAACCAATCACTTAGATCCATCCACCTAAATGCCATCGACCAAGACTCTGGTAAATTTTCTTTGACCCACAAAAGCTGCAAATAGAATACTGCAGAATCCATAAACACGTTCAGCAATATTAAATGCACTCGTGATCGTTTATTTCTTTACTTCTTCATTTGCCTCACAAAATTAAAAAAAAATCACCTTAACATACTGCCATTACAATCAGAGACATATTACCAAACTGAACGGAAAATAAAAGGTGTCGCATGTAAATTAAAAACAATAAAATTAAGGCTGACTCCCCCATCCCTAACATCATTGAAGTACGGAAAATAAAAACTACCTAAAAAGTCAAAAAGTTTCAAGTTAACCATATCCATTTCATCGTTTGATAACATAAACTTTAATCCTTCTGCTGCAAGAAGGATGTCTTCCCTTTCTCAAGTGACCTACCGCCAACATCTTAACCTTCCCTATATCCATATCTTCTAACATGATTTTCACCACAAGTTCAGTTTACCCTTAAAGACTCGGTGATTTTCATTGTCTCCGATATTCAATTCAATCAAAACACATATCAGACTCAAATTTCCACAGACAATATTTATACAAAGTCACATTATTCACAGATATTATATTCCCACAAATAAATAAAGCTGGTTAAAGAAAAGGCACCTTGATGTAATTTGTTGTGTAAATTGCAATTGGTTTTGTCTATGGAAAATGATTTACTGAAGAAATGTATCGTCCATATTTACTTGATTGGACGAGTGTCAAATTAACCAAGGCATTCGTTAACTATATTTTTACTACGTGAAAGCAGAATCTTCTGCCAAATTCCTGAACAGAAATAACTCGCCCTATGTTTATTGTCACAGTTTAAGCAAGAATCTAAAACTGAGGATAGGGTGATGATCCAATTTTTATAGATATTAAAGCCTCTTATGAAAACCTAAGATAAATTATATCAACGTTTGTACTTTGTACAAACTAGAAACTTTCAGACTGCAAAACCATCAATTGTGCGTCAAAAATTGAAGTATTCATTGAAAAATGCAGAAGGTTGACTCAAAGAACAAATGTAAGCATTCAAGGGTTTTCTGCCAATGAGTCGGATTGACATGGTGATTTCAATTCCAAATTATTTCGGGAAAACCTTGTATCTAACAACCAGGGAATGGGGCAAGGAACATTTCGCAAATAGCAGACGTGTGACATTTACTAATACTTTGAACTGATCGAAAAAGTCCTTTTCAGATGCAGAAAACATCCTAATAGTTGTGGTATTCTGTAAAGTTCCTAACCATGAGCTGGAAACACGAGTCACAAGGCTTCAGCATAGGATGTTCTTGACATCTAATACATCATAAACATTTAACACTTGGAACGCCTTCTAGAAGACCTCAGTTTAAAGTAATTTTGCCAGCCATTATGTTGATTACAAAAATGTTCAGATATAAACACCATCATCATACAAGAAAGTGAAGGCGCTTTCATAATTGTGTAAATACCTTAGGTGGCTGCATCTCCGGGGATACAGCCCCACCACAATATTCCAGCACTGGCGAATTAGAGGAATTGATCCTCTCAGCTTGTTTTACAGCTCTGTGGTCCATCCACACTATCACATTTCTTCTTGTGTCACTGCTCCAAGAAACTGTCACAGGTTCTCCATCATAATCAACAGCAACTGCAAAAAGTAGCTCCAGCTAAAAGCTGCATGATGTAGACGTAAATAATTGTAGCATATATAACAATCTCAGAAACTTTTTTGCTTACAAACCAAGAGAACAAGTAGCAGCAAATCCCAAACTGGTTACTTCTTCTCCAGATATATTTGCAAGAGAGCATGCTGCTTTGACAGCCGTGCAAATTGCAAGCCAAATATCAGTTGACGATTGCTGGAATTCGAAAGAACAAGGCATATGATTTATATAAATGCCAAACATGTATGACAATTTTGTACGCCTAATTGTATAATTTAAATTATATTTTGATAATTCCCAATGGTCAATTGTCACCTCAACACAATCACCATCTTTCCAAATCTGTATCGGGCTGCTAGAACAACCTAAAAGTTTCCCATCTTCATCAAAGAGGCCTGTATTAAATTTAAACATCAGAGAAGAGAGAGGGAGGGAGCATCCAGCAACAAGCTCCGTAATGCCAGATTTCAAATAAACATAGATGTGCCATTCCTCAATTTCGATATGTTGAAATAAATAACCTGAGATAAAATATAAAATTGAAACGCAGAACCATAATGACTGATCATCAAACAATGTTTTAAGCTTCAACCCGATCATAAGCAGCACATAACTTCTTTTCTAAGAGCCCGTTAACTAAATTACAGCAAATAATGACCATTAAGTAATCAAATCTAAACGAATTAGCTTAAACTATAAGCCGAAGAAAAGTAAATGAATGTAGCTGTAAACGCATTTAGTACGACCAACAATAAGCCATATCAAGAAAATCGCGTGAATTTAACCGTAAAAATCAAATGATTCAGAAAAAAACCAAGAACTAATAATTTACAATTCGACAACCATCACCCGATAAGTTCACTCACAAACAACAGCAGCAAATCACACCATATTCGACGTGAAAATAGATGATGGGATGGAATCAAAAAGGACCTGCGCGTGCGCTGCCGGTGCCAACATCCAAACCAAGATAGACGGGGCGTCGACGGGGCGGAACCGGCGGAGCGCTTTGCATTTCGACGGCAGCGGAGAAGCTATGGCGTTGGCGATAAGAAAATAAGAGTGGAACTTTATCTACCTCATGTGCCTTTGACATTTTTAATTAAACAAACATTATAAAACTAATTGGCAAATGATTTAGAGATTGAATGGTTGAAATTTAATATTTTAATATTGAATATTTGAATATTGAATGTTGAATACTTGAATGTTGAAAATTAAGTAAAATTAGGTGTTGAATATTAAAATTTGTGTGTGATGATGAAGGTAATGATGTAATTTATTTTTGGATTATTTGTAAAGATTTTCTATAAATAGATCTCTCATTTATGAAGAAAATCACAATTGAGTTGAGAGAAAAATATTATAAAGTGTGTAGTGTGATAATTTTGAGAGTTTGAGATTTTTACTTTTTACCGTAAATTTTTACTTTTTCACAACACGTTATCAGCACGAAGCTCTAAAAGTCCTCTATATTTTTCGAAACACCAAAACAGAAGAAAAAGGTAACAAAAGTAATAATATTTATTTTACTATTTATTTATTTATTGTGTATATACTTAATATATAATATAATATTATAATAAAATAAATTTTTCAAAAACTTGTTATAAATCTTGGGAGGATGTTAAGACGACATCCCACACTCCCGGTAAAGGATACGACAAGTATAAAAGTTTATAAGGTTTTTAAATAAAATATTTTATGACACATCATTATAATATTGTGATATGATATACATAATTATTTAAAACATTATTAATATTATATACACCATATTATTACTATAAAATTATACAAATACATACATTTATTTTCTTGTACACCAATGGTCATAAATGGTAACAAAACGGCTAATTTTTTCCCTATATATATGATCTCACAGACACATTCAATCACTCCAACTTTCTCTTTTTCTCTAAAATTATTCTTCATCAAATTTTTGAAGAAAAAAAAGATGGTTTTCACAAAGTTATTTTTAATTATTTTGGTTAAATACTCACGAATCTTGTACTTATCGGAGAATATCCTCCTCGTGTGTTTTCTTTATTTTTACGAATGCTTGTATTTGTTATTTATCCATTATTTTGTATTGCAATATTCATTAATGTAATGCCCGAGATTTTATCGTGTTAATCGAAAAGGATTAATGGATTAATTGATTAATTGATGTGATTATAGAAGGGTCACGACGAGACTAGAATTGGAAAGGCATGATGATTGCATATGTGACCGACAGTAGACTTCGCGCACATGCGCGGCAGGGAGGTGCGCATATGCGCGAGAGACCAAGTGCGAAGGCAGAGGACCTCGCGTATATGCGCGAGACAGAGCGCGCATATGCGCGAGGGGGTGAGATGCACAAGTGACATTTCCAGAGAATGTGGCGCACATGCGCGAATTCGCGCATATGCGCCGAGGGAAGGCGCGCATATGCCCGAGAGCTGCCGAGATACACGCGCCGAGACATATGGTCTCGCGCATATGCGCCGAGTGATGTCGCGCATATGCGCGAGACGTGTTGCATGTAGGATGAGCCATTTGCCTTGTTGCATGTGACGTGTATATATATATACAGACATACTTCAATTCTGAATTCAGAAAGAACGAGAGAAGCTTCGAGGGAAGAAAGGTTGAAAATCCTTACGCCTTTTTATTTCGATCCATCCGTCAGATTTTGAATCCGACTTCAGTACTGTGTTCCTATCAATGCATGCTACAACTTGACGTAAGTTTTGCTACGTTGTGATATGTTTTGAAATTCTGATATTGTCAGAATTGAACATAATTTATGTATGATGTTCTTGACATAGTAAACCTCGTAGAATCGAAACCGGACTGAAGACTAGATACCGTATGGAATTATTATGATTTTCGGACGGAATTGACTGAGATTTGATATCAGATTTGTATCATTACTGATTATGAATTGAGATTTGAGTATTGTTATGTGTTCTGGATTTACTGATCAGTATATAATGGAAGTCAGATCGAAGAACAGACTGTGTATGAAATTTTTATGATTTTCGGAGTTGATTGGATTGAGATGCGATATCAGATTAGATTATGAGTTGTACCGTGATTGATTTTGAGTTCTGATAGTATATCTGTGATGTTGAGATTGACGGAGTTAGCGAGAATGTATTGTTATGCCGTCGAAACATCAGTAGATTGGTATTGATCAGATTCAGTATTGATTGAGATGGTATTGTTGTATCGTTGACATTGATTAGATTATGTTTTGATTTGAGTATTGATCAGAACAGGTTTTGAACTGAGTTATATACTGATATTGTATCTATTCGATATTGTCATTGCCAGATTGGGTATGGACAGAGTTGAATTCGAGACTTCGTCTTCGTCAGACCGAGAAGATAAAGGTATAAATTAATGTTGAGTTGGGATTGCACAACTCGAGTGAGGTTTGACTCGAGTTTCCCTAAATCACATACTTTATTTTATTGCATTGATATTTGCAATTAATGAATGAATTGATATGCTTGTTCTATTGATATATAGATAGCAGGTATTAAATGATTGGTCTTGTGACAGAAGTGCCTGATAGTGATAGAATCGTCACTGGCACATTGCACATTGTCACAGGATAGGAATATGGCAGAAGTGCCATAGTCTTTGACAGATAGGTCAGGACATCGGACGTTTGGTCATATCGAAGTGGATAGAATTGGAGTTGCTTCTATTACTGATGTTCGATATGGAAAGGGCCAAAGTCTGTGAATAAGAACGTACCACCACCCCGATCGGGAGTGTAGGTGGGTGTATGTTCTTATTCTGATCGGGATCCCTAGATTAGGACTGAGTCGAGTCTGAGTCTGAGAATCACGGAGAGTGATTCATTGATTGATATTGATTTATGTTCCTGATTTTGGTACATGTTTAGAATATGACTTTTTATTGATATTGATCCATGTTTCGGATTGTGATACATGCGACGAATACTTTATTCATGTTTTGATTAGTATGCATGTTATGAATATCCTTTATATGCTTTTACATTGATTATATGATTGCATGCATACATGGTTTATACTGAGAATATAATTCTCACCGGAGTTATCCGGCTGTTGTCTTGTTTGTATGTGTGCATGACAACAGGTGGGACATGATTAGGGTCAAGAAGAGAACGAGGCTGGACTAGATAGCGTGGAGGCTCCGGATTTGGCTTAGAGATAGGGTTGGACACTGGATATTAGATGTTTCAACCTAAGTTGAATAAGTGTATGTGGTACAGGACTTGTACTTTTATACCGATATGTATAGTAACTAGATTACATTACGTTTCCGCATTCATAATTAAAAAGAAAAAAATTTAGTCCCACATTACTTAATTGTTCATTTGATATTAATAATGATTAAGACATGGATTAGCGTCCGGGACCCCACAATTAACTAATAAAATGCATCATAAATTTTTTTAGTACCACCATGTCAAACTTGACAAATCTCGAATTTGTTGCACTCGACATTACGGGGAAAAATTATATGCCATGGACTCTCGATGTAGAAATGCATCTTGAGTCATTGGGTCTAAGCGAGACTATTAAAGAAAATGGTATATCTTCATCACAAGAAAAAGCAAAAGCTATAATATTTTTGCGCTGACATCTTGATGAAGGTTTGAAATATGAATATCTCAACGAAAAAGATATCATAGCTCTGTGGAAAGGATTAAAAGAAAGATTTGAACACATAAGGGAAGTTATACTTCCGACCGCCCTTGATGAATGGAATATGTTGAGATTCCAAGATTTTAAGAAAGTAAGTGATTACAATTTGACGATGTATCGAATAATCTCGCAATTAAAATTTTGTGGACATGAGGTTACAGAATCAGAAATGCTTGAAAAAACATTTTCCAAGTTTCACGCATCAAATATAACTCTACAGCAACAATATAGAGTGTGTGGATTTGCGAAATATTCTGAACTAATCGTCTGTCTCCTTGTGGCGGAAAAGAATAATGAGCTTTTAATGAGAAATCATCAGGCACGACCCACTGGTTCAACGGCATTTACTGAAGTAAATGTCGTAAGCAAAAATGAATTTAAACCTGAAAACCAAAATCAAAGTTATAGACAAGATTTTGGTCGAGGACAAAATCGAGGTCGTGTTCGTGGACGTGGACGTGGAAATAGTCGTGGTCGTGGACGCGGCCGTGGTTTCGAAAATAATCGAGATAGTTACTCATATAACTCATCTCAAAAGAGTGTCTCAAACCATCCACTGAAAAGGCATCATGAGAAAATGAGTGTTAATGAAAATCACTCAAAAAGATTTGAATGTTCTTGTTTCAGATATGGTACTCCAGGACATTGCTCCCGTATTTGTCGAGCCCCTGAGCACCTTTGTAAACTTTATAAAGAATCAATAAAGGGGAAAGAAAAGGAGACCAACTTTACTGAACACAGTGAACCTTTGAGTGGTTCAACTCATTTTGATGCTGGAGATTTTCTGATTGATTTCTCGGACAATGATCAATTTGCTGATGGAATAGATATGTAAAATATTTTATTTTTTCATGTACTGATATGATAATATTTTATCGTGTGCTATATTTTTAAATATGTATTTTATTGTCAGTAATTTTATCTCATTGCATATTTTTTGAAGTTCAAATATGGAAAATGCTATGAACCAAGCTGAAGTTTGCATACCTGATAGTGGTACAACGCACACTATTCTCCGAGATAAAAGATATTTCTTGAAACTAAAACCAACAAAAACAATGGTGAATACAATATCAGGTCTTGTAGACTTGATTAAAGGTTGTGGTAAAGCACAATTTTTGTTACCTAATGGTACAAAATTTTTGATCAATGATGCTTTGTATTCTCCACAATCGAAAAGAAATTTGTTGAGTTTTAATGATATATATTCTCATGGGTATGATACTCAAACAATGAATGAAGGGAATGAGAAATATATGTGTCTTACCACATATAAATCAGGAAAGAAATATGTGATTGAAAAACTACCAATGCTCCCTACTGGATTGCATTATACACATATAAGTTCCATTGAATCAAACATGGTAGTTGATAATTCTTCAATATTAACCAATTGACATGATCGATTAGGACATCCTGGTTCAACAATGATGCGAAAAATTATAGAAAATACACATGGTCATCCGCTGAAAGGCCAGAAGATCTTCATAATAATAAGTTTCAATGTAAAGCATGTTCTCTTGGAAAACTTATTATAAGACTATCACCAGCCAAAATCCAAACTGAATCACCAATGTTTCTTGAACGTATTCATGGTGATATTTGTGGACCAATTCATCCACCATGTGGACCATTCAGATACTTTATGGAATTGATTGATGCCTCCAATAGATGGTCACATGTATGTTTATTGTCAACTCGAAATGTTGCATTTGCAAGATTACTTGCTCAAATAATAAAATTGAGGATTCAATTTCTCGATTATACAAACAAGAAAATTAGACTTGATAATGCTGGTGAATTTACTTCCCAGACTTTTACTGATTATTGTATGTCTATGGGAATCATTGTTGAGCATCCTGTTGCTCATGTACATACACAGAATGGATTGGTTGAATCATTGATTAAACGTCTGCAAATGATTGCTAGACCAATGACTATGAAAACAAAGCTTCCTATTTCTATATGGGGACATGCAATTTTACATGCCGCTGCATTAATTCGCATCAGACCAAGTGCATATCATAAATACTCCCAATTGCAGCTTGCATTTGGTAAAGAACCAGACATTTCTTATCTAAGAATTTTTGGATGTATGGTGTATGTGCCTATTGCACCACCGCAACGAAAGAAAATGAGACATCAAAGAAAGATTGGAATTTATATCGGTTATGATAGTCCATCAATCATTCGATATCTTGAACCTCAGACAGGCGACGTGTTCACAGCACGTTTTGCTGATTGTCATTTTAATGAGGAAATATTCCTGATGTTAGGGGGAGACAAGAAACATACCGAAAAGGAAATTACATGGTATGTATCATCATTGTTACATCTGGATCCAAGAACACAACAATGTGAAAAAAATGTACAGCAAATTGTGCACTTGCAAAGAATAGCAAATCAAATACCAGGTGCATTTAAAGATGCAAAAAGGGTAACTAAATCATATATACATGCTGTAAATGCTCCTGCTCGAATTGAAATTCCAAAGAAACAAATTGAACAAAGTCATGATGTCGTAAAACGCCTGAAGCGTGGAAGGCCAGTCGGTTCCAAGGATAAAAATCCTGGAAAAAGCAAATTCATAGAGAAAAACAGTGATTACAAAATAAAGAATGATGTTCCTGAAGAAACACATGATGATCACAAAATAGAGAATGTTGTTCCTGAAGAAACACATGATGATGAAAATGTTCTGTCAGAACCACAAACTGACGAGAATCATGAAATCTCTATCAATTATATTAATATTGGAAAAATATGGAACCGAAAAGATATAGAAGAAATTGATGATATATTTTCTTATAATGTGGCAATCGACATCTTAAATGATAATGAAGATCATGAACCAAAATCTTTTGGTGAATGTAAAAATCGGCAGGATTGGATAAAATGGAAAATGTCATCCAGGTTGAATTGGATTCGCTAAATCAACATAATGTTTTTGGACCTATAGTCCTTACACCTGAAGGTGTAAAACCTGTTGGATACAAATGGGTTTTTATTCGAAAGCGAAATGAGAAAAATGAAATAGTAAGATATAAAGCTTGACTTGTTGCACAAGGTTTTTCTCAAAGGCCTGGAATTGATTATGAAGAACCGTATTCTCCCGTGATGGATGCAATTACGTTTCGGCATTTGATTAGCTTAGTGGTATCTGAAAATTTAGAAATGTGTCTTATGGATGTTGTTACAGCTTACTTATATGGATCACTTGATAGTAATATATATATGAAAATCCCTGAAGGATTTAAGATGCCCGAAGCACAAAGTTCAAAATCCAGAGAATGTTATTCTGTGAAATTACAAAGATCATTATATGGGTTAAAGCAATCGGGCCGAATGTGGTATAATCGGCTAAGTGATCACTTGATGAAAAAGGGATATGTAAATAATTCAATATGCCCTTGTGTTTTCATTAAGAAAACAACATCCGGATGCGTAATTATTGCTGTATATGTTGATGATTCAAACATCATTGGAACGAATAATGAAATTCATGAAGTTGTGTCATATTTGAAGGAAGAATTTGAAATGAAAGATAATGAAAAAACCAAGTATTGTCTGGGTTTACAAATTGAACAAAAAGAATGTGGAATTTTGTTCGCTAGAAAAATTATACAGAAAAGATCCTTAAACGTTTTAATATGGATAAATCAAATCCTTTAAGTACTCCAATGGTTGTTAGATCATTAAACATAGAAAAAGATCCATTCCGTCCATGTGAAGATGATGAAGATATTCTTGGTCCAGAAGTACTATATTTAAGTGCTATCGGTGCCCTTATGTATATTGCAAATCGTACAAGGCCTGATATATCTTTCGCCGTAAATTTATTGGCAAGATTTAGCACATATCCAACAAAGAGACACTGGAACAGAATTAAACATATATTCCGTTATCTAAGAGGAACGACAGACTTGGGACTTTTGTATTCAAAAGATGCTAATCCAAGTATAATTGGTTATGCCGATGCTGGATACTTATCTGATCTACACAAGGCACGTTCTCAAACTGGATATGTATTTACTCGTGGAGGCACATCAATTTCTTGGCGTTCACAGAAACAAACACTCGTAACAACTTCATCAAATCATGCCGAGATTATTGCACTACATGAAGCAAGCCGTGAATGTGTGTGGTTAAAATCAATGACCCAAAATATCCAAATCTCATGCGGATTATCATTTGACGAGAAGCCTGTGATACTATATGAAGATAATGCTGCATGTATTGCTCAAATGAAAGAAGGATACATAAAAAGCGACAGAACTAAACATATTCCTCCTAAGTTCTTCGCATTCACCAAGGAGCTTGAGAAGAATAAATATATTGATGTTCGTCACATTCAATCAAGTGAAAAACTCATCAGATCTCTTCACAAAGGCACTTCCTACAACAATATTCAGAAAGCACATATATAATATTGGAATGCGCAATCTACGAAATTTGTGAAGAACTGTTCGTGTCAACATGAGGGGGAGTTTACGTGACTGCACTCTTTTTCCCTTACTATGGTTTTTATCCTAATGAGTTTTTTCTAGTAAGGTTTTTAACGAGACAGTATAAAAACACGTAATAAAGACAATCATTATGATCATCATCACAAGGGGGAGTGTTGAAATTTAATATTTTAAAATTAAATATTTGAATATTGAATGTTGAATATTGAATGTTGAATATTTGAATGTTGAAAATTAGGTAAAATTAGGTGTTGAATATTGAAATTTGTGTGTGATGATGAAGGTAATGATGTAATTTATTTTTGGATTATTTGTAAAGATTTTCTATAAATAGATCTCTCATTTATGAAGAAAATCACAATTGAGTTGAGAGAAAAATATTATAAAGTGTGTAGTGTGATAATTTTGATAGTTTGAGATTTTTACTTTTTACCGTAAATTTTTATTTTTTCACAACATGAATAATTATGTTAATCCGATAATTGTTTTTTTGAAGATTTTTTTTTGGAGCATATGTTTTGAAACGTCTGCTAATCTCATTGTTTTAAAAGTACTAGAATTTTTTTTTTAAGCTATGAAATCGGCCGAACCCTTAACAATACACAAAAATATTTTTATAAAATATTTTTGTATCATTTTAAAATAAACCAACCAACTAGTATTTGAAATGTCCAAAGAAATAGTTCAAAACGTCAAATCGTCTAACATTTTACCAAACCTAAAAAACAATAAATTTGAAAAGTATAGCTCATAATAAACCTCTCAAAAATCTTTCAAAAACATAACTAAATAATCTTAAAAATCTTTAACATGAATCATAAACGTAAATCATAAGTGCAGAAAAGTGGAAGCGTTGGTCCTCGGGTTACGTGCACCTTCAGTCCAGTCAGGTCAACCATCAAGACATCCATCAAACTTACATGCATCCATAACACCTAGTGAGTCTAAAAACTCAACACGCCATAATCTTTATAACAAATAATATGTATAAAATCACATGCAACAATGAAAATACTTTTTACGTAAAAATAACATTTTTCATGACACGCATAACATAAACCTCAACATTTTTCTTTTTCCTCATTTCATAACATGTATCATTTTATCATGATCATAAACATTTTCTTTTTTATTGAATTCATATCGTTAATTGTTACTTTCATCATCCTCAAGAAGTCGATGGATCCATCTACATGTAACCACAGTACTGGACGACAGGGACATCGGCGACAATCTCTCGTCAACTGAGCCTTGGCCTATCCTCATCGAATGGAAATATGATCGTCGGGCTCCCTATGGAGCATTCTCCCATAAATGGGCTCCCTATGGAGCCTTTTCCCTCACGATATCCCCATTTTTATCCTCATATCCTCAATAGTCACAATTCCTTCACTTCCTTCAACGTTTCACATTTTCATCACTTTAAATAAAATCATGCATTTAATATCCTTTTTCCTTTTAAAAACATGCACGCAACAAGTCCTTTTAACTTTATTGTTACGTCACAATTTCCATGAATAAATCATAAAATTCCATAAACCTTTAACATGACCATTTTAGCATATAAAAATCCTTAAACATTTAAAATGATCATAATAGCATATAAAACAGCATTCAGAGCACTGCCATGACGATTACTAATTTTCAGGTGTAAAATGACCGTTTTACCCCTAGACGTAAAGTTTCCCGTTTTTGACTTTTTCTTAATTTCCTTGCCTCTAACATGTCCCAAAGAATTATTTAGGCATAGATTAATTTTCCCATAATTTTATTGGCTTAAATAATAGTCTTTTTAATTAATCTTTAATTAGTCGTTTTATGGCGTTTTAATCCCGTAAAACCCCAAAATTTAAAATAAAATTCCTAACTTTAAAACTTAGATTTTTTATATTTATTTGGCCCTCGTGAACCATGACTCGACTCCCGTGAGCCATTTTTCAATTATTTTTCCAAAGGAAAACCCTAACCGAGCCTACCTTGGAACATATGAGCCAACTTCAATTTTTCTCGCGCCCGGCTCGGACCACCCTGAGCCAAACTCGAGCCACCCCTTGTCTAGACCCTACTGGACCCTTAGGAACCAACCCCAAGTTGAAAACCGAAGCCCCCAACCCGTACACATTCTGGCTGAGACTCCTTATCGTCGAGGACTCCTTGTCTCAAGCTTAGGACCTAGCCAACCAACCTAGCCCCTGAACTAGCCTCTCACGCACTCACCTAGGACCCCAAGGAGTCACCCTAGCCTAGCCCGTTGTCCCCAGACCGAGCCCACCTCCTTGCATGTGCGCCTCGGGTAGGAGTCCTAGTTGGGTAGGACTCCTCCCAGCCCCTGGCATATGAGTCCTAGCATGGATAGGATCTCCCCCCGACTCAACCACGTCCCTGGCAAGCCCTGGCCCCAAGCCAAGACCAAGCCAAGCCCCATGATCAAAAACCGACTCCCATGATCACCTTGATAGATTTTTACTCACCAGCTTGTTTCCTTTGTGATTGCCGTGAATATGGTGTGTGTTCTAAGACCTTAAATCTTGTATAAACATTACTTGATCATAACCTAACATCATGGTAGCCCCTTAACACGTATAGGACAAGATTTCGGACCAAAATTCATGAATTTAATGCATGTATGTGCAATACTACGAAAATAATCATAAGAACTTCATGCTTTTCATGCACAAGATATTTAAGACGATAATACGATGTGATAGATGAGAAAAAGAGATGTATGACGTGTTTTTGCGTTTTAAACGCACGAATATTCGATGGCGATTGAAGAACGACGACGAGGAAAAAAACCCTAGGCTGAAATCCTTGAAGCTTCTTCGAAATTTTCTTCAAATTATTGTGTGTGTGTGTGTGTGTGTGTGTTGTCGTGTGTTTGGGAGAGATTTTTCAGAAAGAGACGTGAGTTTGTATAGGGTTTGGGGAGGGTTTAGCATGTTAAATACGATAAAAATCCACTAACAAGACTTAGGCCTATTAAGCAAACAATTTAGTCCCATTAGTCTTTAATAAAATAATAAAATTATTTTGTTTAAATAAGTTTGTGAATTTAATAGCCGGGTTGCCAAAAAGTTCGTATTTTTATTGAAAAACCAACACCGTTAAAATTTACGTCCCGACCTATACATTCACCTCAAAAACCCCTTATTTTCAAAAAAAATGAAAAAACATCAACCCTATTTTAAATAATTGAAAACAGTTATTTATTAAAAACATTTTACGTTTTTCAGCCCTCGGTCTCCGTTCCTCGATCGCAACTTGAATAATCCTTAGAAATACAGTTTTATGCATAATGACAATAAAATCCTATTTAACATATAATCATGCATGTCACCTAATCAATTAAGCAATTAAAATAAATTAATTAGTCATTTTTCGTGATTCCTAGATTTGCATGCAGTTGAATTACGTCGTCTTGATTTTGGACCTTACAATTCCCCCTCCCCCCCCCCTTAAATAAAATTTCGTCCTTGAAATTAGAACTTACCGAATAACTTTGGATATCGAATCTTCAAGTCCCTCTCGGTTTCCCAAGTAGCTTCCTCTTCCTAGGGATTCAACCACTTGACCTTGACCTGGAATGACTTTGTTACGCAATCTTATTTCTAGCTTTGCCAAGATTTGGACAGGTTTTTCTTCATATGTCATATTTGGAGTTAATTGTAGAGGTTCATAATTTATTACATGTGAAGGATTTTACATGTACTTTCGCAGCATCGAAATATGGAACACATTGTGAACTCCAGAAAGCATTGGTGGCAGTGACACTCTATAAGCTGGTGTCCCAATCCTCTCCAAAATCTCAAACGGACCAATAAATCTTGGACTAAGCTTGCTTTTCTTGTCAAAACGCATGACAACTTTCATAGAAGATCTACATTTCCTTCCATAAAGTGCCTTCAATCACATTCGGACCAATCTCTCTTCTTTTACCAACCTCGTCCCAATGAATAGGAGATCTACATTTCCTTCTATAAAGTGCCTCAAACGGAGATATCCCGATAGATTATTGGAAACTATTATTGTAGGTGAACTCGACTAGAGGTAATTTCGGTTCCCAACTACCTTGGAAATCGATCACACAAGCTCACAGTAGATCTTCCGAAATTTGAATAACTCTTTCGGACTTACCATCGGTCATGAGCTTCCTTCATAATGAGATCTCTCAAAGAATCATAACTAGGAACCCATAAACGATCTCGATAACGAACTATACCATCCACATCGGAATATAACTTCCGGCCCTTGGCCTCATCTCTAGCTCTCCATTTTTGCAACTACTCGTCGGTAGACTGCCCATCATGGATTTTATCTCTCAAGGTCGACTGTACTGATAATGTGGCAAGATTAGGAGCCTCGCCCCTAGCATAAACTGTAAGCTCAAACTGCTGTATCTCGGACTGCAACGGTCTTTGGAGCGATAATTGAGTGATAACTGCTGCTTTCTTACTCAATGCATCTGCCACAACTTTAGCTTTCTCCGGATGATAGCTAATCTCACAATCGTAGTCCTTCACTAACTCAAGCCATCTACGCTGTCTCATATTCAGTTCCTTTTGGGTGAAGAAGTATTTCAGACTTTTATGATCGGTGAATATTTTGCACTTCTCCCCATAAAGGTAATGTCTCCAAATCTTCAATGCAAAAACTACTGCTGCAAGCTCGAGATCATGAATAGGGTAGTTTTTCTCGTGAATTTTTAACTGTCTTGATGCATAAGCTATAACTCGATCATTTTGCATCAGCACTTCGCCTAAACCAAGTTTAGAAACCTCGGTATATAGAACATACTCCTTTTGCCCATAGATAACACTGGCACTGAAATCAAGGCTTGCTTCAACTTGTCAAAACTGTCTTGACACTCGGGTCCCCATACAAACTTTGCATTCTTCTTTGTCAAAGCGGTCATGGGTATCGTTATAGCTGAGAACCCCTGAATAAACTTTCGATAATAGCCAGCTAGTCCCAAGAAACTGCGAATCTCGGTAACACTCTTCGGTACTGACCACTATTTCACTACCTCAACTTTGCTTGGATCAACTTCAACGCCATCAGTAAAAATGATGTGGCCCAAGAATGCCACTCTATCAAGCCAAAACTCACACTTGCTGAATTTTGCATAAAGCTTTTTGTCTTGTAGTACTTGCAGTGCTTTCCTTAAATGACGACTATGCTCCTCTTTATTCTTCGAGTAGATCAATATATCATCAATGAAGAATATAATAAACTGATCCAGATACGGCTGAAATACGCAATTCATGAGATCCATGAAGATCGCTGGCGCATTAGTCATACCGAATGGCATGACCATAATCTCGTAGTGCCCATATCTAATACGAAATGCCGTCTTGTGAACATCCGACTCTTTCACTTTCAACTAATGGTACCCAAATCGAAGATCAATCTTAGAAATTATCGATGCTCCTTGTAACTGATCAAAAAATCTTCAATTCTCGGCAGTGGATACTTATTCTTGATAGTGACCTTGTTGAGCCCTCGATAATCAATACAAAGACGTATACTACCATCTTTCTTCTTCACAAATAATACCGGTGCGTCCCATGGAGAATAACTAGGATGAATAAAACCATTGTCTAGCAATTCTTGGATTTGATCCTTTAATTCTTTCATTTCGGCGGGTGCTAGACGATAAGGTGCTTTATATATAGGAACGGTGCCCGACATTAGCTTAATAGAGAATTCTACTTCACGATCGGGTGGATGCTAGAAACGTCCTCGGGAAAGATGCTAGGAAAATCTCTGACAATATCGACATCTTCTAACTTCTGGCTGATAGGATCATGTGCGGTAGTGACACATGCTAGAAAAGCTTGTCATCCACGTTTAATAAGCTTCCTCGCACATAAACAAGAGATAATGTGCGGCATTTGTTTGTTTCTCGCCGCCTCAAAGACAAAAGATTTACCACTAGGCGGTCGAATAGAAACTGATCGCTGACGAAAATCAATCGAAGCTCCATTCGCTGATAACCAATCTATCCCAAGTATGATATCAAATTCAGGCATAGGAAGCACAATAAGATCTGCCCGAACCACATCTTTGGATAAACGAAGCTCCAAATTCTTAACAATTTTAGATGTGAACATTTGATCACCGGAAAGAATAAAAACTTTGAAACTCAAACCCACATCTTGAGGAGTAATATTCAGTCTTTTGATGAAGGTTTCAGATATAAATGAATGTATAGCTCCTGAATCTAGCAATGCATAGGATGCTACACCTTGAATGAAAATCCTCCCTGCGGCGAAAAATGTCTTTTAAATCTTTTCGTGTTGAAGCTTAAGGAATTTCAATCATTAATTTCCCAAGGTTATGTGAAGATTGCGCGTTGAACTTGAGCATTTCTTTAAAGATTGCATTTTATCCTTTCAATTTTCTCAAAATTTGCATAATTGGCCCTTAAATTTTTGAAAATTGCACTATCGATCCTTAAGAATTCGGTAATTGCATTAAAGCCCCTTATCTCTTGGTTAATTGCAAATAGGTCCTTTAACTTTTGGTATTTACATTTTGACCCCCAAAATTTTCGAATATTACACTTAGGCTCCTAAAAATTTGAAACCCTTAACCAACCCTTGATTATGATTCTTCTTTAATTTTTGGCCCTAAAACTTTTATTTGGAAATGTTACATCCTTCATATAGATCAAGGCACAAAACAAATATCATTTGTATGGTTTCTAAAATCATATCTTAAATCCAACTAAGATAGAACATGCAACCTAATTTCCACTAGGTTAAACTTGATCCCAATTCACTTCTAATAACCAATTTAACATTTCATGCAAATAAGAGCAATATAAAAATGTTAAATGACTACGTTACCCGTAATGAGTGTAGTGTTTGCCTTCTCCTCGGCTTCTTCAGCATTCATCACATAAGCTCGTCCCACAGTAGGTGCTTTCTTCTTCGGACAATCAGCAGCCTTGTGCCCATTCTCTTTGCAGTAGAAACACTTGAATGTCCCTCATTCACATTTGCCAAGATGAAAGCGATTGCACTCCTTGCATTGTTGCCTCTCAGCAGGCTTTGGTGCTCCAGGATTTTGTGGCCTTTGCTATCCTTGCTTCTTGACTTGACCCTGGGGCTTTTGAGGCCCTTGAGGTCTAGGAGGACCCGTATATGGTTTCTTGTTTGGCTGATTGTTATTGTGGTGTTGTTGCCTCTTGCGCTGTATTTCAAACTCAATGTCCCTCAAAGATTGCTCACACTAGAATGTACAAGCAGTCACAGTAGCGTAATCCAAAGGATGCATCATCATAACATTATTTCGTAAAGTAGGTCGTAGACCATCCATGAAGTGTCTAAGCTTCTCTACAGGATCCCTCGTTATAAGGGGTACAAAGTTACAACCCCTATCAAATTTCTTAACAAACTCAGCAACCGACAAGTCTCCCTGACGGAGGCTCATAAACTCCCTCTTCAGTCGCCCTCTAACATCAACAGTAAAATATTTCTTGTAAAATATCTCCTTGAAATGAGCCCAAGTAATAGTAGGAAGATTAACACCGTGCTCGGCTCCTTCCCACCATAAAGAAGCATCGTCCCTAAATAGGTAAGTGGCGCACCTCACACGATCAGTATCCCCCATATTCGGATAACGAAAGTGTACCTCGAGTGAACGAATCCAACTCTCAGCAGCAAAGGGATCGGTGGTGCCAGAAAATTCCTTCGGCCATAGTCTCCGGAATTGATCATATATGTCATGCTGTGGCCTAGGTGCCTGCTGTAACTGCTGTTGTAGCTGCTGCTACTGTAACTGCTTCTGCTGTAACTATTGCTCGAAGAATCGAGCCATCCTCTCTAAAGCACGAGTAGCAGCATCCCCTTGAGGAGGTGGTTGGGGTGCATTCCCTTGATGGTTCACAATGTTCTCGGCTTGATTCTCATTAACAAGGGCACGTCTATAAGGCATTTTATCTGAACGTTTTCCAAATTCCAACGTAACCAACATTCATTTAAATCTAATTTTCTAATCATGTGACATATTCTTATTCATTTAGCAATTAAAGCATGCAAAGAATATATACTCAAAATCTAGTAAACATGAAACATAAACATATTATTCATGTCATCATGCAGGTAACATCATATTGAATCATATAAAACATGTAAAACTTACAAATTGAACTTGATTACTGATCTTTCCGACGCTGATGGTGGCACAACTCTTTACAGGACCTTTGCTCTGATACCAACTGAAACTGAAACGTCTGCCTTTTTTATTGCTTAAAACGTGCTATAATTTTTTTAAAAAAAACCTCACATAGCATCCGGCCGAACCATAAAATATTTTGGAACCATTTTAAAATAAAACAATCAACTATATATTTGAAAAATACAGCCCATACTATAACATCTCAAAATCACTCAAAAGCATAAATAAACAGTCGTAAAAATCTTTAACATAAATCATAATCATAAATGCGGAAAGCTAGAAGCGCTGGTCCTCGGGTCGTGTGCGCCTTCTCAGTCCAGTCCAATCACCCAGCAAGACCTCCCTCAACCACACCTGCATCCATCACACCTAGTGAGTTTAAAGACTCAACACACCACAATCTTTATAACAAATAATACGTATAAAATCACAAGCAACAGTGAAAAATACTTGTACTTAAAATATCGTTTTCATGAAGATGCATAAACTTCAAACATAAACATTTTCGTAAACCTTTTTATGATGCACGAACTATAAATAAAAACATTTTCATAATGATGTATCAATTTTAAACATAAACATCTTCATGACATGCGAACATAAACCTTAACTTTTTCCATTTCCTCAAAACATAACATAAATCCTTTTATCATGATCATAAACATTTTTCCTTTTCCTTTGTTGAATTCAGATCGTTAATTGTGACTTTTCTCATCATGACATAAACCTCAAAATTCGATGGATCCATTTACATATAACCACAGTACTGAGCGGCGGGGACATCAGCGATACTCTCACCCGTCAATTGAGCCTTGGCCTATCCTCTTTCGAATAGAAATACGATCGTTGGGGTTCCCTCTGGGGCCTTCTCCCATAAATGGGCTCCCTCTGGGGCCTTCTCCCCTCGCGATATTCCAATTCTTACCGTTATCACAAACCGTTACCACATACCGTTACCACATATTCGTAATGATGAAAATACGATCGTCAGGCTCTCACTGGGACCATCACCCTCACGATATCTCCAACATTATCGAATTAGTCACAATTACTTCACTTCCTTCAACGTTTTACGTTTTCATCACTATAAAAAAATCGTTCATAACATACCATTTTTGTTTTTGAATCCAAGAATGCAATATGTCTTTTAAATGTCTTCCTTAAATCATAAAAATCACTTAGACATTTAAAAAAATCATATTTTAATCATGAATATTTCATAAACATTTAAAAATAATTATAATATCATAAAAACACCATTTAGAGCACTGTCATGACGTCTACTAATTTTTAGGTTTAAAAATACCGTTTTATCCCTAGACGTAAAATTTCCCGTTTTGACTTTTTCTTAATTTTATTGACTCTAACATGTCCCAAATAATTATTTAAGGTTACATGAATTTTCCCATAATTTTATTTGGCATAAATCGATGACTTTTAAATTAATATTTAAATGTGACGTATTAATGCGTTTTAATCCCGAATTAACCCAAACCTTAATATAAAATTCCCAAATTATAAACTTAGACTTATAATAATTATTTAAGCTTAAACCTAATTTTTCATAATTTTATAAAGCTTAAAACTAGGCGTTTCAATTAACTCGTTAATTAGCGTTTCGTTCGGCGGTAAAATCCCGAATAAATCCAAAACTCGTTATTTTGATCCCAAATTTTTAACATAGCCTTGTTATGATTTATTCTACCCTTCCAAGTCATGATCCACCCCGTGGACCCTTGGATTTAATTTTAGCTTTATTATTTTTGTTTTTGACACCTTATCGAACACACCGAGCCATCTCCTAATTTCCTCGAGCCACGCCCAAGACACCTTGAGCCAAAACCTAGCCAACCCACTAGGGACCCTACTGACCAAGCCTAGCCCGAAAAACAAGCCCCTAGCTTGCTCAAACTCCCTGGAACCGAGACCCAAAATACTGCATGTTGTGTGTGTGTGTTCCTTGATGCAATAGGGCTCCTAACCCAACTAAGACTCTCCCAGCCGTGCCACACCGAGCCCACACGACCGCCACCATCCCTGGACCACGCCTAGACTCGACCCAGACCAGCCCAGCCCCTGGAACCCTCGTGTGAGCCACCTGGATCAGAAGGCAGCAACGCGTGACCCATGCTCCTCTCATGTTTACAGGTTTCGCTCATGCCTTCCCTAAACCAAACCATACCAGACCTTGCACCACCCCATCTAGGCTCTCCCTAAGAAACTTATGACTCGACCTAGCTCAGCTCAAAGCCCCCAGGCTGAGCCATCTCCTCCCTGCACCAGCTGCTACCCTGCGCTGCCTTCTTGTGCTCTCGGGTGGAGTCCTTGTTAGCAAGGACTCCTCCCAACCCCTGGTTTTCGAGTCCTAGCGTGGCTAAGACTCTTCACTCGACTCATACCTGACCCTAGCTAGCCCTGACCCCAAGCCAAGACCCTACCAGCCCCTTCACGTGAAAGCCGAACCCCTTTGAACCCGATGACAGCAAACTGTTTCTAGCAAGCTTATATCCTTCGGTTTTGTGGTTTAGGCGTGAGTGTGTGGCTCTAAAACAGGTGTGAACCTCTCTTGATCTTACTTATATCATGGCAGCCCCTTAACCAAGTAATATACAATTTATTGGAATCAAAAATCATGTTTTAACATCCCCCATGAATGAAAAACGAAATATAATCAAGTGCTCCATGTTTATTCATGCAAAACGATTTTAATTATTTACTATGGTGTGAAAGACGAGAAAAAAAAAAGTATGGCGTGTCTTTGCCTTTTTAACGCACGAAAAACCGTTGACGATTGCGAAGAACGGCGACGAACGACCAAGGATTGATTTTCTTAGCATCCTTTGAAAGTATCTTTTCCAAAGTACTGTGCGTGCCGTGAATTTGATATGCTGATGGTGAGAGTTTTGGTTTGATGAAAATAGAGTGGGGCGTGGGGTTCTTTTTGAATTAGGGGTGAACTTAGCATATTATATATTAATTAATCCACTAACAAGGCTTATGCTCATTAATCAATTTAATTAAGCCCATTTAGCCTCTTAGTGTTTAATTAAAATATTTAAAATAATTTTGCTTATATAAGTTTGTGAATTTTTTAGTCGGGTTGCCAAAAAGTTCGTATTTTTGTTGAAAATCCAACACCGATAAAATTTACGTCCCGGCGTATAAAATCACCTCAAAACCCCTTATTTTTTAAAAATAATAAAAAGCATCACCCTTAATTTAAATAATTAAAAACAATTCTTTAATAAAAATATTTTCTATTTTTCAGCAATCGGTGTCCGTTCCTCGATCGCAACTCGAATAACCTTTAAAAATACATTTTTAATGCAATCATGTAGAAAAATATATTTTAAACATGCAATTATGCACAACATAATTAATTCATGCAATTAAAACAATTAATTAAAATATACAAAGAATTTAATAATTGCATGCATATGGTTTGCGTGGACCTTTAAATTTTCGGAGCGTTACAGAAACGTCTGCTAATCTCATCGCTTTAAAAGTACTAGAAATTTTTTTTAAAAAAAACTATGAAATCGGCCGAACCCTTAAGCATACAAAAAAATATTTTTATAAAATATTTTTGCACCATTTTAAAATAAACCAACCAACTAGTATTTGAAAAATCCAAAGAAATAGTTCAAAACGTCAAATCGTCTAACATTTTACCAAACCTAAAAAACAATAAATTTGAAAAGCATAGCCCATACTAAACCTCTCAAAAATCTCTCAAAAGCATAACTAAATAATTTTAAAAATCTTTAACGTGAATCATAAACGTAAATCATAAGTGCGGAAAAGCAGAAGCGTTGGTCCTCGGGTTATGTGCACCTTCAGTCCAGTCAGGTCAACCATCAAGACCTCCATCAAACTCACCTGCATCCATCACACCTAGTGAGTCTAAAGACTCAACACGCCATAATCTTAATAACAAATAATATGTATAAAATCACTTGCAACAGTGAAAATATTTTTTACGTAAAAATAACAGTTTTCATGACATGCATAACATAAACCTCAACATTTTCCTTTTTCCTCATTTCATAACATATATCCTTTTATCCTGATCATAAACATTTTCCTTTTTATTGAATTCAGATTGTTAATTGTGACTTTCCTCATCCTCAAGAAGTCGATGGATCCATCTACATGTAACCGCAGTACTGGGCGGCGGGGACATCTCTCGTCAACTGAGCCTTGGCCTATCTTCATCGAATGGAAATACGATCGTCGGGCTCCCTTTGAAGCATTCTCCCATAAATGGGCTCCCTCTGGGTCTTTTCCCTCACGATATCCCCATTCTTATCCTCATATTCTCAATAGTCACAATTCCTTCGCTTCCTTCAACGTTTCACATTTTCATCACTTTAAATAAAATCGTGCATTTAATATCCTTTTTCCTTTTAAAAACAAGCACGCAACATGTCATTTTAACTTTATTGTTACGTCACAATTTCCATGAATAAATCACAAAATTCCATAAACCTTTAACATGACCATTTTAGCATATAAAAATCCTTAAACCTTTAAAATGATCATAAATGCATATAAAACATCATTCAGAGCACTGTCATGACGATTACTAATTTTCAGGTGTAAAATGACTGTTTTACCCCTAGACGTAAAGTTTCCTATTTTTGACTTTTTCTTAATTTCCTTGCCTCTAACATGTCCCGAATAATTATTTAGGCATAGAGTAATTTTCCCATAATTTTATTTGGCTTAAATAATAGTCTTTTTAATTAATCTTTAATTAGTCGTTTTAATTCGTTTTAATCCCGAAAAAACCCAAACTTTAAAATAAAATTCATAACTTTAAAACTTAGACTTTTAATAATTATTTGGTCCTCGTGAACCATGACTCGACCCTTGTGAGCCATTTTTCAATTATTTTTCCAAAGGAAAACCCTAACCGAGCCTACCTTGGAACACATGAGCCAACTTCGATTTTTCTCGCGCCCGGCTCGGACCACCCTGAGCCAAACTGTAGCCACCCCTTGTCTAGACCCTACTGGACCCTTAGGAACCAACCCCAAGTTGAAAACCGAAGCCCCCAACCCGTACACATTCTGGCTGAGACTCCTTATCGTCGAGGACTCCTTGTCTCAAGCTTAGGACCTAGCCAGCCAACCAACCAACCTAACCCTTGAACCAGCCTCTCACGCACTCACCTAGGACCCCAAGGAGTCACCCTAGCCCAGCCCGTTGTCCCCAGACCGAGCCCACCTCCCTGCACAAGCCGCGCAAGCCTGCGCGACTTCCATGTGCGCCTCAGGTAGGAGTCCTAGTTGGGTAGGACTCCTCCCACCCCCTGGCGTACGAGTCCTAGCATGGCTAGTGTGAGAGCCTAGCCCGTTAGCCCTAAAGCCCAACCCATTTGTTTTTTTTTATTAATTAAAAAAAAAACAAAACAAAAAAACAAAAACAATAAGAAAAAGAAAAAGAAGATCAGAAGCGCTTTTCTCCTTCCCGTAACTTTCGCCAACTTCGTTTTTCCTTCTTCTTCAATTTCGAAGCTTTGACCTTCGATTTTAGCCGCTCCAATCGCCAAAAAAAAATTCAAGTAAATACACGGTTGGAAAGCTCTCGACGAGAGCAACGTTTTGGTACCCATATTGAAGGGTTTCTCGACACTTTTCGAAAACCCGTCTTCCTTTTCTCCGTCGAATTGTCGCCCGTACATCACCGAAATTCGGAAATTGACTGAGGGGTTTTGTTCCCTACGTCATAGGCTTCATTTTGGTATATATATTGAGGTACAAATCATGATTCCAGCAAGGTGGTTGTATTTTTTGTTGGGTTAAATTCGGTACCAATATTGATAATTGCTATATTATTGATTGTAGGTACAATAATTGAGCCGATTAGAGGTATTTACCAGATTTTTGAAATTTATTTGGATTAATTTCGAAAATTCAGAAATTTAAAATTGGGTTTTCGAATTTTAGTGTTCAATAATTAGGTGTTTCGATGCTATAGAATTGTCGTATATGAATTGAGAAATATTAAAGCCTAAATTATGAATTTTTGGACTTTTAGGCTAAATTAGTAAATATTGGAAAAATAAATGGAACTTGATATGAAATGTATTAATTGCCACAGGATTGGAGTTTTCGGGAAATATTTAAGATATTTTGTGGTAAATTAAAGTCAGTTGAGGTACGTATGAACTGTTTTCATTACGACGTCTATTATGACGTGAGATGACGTTGAGTATGTTGTAATGAGTTGTGGCGTGCTTTATGTGCTTTTGTGAATACGTGATTGCATTCATGCATTTATTTATTTGTATTGATACTATTAGTGCATAGCATTTCGAGCCTTGACTCCTTTGATTGCTATTGATATTGATCTTTCGAGTTGTTGCGTCATCGATGGAGCGGGTGGGGAGGATTAGCACTCCTGATGACTTGCATGAGGGCTGAGCGGGTAGCTCCCGTACCCTCGATGCTACGTTCATGGATGAGTGGCGACTTGATGTTGCGTTGCTACGTTCCTGGCACGGGTGGCCACTGTTACTGTTGTTGATGCGATTCATTTGGACTCTGTTTGGTATGCATTATCGGTTGTTACCCTTCACGCATTGCATTGCATTTTACTTGATTTCATTTCATGTCAGTTATATTTGTCGTAATATTACTGGTTCGTCGTACTGGGGCCCGACCCCTCGTTTTTTTATGCTGTGGTTGTTTTTGATGCCATAGCAGGTTATCCAGGAGGATTTGACGAGTCTGGTGGAGCGTCNTCGTGTAGCTGTACTGTTATTTTTACGATGTTTTGACTTGATAGTTGTGTGATCGAGCCTTGCCAGCTCTGCATGTGTTTAATCCTGATCAGTGCTGCTATAGGTTGTGAATTGATGTTATGACTTTATTTCGAGTGTATAAATATTATTTGTGATGTTTCGATTTTTTTTTGGGATGTCCTATTTACAAATAGGTCATGCCGAAATTTCTGTAGGCCCAAAATGAAAAATTTTAATCGCTTTCGCTGTTTACATTAAGATATCCTGGTTGTTTGGTCATTAAGTATTAATCAGGAGCATGGGCCCCCACAGTTGGTATCAGAGCCGACCTCTCCTAGTACGGTGTGGGTTCGGGGACGAACCAAGCGGAAGCTGGTGGGCATGTGAGGCCCGGGGCCGAAGAGGGCGGGGGGTGATCGCTGGTGCCATGAGGTTGCACGGACAATGAACGGCTTCTGCCAGGCTTCTAGGCGGAGGGAACATGAATGAACCGATCTTACACCATAAGGAAAGGGATTCCGAGATTGTTCAATGTAATGGACTGTACAGTTGAAGTGGGTTTAAAAGATTTGATATGTACTACTCATACCACGAAGATGCATCTTCTTTTCGGTAGCTCATCACATAAGAGCTCCAAAATTAAGCACGCCACAACTCGATAGATCAATTCTGGGATGGGTGACCTCCTGGGAAGTTTCTTAGGGTGCGTGTGAGTGAGGACATAAGCACGCTGGATAGACTCGTCTTGGTACATTGAGGACAGTCGTCGAATCTGGGGCGTTACAGCTAGGACTCTCCCCCTGACTCAACCACGTCCCTGGTTAGACCTGGCCCCAATCCAAGACCAAGTCAAGCTCCATGATCAAAAACCGACTCCCACGATCACCTTGACAGATTTTTACGCACCAGCTTCTTTCCTTTGTGATTGCCGTGAATATGGTGTGTGTTCTAGGACCTTAAATCTTGTATAAACCTTACTTGATCATAACCTAACATCATGGTAGCCCCTTAACACGTATAGGACAAGATTTCGGACCAAAATTCATGAATTTAATGCATGTATGTGCAATACTACGAAAATAATCATAAGAACTTCATGCTTTTCATGCACACGATATTTAAAACAATAATACGATGTGATAGATGAGAAAAAGAGATGTACAATGTGCCTTTGCGTTTTAAACGCACGAATATTCGATTGCGATTGAGGAACGACGACGAGGAAAAACCCTAGGCTGAAATCCTTGAAGCTTCTACGAAATTTTCGTCAAAATATTTTGTGTGTGTGTGTGTGTTGTCGTGTGTTTGGGAGAGATTTTTCAGAAAGAGGCGTGAGTTTGTATAGGGTTTGGGGAGGGTTTAGCATGTTAAATACAATAAAAATCCACTAACAAGGCTTAGGCCTATTAAGCATAACTGTTGGAACAATTCATGAACTGATTTCACTCTTTCAATTGAATTGGTCAGCTGGGCTCTTCATCAGTTAAGTAGTTCATCAGCTGGCCGAGCTTTTGAAGGTCTTCTGCTGAAACTATCTGTCAGCTGGACAATCAGTTGAACTGGTCTTTGATACTTCAGTTTGGGCAATCAGTTGACACTTTCAGTTTGCTTCTCGAAAACTTCAGTTTTGTCTTGGTTAACTGATCAGTTCGAAGCCTGATCAGTTTCAGCATCCTGCGCACTACGATAAATCATTAGTAACAAAATAACAAGTTTTGTTAAAATCAAAATCAAGATTGCGAACATGAATTGTTCCAACAGTTATGCTTAATTTTTTTAATATTAATGAAATATGTCCCTATCGAGAAAACAAATACCCTCTAGTTTCATTAAAAATTTGGTGTCATTCACCAGGCGACCATATTCATATTCATTCCAATGAGCTTCAGTTTTTTTTTTTTTGAATAAATGACAATTGAAATAAGGGTTCTATAAGATTTAATTGTGTCAAATTAGCATCAATCTCCACATTAATTTTGGAAATATGTCAAAATTTTATATTAAAAATATCTTAGTTTTGGTGATAACAAACAATATCGAGTTGTTTCTAGGTCCAACTGATATTTCTTTGTATTAACATGTTTCAATCTGGATGATATAAGTCAAGCTAGACAACATAATGTTCAAGACTCTTGTTGGACTGCATATTCCTCCAGATAGCCATACGAAGGCCATGCTACATATCTATATGTTAGATCTAGTAATGGTTAATGGATTTGGTTGATTTGGAACTGGCCTGGAACTTATTCGGAATTATCGAACTCAATCCAAAACTTGTTTAGAACCGATTAGGCATAATCCATTTCAATTCGGAACAGGTGAATGTTGTTTAATTACGGTCAGATCAATAAACAACCTAGTTGGAACCAATCGGTTCTGATAGGATTCAGTCTTCTCCGATCCGGAATCGGCTCCAATCCAATCAGATCGATTTTTTTAAAGAATTTGAAGAGCTATATATTTTTAATAATGGTAACTTCTAGTTCTAATATGCCAAATAATATACTTGAGTTTAAAATATGTTCCTTAATAAATGACATGTTTAGCTACAACTTGTTCCTAATCTTTTCTAGTTCACTCAGTAGTCCGGTCAAATCTAGTACAACCCATTTCATTTTGACTCGTTTTGGGTTGGATTATATACCAATACTAGTAAATCCGGAACATGTTTAATCCTTTATACTATCAGATTGTTTGGTTCCATTATTTTATAATCCAAAATGAGTTAAATTCGATATGGTACAATCTGATCCAGTATGGCAACATGCCTAGTTAGATCAAGCTGCTTCCAAGACTCACTTCGAACCTTTTAATAGTGCAAGCTGTAAATTGTTTTCTAACTGGCATCACTGTGCATCAAGACAATATGTCTGCATGCCAGCTTGACAATTCAGAGGATCAATGAACAAATCAATGCACATTAATCAAAATATCCAGTTGTTCAAAGAATGATTTTTAATAAGACAAAGACATACACATATTTTCTTTCTCATGAACCAACTTTTTAGAAGTCGTTTATTGTCATTTTTTGGATACATTCCAAGGAGTATTAATTGCGGTTTACTATGAAAGAAAATGAGACAAAAGACATCTCACTTTTGTGTCGGATATCAGTACATCTGTCCATTTATTGAAGATTTGACCGTTAATGGAGTTCTTGTATTTAAATGTGGATTCGAGTTTGAAGAAGATTACCAAAGGTATCACAATATTCCTTATCAAAGATCTCGAGCACGCTTCATTGTTTTTATCTTCAAGCCGATCCATAACACACATATATTATTCATATTCGATCATTACAGATCCACTTTGTGATGCACACTCACTCAAGATGTTCAAGCTATCCATTTAAAGAGTGTTTTACATATATGTTTGTACCTATGGTTTAATAGATAATGGTGTTTATGTGTTTATGTTGTAGAGATACTAAGAGTTCTAATATAGATAATTGATAATTTCTAATTGAAGTGAGTTATTACAAAATATTGTAAAACAAAATCTTTTAATGAATTCCTTTATTGAGTGGAAGAAAGGAAGACCTAGATAGATATTGGCCTTCAAACTTCCATCTTGTGTTATTTATTTACAGTTGCCTAATTTCTGTCTTCTTTTCTTCTATATCTAGTTATCTTATTAAAAGATTATTTAAGTCAATATATATTGTCTCACTAGCCTAGTCAGATCCTTCTTCAGTTGAAAAACTCTTTTTCAATGGTCAAACTATGGCTAGCTGGTCGAGAAACATGCACTAATAATTAACAATTGTTTTTGTCGGCTCAAATTTAGAAGAAGATTTTAATGAGTTTATTCAACTCTTTTTCTACTCTCTTTTACAATCCCAACACAAACTCATAAGTTTGGCATTCTAGCAATTAAGTGTTTTGACATTTTTCATTTTCAAAATATTTATGGATTTTCTTTCCATGGTATTAGTGTTGCTTCTATGCATCTTATTCACAGTTAATCACATATCAGAATTGTAATATGCTTGTCTCACATTATTAAAAATCAAAATGTGCTACAAACTGATTTTAATAACAGCGTGAGTTAATAGTTTTCGTAAAACAAGGACTGATACGATTCTATAACTGATGTGCATCGAGAGGAGTTAATTATCCTTATTTATTTGATCACTTTCAAAAATAATTGTACAACTTGTTCAACAATTAATAATCAAATTACACAAGTCAATCATTACTTCGTATAAAAAATATATTGGTTTGATGTTTAGATTCTTGATTACATGTATATTCAGAAATATGTCCCTGTCGAGAAAAGAAATTTCCCTATTGTTTCATTAAATAATTAGTGTTCTTGGCCACTCGACCATATTCAATATTCAGTCTAATGACAATTGTATTTTCGTGCAATGAAAATCAGATTAAATGTCGTATAAGCTTTAATTTTGTGTCAAATCAGCGTTGATCTCCACACCAATTCTAGAATATGTCAAACCCAGAAGTTTGGCATGCATTATGGAATTCTGTCAATTTCGCATTCTGACATATTTCATTTTCAAGAAATTTATTGATTTTCTTTTCCTAGTACTAAAGCTGCTTGTTCGCATCTTATTTGCAGTTCATCGCGTAGCATATTTGTAAATCCAAATATTATACAATGGTGACGTAATGATATATTTTTATGTATAAAAAATTGACATAGTTTCCCTATTAATGTTTCACCCCAAACAAAACACAATATCATCACATGAAAATGCAAAATACACATTCCTAACTATTATAAATTTTTTCTATATGTTTCACATCAGTCACGTGGCACAAACTTCATATTATAATAAATATTTAAAAATAAATAATAGAACAGTTAACTCAAAAACAATATTAAGACTGACATAACTGCAAAAAATTATCTTATGACATATGAAAAAATCTTTGTCTGAGTGCTCTAGAAACTTATCACATTTTAAACTTGTTAATCAATAACTGACCTGTATCATAAAAACTTAGTGATCAAATGACTCAATAAGTTGAAATCGATATAATATCAACACTCTTTCAATAAAACTAATGCAATTACGTTAATGGAACAAATGTGATAATGATATGCTATAAGCAAGACAACATTCAATTCAACATTTTCTATTCTTAATTCGGACGTCGAATACCCTTGAAGTGTGGTACATAATTGATAATGATAGATCATCTCTCGTTTGAAACACTTTCATTACACATAGTTGGTCATTAGTAAATAATGTGGGGGTTTTCCATACTGGTTTTTCAAACTCTGATATTTCCTGTAATATCGTATTCCTTTATCGATATTGTGGCTTCCCTATATTGGTCTTTCAACCTCAACTATTTATCAACCTTTCTCATTTCTTGTTCCATATTCTATGATCATCAATCAAATACCATATTTCACACTTTAAAATACTCATATCGGTTTTCATTTTAATAACAACATATTTCATGAAAGCATCAACAATCACAATATCATGAGCAACATAATAAGATTCTTGTGATACAGCAAGTAAGAGCTTCAACTTGCCTCGATCCAATTTGTGATACGAAATGGAAAAATCCAGCCTCTTTTAGAAGATGTGATATGCTCTATGGTTTATATTAGTTTAATTATGCCTTCTTAATATTAGCATAACAAATCTAACACATGCTGACATTTAATGAACTAAGAACTATTGGCATTTCCACATCAAAAGTTTTTCAGTACTTGTTCTATTTTTATGTTTATGTTTATGTCGTAAAAATTAATAATGTTTCTGATGATATTATTAGATTGCGCTTGTTTTCATTTTCTCTTAGGGATCATGTGTGAGGAGATGGCTCCGATCACTGCATTTGGGGAGCATTACTGCATGTGCGGACATGGCAACAAAATTTCTAGCAAAATACTTTCCACCGGCCAAGTCTTCCCGATTAAAGATCAAAATCAGCACTTGCAAAACGAGTTTGAGCAGCTATATGAAGCATGAGAGTGCTATAAAGAACTTCTTAGAAGATTCCCAAATCCTGGCTATGAAGATTGGGTGCACATCGAGCTATTCTATAATGGCTTAAATGGGCATACAAGAACAACTGTAGATGCAGCTACCGGTGACACAATCTTTGTTAAATCTCCTAACCAAACCTATGATTTTCTTTAGAAGATGACCATCAATAGCTATCAATGGCCGAGAGAATGATATGGAGCAAAGAAAACTTGCAGGAGTATATGCAGTGGATCCCATCACATCACATCACTTACTGAACAAGTTTCTGCACTGACCACCAAAATTGCAACGATGAACAAAGGAAATCAACCCATCTCTGAAGCAGTTGCAGTTAACATGGAAGGGTCATCCACTGAACAAGTCCAATATGTCAATAACATAGGCTATGGAGGTAACAGTGTACCAATTGTGCATCACTCTAGCTTGCGTAACCATGAAAATTTCTCATATACCAAAAACAAGAATGTGTTGAACCCTCCTCCAGGATTCGATAATCGAAAAACTAAAGGCAAACCATCTTTTGAAGATTTGGTTGGTACCTTTGTGACTAAATCTTCAAAGAGGAAAGAGAGGAAAAAAACTAGGATTGACAACCTTGAGACACATGTGACCAAATGGGCGCTGCTTTGAAAATCTTATAATCACAATTATTCATATAACATGTCAGTTCACACCTCAAACCTCCTGAACAATACCTATGCAAGTAAAAATCTTAGAGAAGTCAATGTTATTTTTGTGCAACATGAGGAGACAAAATTGAAAGAGGAAAAGAGGAGAAGGTCGAACCGATACCTAGCCCAGAAGAGTCGATTCCGAGCAAGAGTAGAAAAGGCAAGAAGGGTAAGGAAGATAATTTAAATTCTTTGGTTGATATTTCTATGCTTCCATTTCGCCAAAGGTTTAGGCAATTGAATTCTAAATTTCAAATTAAAAAGTTCTTGAATATTTCAAGAAAATAGATATTGACATTTAGTTTGCAGATACATTAGCTCAAAGGCGGAACTGTGCTAAGTTCTTAAAGGAATTTTTAGAAAATAAGAAGGAGCAAACTTACTTTGGGATGATGACTCTGAATGAAGAATGTTCAGTTATACTTCAGAACAATATCCCACCAAAATTTCAAGACTCGTGGAGTTTTTCTATACCTTGTGCTATTGGTAATATGTCGTGTGATAAGGTGTTACGGGATCTAGGTTTTAGTATCATTCTAATGTCTTATTCACTTGATATGAAATTGGGTATAGAAACAATTGAACCACCATCATGTCTCTTAAATTTGCTGATAGGTCAATAAAATATCCTAAGGGAATATTGGAGAATTTTTTTATTAAAGTAAATAAATTTATTTTTCTTATTGATTGTGATTCTTGATATGGACGATGAATGTGAAGCACCGTTAATATTAGGACATACATTTTTGGCAACGAGTAGAGCACTAATTGATGTAGAAAAGAGATAATTGATACTTAGGTTGAATGAAGAGCAAAATCATGGAGAATGTGATGCTGGTCGTGGGTTAGGGGAAGATGATGATAAGTTAATGTAAATGTATGTATTTTCTACTTCATTTGAGTTTTCAAACAAATTTGAGAATTATGGTGATCGGTTGGTCTTCCTAATTGGTGTTTAACCAATCAAACCTCATCATTTTCCCATTTTATTGTTTGTTTTTGTCGTCGAATATAAGCATTTAATCATATTAAAGATTCAACTACTCTATAAGGACCTGTTTAATTCGTTTTATAGCTGTCTAGCACTTTTATCTTCTATAATCGAGAGACTGAGCTTTCCATTGCAATCAGATATATATACAAAAACAAGTTAAATCATATAAGTATTGAATTTCATATTGCATGTACGAATGCAAGTTAGAGAATAAGTAGAAAGAACATATTAATGTTCATGCAGTCATGTAATTTGTATGTCATGATGTAATGTAAAGTGTTAGTTATTATTGGTGAGTAGGAGAAGATTAGACATTACAAGAATTGTGTGAAATCACTTATTTACTCCAATTTTGGAATAACCATGGTATGGTGTCTTGCCTTCTTTACAGTTAGGAGTTAGTATTCCATGCAGCTTTACATATTGCTGTGAATCCATTGTACCACGAAAGAACGAAAAATATTGAGATCGACTGACATCTGATTTGAGAAAAGATAAAAAAAAATGGCATACTAAGAACTGCTTATGTCCCAACAGCAGAGCAGCTAGCAGATGCATGTGTTTACCAAGGGCTTGAGTTGGGAGCAACATTCATATTTATCTTCCAAGATTGGTGTCTTAAACCTACACCTACAAGGGCAGTGTTGGAGGATTAAAAAAAACATGTTTTGGTTAAGTTTTAGTTAGTTTACTTTACGCCTTTTGTTCAATAATTAGATGATATTTATGCGAAGTTTGTAACAATTTTACACACAATTTTGTATTGTATTTTTGCGAGAAATATTTTCGACTTAACTTCGCTCTGGACATGAGCGCTAGTAGACACTGGGAGGGAGTATGAATCATTTTGGATTCTTCAGCAGAACACTAGATCTTAACATATTTCAAGAGTGCGCACACTGCCAAAAACCACATATCTATAGGAGCTTTTTATTATTATTATGCTATATATATACTAAAATTAATTAGGTATAAATTAGAGTGGGAATAAATTCGTTGATGACTAGACACGAAGCTCTCCGACCTCAAATATCCAAAATGCATGGATAGCCCTCTATTGTTATATACCAACAAAAAGAATGGCTATAATTTTGTATGCCATAGAAACATTTGATACCTACAAAAAACATACAAAGAGAAAATTAGGTAAACTTGGTACGAATAGTAGAGGTGTACGAGAATTATGGTTATTGCGCCAAAATAATGATAGAGAGAAGACAATGCTTCACAATTTTCTCTGTTTTATTACAAGAAATCAATCGTTATGCGACCAAGAAACCCTCATCCATCTCGTTCCAACAAGTTAATCCCATATTTGGCATTCATTGTCTTCTCTGCCATCTTTGTTTTCAAGGTATGCAACTAATTTATCTTCCCTCCCTTTTTCAATATATATATATGATAATTCACATCAAAAGTGTGCGAAAATTCTTTTTATTATTCATTTCAGGTGGACGTTATTATTTCTCAAACAATTTTTGCAGCCAAACGCAATCAAGAAATTAGTACGAGGTACTTGATTTTTATTATTACTTTCTTGGCAATTTATGAGGGATTGTCTGAAAATGATTTTGTGACAGTCAAAGTATTGTTGTTAAAAATGGTACGTTTTATCAACAATTCATCATCTCGTGGGGTGAAAGCCATACCCAGATACTGGAAGATGGCGAGCTTCTTACCCTGTCCCTTGACAAATCATCCGGTGCCGGCTTCGAATCCAAGCGAGAAATACTCTTTGGGAAGGTCGAAATGCAAATCAAACTCATCCCTGGAAATTCCGCTGGCACCATCACAACATTTTATGTAAGATTTATTACCAAAAAAAGATTAAACCACCTATTCATCATCATCTAATTATGCGCATTGCTTGTTATTCGTATATAATCATTCATCTTAAATCCTTAGTTGTCTTCAGAAGGAGATCATCATGATGAGATAGATTTCGAATTTATTGGAAACTCAAGTGGCAATCCGTACACAGTTCACACAAATGTATTCAGTCAAGGCAAAGGCGAAAGAGAGAACCAGTTTTTCTTATGGTTTGATCCAACCGAAGATTTCCATACTTACACAATTATATGGAACCCCAAATGCATTATGTAAGTAGTTATTTTAATTTTCTAATTTATCAATTGAGTTTCTTCAGTTGAAGCTTTACAAAGTGCAAACTCGTCAAGTCAAGCTCCAGTTATAATGACATATATTGATGAAATCATCCTTAATTTTCATAAAATCAGTGGTAAAAATCTTTAACAAATGAAAAATCACATAGTAGACTAATAATTGACATTATATTTGAGGATTAATAGTTCTCATGCCGTACTCGCATTCCACATGATTTAAGAAATATTTATGGAAAATATATTATTTTCAGCTTCTTGATCGACAACATGCCGATAAGAGAATTCAGAAACGTGGAGAGATTAGGCGTACCATTCCCTAAAGACCAACCGATGCGAGTGTATTCAAGCCTTTGGAATGCGGACGAATGGGCTACACAACACGGCAGGGTTAAAACCAACTGGACTCTAGCTCCTTTCATAGCTTCCTACCGAAACTTTTCTGCAGATGGGTGCATTTGGTCTTATAGAACTCGAAGTACTACGTGTAATGAGACCGACTTTTTGACGAATCCATGGCTGAAAATGGAGTTGGATCGAAGAAATAGGGTGAGGATGAAGAGATTGCAGAGAGATCATATGGTTTATGATTATTGTACGGATAAATGGAGGTTTCGTAGAGGCCCTGGTAAGGAATGCAGAATTAACTAGGTAAATTAATACTCTTTTTCGAGTGATTTTTTTTTTTAAAAAAATAGAAACTAGTTGTTGTTGCATGCATGCAGATGCGGTTTTTGGATGTTGAAAATATTTAATTTACTAGTTATGTATTTTAGAATCATAAAACTGATTTCGTCGGAATTTGGACGATAATGCGAACTGCGAAGGATTAAAGCTTGCGGTGAATTATTTTCCTATCAGAAAGACAAAGTTGAGAAATTAGTCCTTGCTATAATTCTGATCTCAAAAATTATTTCTGATTTACTTACATTGATTTCTATTGTTATTGTATTGTATATATCTTATGTTTCCACGGTATTTCATATGTTTGATATGCGATGAATGACAAAATATATTTGATGAATGTTATCTATAATTTTAGGTGAAGTATTCGTGCATTAATCAAACCTTTACCTTTTGTACTTGTACATTTTTCATCTTTGATCGTGTTATAAGCAGGTACGTAACCAGGAATTTTTTACTTGGTGGGCAAAACTAATTTTAACTTAGTATACGGAAAAAAATATGCACAAAATGTATACAATAAAATTTATTAAAATCCTATTTAAGTCATACTCTGCAGTTCATCATTGATAATGTCAAACTTATCAATGATGAACTTTTATCAATACTGAGAACAATTTCCCTCTCAATTTAAATAACCATATCATTGGTTAGAAATTCATTTTCCATTTTAAGCGGTGCCTTTATGAATTTCATCTCAGAAAAAATTTCTGTGTGGTTGCTGTAGAAACTGGCACTACAAAAAAAACGTCATACGACAACGGTTAAAAACCGTTGTCGTAGCCTTTTTAAAACCATTGTTAAAGTCCCTGTTGTTAAAGGGTTCGCTCAAAGACAACGGTTTTTCACCGTTGTTGTAGCTAAAATTTGTGGCGATTTTTTAAAAACCGTCGCAAATAAAATTAGGACGGTTTTGCTAAACCGTCGCTTAAATTAGCGTCGGTTTAACATAAAGTTCGTCGCTAAAGTTAGCGACGGTTTTTTCATGATTTCCGTCACTAATTTTTAATTTAAATAAAAAAATTACTTTTAATAATTTAATAAATCTAAAAAAACTAACAATTTGACTATACTAACAATATTAATGATCTTAACTAATACTTAAAAATTTACCAAAAATTAAAGCGAAAAAATTTATCCTAAATCGAAAGAAAAATTTTAAGTGTGTGAAGTGATAAAATCGTGTAAGAGAGAAAAATTTTAAGTGTTGTGAAATGGGGTGTAAGAAAATGGATCGAAAATGGGGGTATTTATGGACAGTTTGCGACGGTTATTGGTAAAACCGTCGCTAATAGCGAGGGTTATAGAAAAACCGTCGTTAATTTTAGCGACGGTTATGGCAAAACTGTAACCTACCGTAATTTTTACTACTTCAAAATTTGCGGAAAAATTTAAGATTTTCTTAAACATAAAATCTATAAGGTCGTCACTCATCATTCATCATATTAATATTTGAAATCAACATCACCAAATAAATTTTCCAACAACATACTTGTTTCAAATGTCTCACATCCAACATAAAAGCAGAGTATTTTAAACTTTTCATAAAAACATAAACTTAGCGGTCCTCGGGTATAGCCTTCCGCTCAGTCCAAGCCTGCCACTTGGTCGCCACCTCCTGTCTCCTCCTCAACATACTCACCTGCATCGATCAAGTCTAGTGAGTCTAAAGACTCAACACGTATAAACTGGAGAAAGCAAGTACTACATAATAAAACAACATAAAATTTCAAAATATAAAATACATACTTGAAAGTTGAACCTACATCATAAACTTGAACTTACATACATACATAATTAGACGTGCCATCAACTTAAACTTTTCATAAACATACTTGCATACTTGAACATACATAACTTCAATATTTTTCGTAGAGGATGTTTCAATGCAAGTGACCCGTAACATAATAAATGCCTGATCAGACAAACCACAGTACTGGGCTGACAGAAACGTATCCACTGCCACATACATAAGGTCCCCGTTCATAATTTAACGGCTGGTTGGTCCCCGTTCATAATTTAACGCTTTCCAACCTCGATCTAACCCGTTCATAATTTAACGGGTGGATTGGTCCCCGTTCATAATTTAACGCTTTCCAATCCTAAACATAATTTGGTCACAAGACATTTAGCATACCTCAAAAACTCAAAATATTTTCTTTGCACGTCATACATACTTACTGGGTGTCGAGGGATTCGTTGGACTTTGACTGGGGCCGTTGCTGCAACATACTACATGAAATTTCATAATTATCTTGCATAACTCAGACGTAAATATCATGCTTACTCTCAAGCTCAATAATTTCTTAGGATATTCTATAATTTCCAATAACACGACTTTGATAAATCCTTGCACTAAACCATAACATCAAACCTCAAAATCATAAATAAATTTTCCTAAAATACGTGAGTACACGGACCCCGACCCCGGGTCCATGTACAGGTCCGTCTAGGTACTGCCAAGTAATACTCAAAAGGAATAGGAGGCACGGACCCCGTGCCTAGGTCCGTAAGGGGTCCGTGTTGGCTCGCAAAAATGGCTACTCGAAGGAAACAAAGGCACGGACCCCGTGGAGAGGTCCGTGTCCGGGTCCGTGTACCTGCGGTGGCATGAAACTTACGAAAATTCTGAATGTGATATGCTTAACTCCCTCGACTCGACTGCACAGACCAAGAATCAACACCACGAGCTCATCTTAGGCTACTAATTCAATGACCCAAGCCTAAACAATTGTCCCAAAACAACCAAAATCACAATCAACCCAACAAACCCGTGAACGAGACTTTTTGACAACAAACGGTTCTATACGACATTCAATCTCCCAAGCGCCTAACGACAAGAAACAAAGCTTCATTATACATCCCAACATCATAAATAATATACCTATACAAAGCAACGATCACCCGTAGATCCCCAACGAGGCCTGCAACATAAAACTTCAAGAACACAATTTTCGTAAAAGTTGCAGTTTGAGCAGTCCCACGAAAAAGTCCATAACTCACTCAATTATAATCCAAAAATCTCTAATTTTATATCAAATCGAAGGCATTGAAAAGTTCTACATTTTTGTTGTTGAAAGTTTTCTCAAAGTATGAACCAAAATTTCGCAGTTTTTACCAGAACAATAAAAACGAAAATTGTAGATCTAAAAATAGTTTCAAAAGCTGTTCCAACGTATTTGCTCAAACTTCTACACATCATACAAATGATTTTAAGCATAAATAACAACACACGCATAATATGACATGATCGATACAGAAAAGAGAGATTATACGTGCCTTTGACGATTAAATAATACCGAAACGACGACACTGAAGCGGAGACGATCCGGGACGAAGGTGGCTCGATTTTCTTGAAATAAACTCAACAAAACATTGCTGGAAATTTCAGAGGAAAGGAACGATTGCTGAAGAAGAAGTTGGAGAGGAGAGAAATGATATAGAGGTTGATGGAGGAGAGTTTAAAGAAAAATTCTCTTCTCTCCTTTGTCAAATAAAATAATAAACATGTGTGTTTTGTTTATAATGAAGGGGTGTGTGTATACGTGTATGAGTGTGTGTGAAAAGGTGTTGGAATAATTGAATATTTTAATATGTGTGTGTGGTGTGTAATAAACCACTTAATTAGTAATTATAAAGTGTTTTTAAATAAATAAATCATGCTAATAAAAATGTTAACAAATCAACAAATTAATAAAATTCTAATCCCATAATAAATTTACTAAAATCCCCTAATTGATAAACTTTAAAAGTTTAAAAATCCTAAAATGACTTAATATTTAAATTAGGCTTTAAAAATATTAAAAATTCATAAATTATTTAAAATATCTCAAACCTAACTTAAAATAAAATACCACAATTAAAGTCACTAAAAATCATCCCGGTCTCCTTTCCTCGATCCCGCCTCGAATAATCGTCTGAAACATAAAACTCAAGAAAACATTTTAACGTAGATCAATTAAACATAAATATTAAAATAATGAAATTTCATAAATTAAATAAATGCATAGATTTTACGTATACTGATTTTTGGGCTTTACAGTTTCTCCCCCACTTATAAAAATTTCGTCCTCGAAATTAAGTCTTACCGAACAACTCCGGGTAGCGAAGTCTCATGTCTGTTTCAGCTTCCCAAGTGGCCTCCTCCACTGATTGATTCAGCCACTGGACTTTGACTAGCTTAGTCGTCTTGTTCCGAAGCCTACGCTCTTGCCTGTCTAAGATTTGAATCGGTCTTTCCTCATAAGACAGATCTGGAGTCAACTGCAATGGCTCATGGCTCAGAACATGCGAAGGATTAGCTAGATACTTCCTCAACATAGAAACGTGGAACACATTGTGCACTCCGGACAAATTCGGCGGTAAGGCTACACGATAAGCTAGAGTTCCAACTCTGTCAAGAATTTCGAACGGTCCAATAAATCTCGGACTAAGCTTGCCTCTCTTCCCAAATCTCATAACACCCTTCATAGGTGCTATTTTGACGAATACATGATCACCTACGGCAAACTCAAGATCCCTTCTTCTCTTGTCAGCATAACTCTTTTGACGGCTCTGGGCGGTCTTCATTCTGTCACGAATCTTGACTACCACATCTGCAGTCTGCTGAACTATCTCTGGACCAAGTTCTGATCTCTCACCGACTTCATCCCAATGAATCGGTGATCTGCACTTTCTTCCATATAGTGCTTCATAAGGAGCCATACCTATAGAGGATTGAAAACTGTTGTTGTAGGTAAACTCCACTAGAGGTAACTTCGACTCCCAAGTCCCCTGAAAATCAATCATACAGGCTCTCAGCAAATCCTCCAAAATCTGTATCACACGCTCAGACTGACCATCTGTCTGCGGGTGAAACGCTGTACTGAAAAGCAACTTCGTCCCCATGGCTGCATGTAAGCTCTTCCAGAAAGACGATGTGAACCTCGGGTCCCTGTCGGACACAATCGAAACTGGAATCCCGTGCAAACGGACTATATCCCGGATATAAAGCTCTGCATACTGAGTCATGGAGAAAGTCGTTTTCACCGGTAAGAAATGTGCTGACTTAGTGAGTCGGTCCACAATAACCCAAATGGCATTAAAACCCCTAACTGATCTTGGCAACCCAACGACAAAATCCATAGTGATATTCTCCCATTTCCACTCTGGAATAGGGAGTGGCTTAAGCATTCCTGCTGGCCTCTGATGCTCTGCCTTCACCTGTTGACAAGTGAGGCATTCTGACACAAATCTGCGGATGTCTCGCTTCATCCCTGGCCACCAATACAAAATCTGTAGGTCTTTGTACATCTTGGTACCTCCTGGATGAATAGAATACGGAGATGCATGTGCCTCTGACAAAATATCCTGTCTAATTGAATCAACACTAGGCACCCACATTCTATCTCTGTATCTCACAATACCATCGGACACTGAATAGAGTACACTGCCCTTGGCTTCATCTTTCAGCCTCCATTTCAATAACTGCTCATCTGAAGGCTGACCTGCTCGGATACGGTCTAACAAGGAAGATTGGACCATCAGATTAGACAGCTTAGGAGCTCTGCCCTCGCGATAAACTTCCAAGTCAAACCTTTGAATCTCAGACTGAAGAGATCTCTGCACTGACAGCTGTGCTAAGATTGCTACCTTTCTACTCAAAGCATCTGCCACAACATTAGCTTTCCCTGGATGATAGCTAATTTCACAATCATAATCTTTTACTAACTCCAACCACCGTCTTTGTCTCATGTTAAGTTCTTTTTGCGTGAAGAAATACTTTAGACTCTTGTGATTAGTGAATATCTGGCATCTCTCGCCGTACAAATAATGTCTCCAAATTTTCAAAGCAAAGACCACGGCAGCTAACTCGAGATCATGAGTCGGATAATTCTTTTCATGCACTTTTAACTGTCTGGAAGCATAAGCTATAACCCGACCATTCTGCATCAATACTGCGCCCAAACCGAGCTTAGAAGCATCGGTGTACAACACAAAATTATCTTGTCCTGCTGGCATGGCTAACACTGGCGCTGTGATAAGAGCTTGTTTCAAGATATCAAAGCTCCTCTGACACTCTTCACTCCATATGAATTTGACATTCTTCTTGGTCAATGAGGTGAGTGGCACTGCTATCGAAGAAAATCCCTGAATAAACTTTCTGTAGTAGCCTGCTAAGCCTAGGAAACTGCGGATCTCTGATGCATTCTTCGGCTCAATCCATTCTTTAACTGTCACCACCTTAGCTGGATCCACCTCAATACCACTGCTAGTTATTATATGTCCTAAAAATGCTATTTCTCTAACCAAAATTCACACTTACTGAATTTTGCATACAACTTGTGTCTCTGCAAAACTTGTAACACTGTTCTCAAATGCTGACTATGCTCCTCATGGCTCTTCGAATATATAATAATATCGTCAATGAATACTATGACGAACTGATCGAGGAACGGCTGAAATACTCGATTCATGAGATCCATGAAAATAGCTGGAGCATTTGTCACTCCAAATGGCATCACTAAGAATTCGTAATGCCCATATCTGGTCCTGAAAGCTGTCTTGTGGACATCTGCATCCTTCACTTTCAGCTGATGATACCCTGATCGAAGATCTATCTTAGAGAACATGGTAGCTCCCTGTAACTGCTCAAACAAATCTTCGATTCTAGGCAACGGGTACTTATTCTTGATCATTACCTTGTTCAGCTCACGGTAATCGATGCACAGTCTCATGCTCCCATCCTTCTTTTTCACAAAGAGCACTGGCGCGCCCCCACGGTGAGAAACTCGGGTGGATAAATTCCTTGTCTAAAAGTTCCTGAATCTGTTGCTTAAATTCTAGCATTTCTGCTGGAGCTAATCTGTACGGTGCCTTAGAGATTGGCACTGTGCCTGGCATGAGATCAATGGCAAACTCCACCTCTCTATCTGGTGGAAGGCCTGTGACGTCATCTGGAAAGACGTCTGGGAAGTCCCTGACTACTAGCACGTCTGCTAAAGATGGAGTGAGTACTTCAGGTGCAGATGCCATGCTGGCTAAGAAAGCCTGACAACCCTTGGAAATCAGTGTCCTCGCCTGCATGCAGGAGATCATGCGAGGAAAACTCCTCCATCTGGATGGCTCAAATAAAAACTGCTCCATTCCCAACGGTCTAATCAGTACTGATCTTTTCTGGAAATCAATCAGAACTCTGTTCTTAGTCAGCCAGTCCATTCCCAAAATAATATCGAACTCTAGCATTGGTAGCAGGATCAAATCTGCATACACTAAATGGCCATGCAATTCTAGATCGATATCTCTGACCACTCTAGTAGCTAACAGCTCTTCCCTTGATGGGACTGTCACTGAACAATTCACGTCGAGGCCGATGGTCTTGATATCCAAGTGACTAGCAAACGTCTCTGAGATGAATGAATGGGTGGCTCCTGAGTCTATCAAGGCCTGAGTAGCTATTCTTTTAATGAAAATACTTCCTGAGAGACGTTAGCACAACACGAAACTTATATCACATAATTACTAACAGTAACCCAAAGCATAATAGGACTCAATATCCCAAGTCACACAAGATAATACTAGCACACTAATAATCCCAAATAAAAATTTCCACATGCAAGTCAAAATAATACTGAGTTTAGGTAGAAAAGTTTACCAGTCAGTAGTGTAGTGTCTGGGTTCGCCTCCTGAGCATGCATGGCGAATACCCTACCCTGAGTTGGCTGCTTCCACTGTGGGCATTCTTTCAACATGTGGTCAGTAGCTCCACATTTAAACATTTACCTGACCCATACAAGCATTGCTCTGGATGCTGACGGTTGCACTTAGGGCAAACTGGAAAATTAACGGGCTTCTGAGGCGCCCCCTGCTGCTGAATGGGATCCTTGCCCCTCGGCGGTCCCTGATAAGGCTTCTTTCCTGGTGGCCCCTGATACGATTTCTTAAATTGAGGCCTCTGATACTGCTGCGGTGGAGCCTGATATGGCCTCTTGCCTTGCCTGTCTGCCTCCATGTCTCGCTGGTCTTGCTCTGCCGCCAGCGCTCTAGATACGACGACTGCATAAGTAGTAGGGCCAGCTACCCCCACGTCACGGCGCAAGATCGGCCGCAGTCCATCCATGAAATGCCTCCGCTTTGCTTGGGCATCATTCACAATGAGGGGTACGAAGTAACACCCCCTCTCAAACTTTCTAACAAAATCTGCCACACTACTGTCTCCCTGTCTCAGCGTCATAAATTCCCTAGTCAGACGAGAGCGTACCTCTTCAGTGAAGTACTTGGCGAAGAACACTTCCTTGAATCCCGTCCAAGTCAAAGTCTGCAAATTCACTGCCACTGACGCACTCTCCCACCATAGCCTGGCGTCCCCTGACAGAAGGAACGTAGCACACCTGACCCTATCAGCATCGGTCAGCTCCATAAAATCGAAGATTACCTCTATGGACTTGATCCATCCCTCCGCTATCATCGGGTCAGTAGTACCCGAAAACTCCTTCGGACTCATCCTCCTGAACCTTTCATATACTGTCTCTGGTCTAGGCCTCTCCTCAGGGCCTACAGTAGTATGGTTCCTCGCAAACTGTGTGAAAAATTGCGTCATACCCGCAAGCATCTGTGCCTGCATATCTGGTGGTGGAGGAGGAGTGGCCCTCCCTCCATCATAAGTCTCTCTGTCCTCATCCCTTGCTCCACGGGCAATCAAACGTCTAGGAGGCATACTGTTTTAAAATTTACCCAACATGCATGAACATAATATAAATTACATAAGATGCACATAACTTAAATTTTAAATATACCCATGCAGAAATCATGATTAAATACTTATTACATAACATAATTTCAAAACTTTAAAACTCACTGACTGGAGATGGGACTTCGTGAGCTTCTTGTGACTGGCAGTAGGCATAACCCTTTACAAGAACACGGCTCTGATACCAACTGTAACGTACCGTAAATTTTTATTTTTTTTTTTACTTCTTCAAAATTTGCGGAAAAATTTAAGATTTTCTTAAACATAAAATCTATAAGGTCGTCACTCATCATTCATCATATTAATATTTGAAATCAACATCACCAAATAAATTTTTCAACAACATACTTGTTTCAATTGTCTCACATCCAACATAAAAGCAGAGTATTTTAAACTTTTCATAAAAACATAAACTTAGTGGTCCTCGGGTTTAGCCTTCCGCTCAGTCCAAGCCTGCCCCTTGGTCGCCACCTCCTGTCTCCTCTTCAACATACTCACCTGCATCGATCAAGTCTAGTGAGTCTAAAGACTCAACACGTATAAACTGGAGATAGCAAGTACTACATAATAAAACAACATAAAATTTCAAAATATAAAATACATACTTGAAAGTTGAACCTACATCATAAACTTGAACTTACATACATACATAATTAGACGTGCCATCAACTTAAACTTTTCATAAACATACTTGCATACTTGAACATACTTGAACATACATAACTTCAATATTTTTCGTAGAGGATGTTTCAAAGCAAGTGACCCATAACATAATAAATGCCTGATCAGACAAACCACAGTACTGGGCTGACAGAAACGTATCCACTGCCACATACATAAGATCCCCGTTCATAATTTAACGGGCTGGTTGGTCCCCGTTCATAATTTAACGCTTTCCAACCTCGATCTAACCCGTTCATAATTTAACGGGTGGATTGGTCCCCGTTCATAATTTAACGCTTTCCAATCCTAAACATAATTTGGTCACAAGACATTTAGCATACCTCAAAAACTTAAAATATTTTCTTTGCACGTCATACATACTTACTGGGTGTCGAGGGATTCGTTGGACTTTGACTGGGGCCGTTGCTGCAACATACTACATGAAATTTCATAATTACCTTGCATAACTTAGACGTATATATCATGCTTACTCTCAAGCTCAATAATTTTTTAGGATATTCTATAATTTCCAATAACACGACTTTGATAAATCCTTGCACTAAACCATAACATCAAACCTCAAAATCATAAATAAATTTTCCTAAAATACGTGAGTACACGGACCCCGACCCCGGGTCCGTGTACAGGTCCGTCTAGGTACTGCCAAGTAATACTCAAAAGGAATAGGAGGCACGGACCCTGTGCCTAGGTCTGTAAGGGGTCCGTGTTGGCTCGCAAAAATGGCTACTAGAAGGAAACAAAGGCACGGACCCCGTGGAGAGGTCCGTGTCCGGGTCCGTGTACCTGCGGTGGCATGAAACTTACGAAAATTCTGAATGTGATATGCTTAACTCCCTCGACTCGATTGCACAGACCAAGAATCAACACCACGAGCTCATCTTAGGCTACTAATTCAATGACCCAAGCCTAAACAATTGTCCCAAAACAACCAAAATCACAATCAACCCAAAAAATCCGTGAACGAGACTTTTTGACAACAAACGGTTCTATACGACATTCAATCTCCCAAGCGCGTAACGACAAGAAACAAAGCTTCATTATACATCCCAACATCATAAATAATATACCTATACAAAGCAACGATCACCCGTCGATCCCCAACGAGGCCTGCAACATAAAACTTCAAGAACACAATTTTCGTAAAAGTTGCAGTTTGAGCAGTCCCACGAGAAAGTCCATAACTCACTCAATTATAATCCAAAAATCTCGAATTTTATATCAAATCGAAGGCATTGAAAAGTTCTACATTTTTTTTGTTGAAAGTTTTCTCAAAATATGAACCGAAATTTCGCAGTTTTTACCAGAACAATAAAAACGAAAATTGTAGATCTAAAAATCGTTTCAAAAGCTGTTCCAACGTATTTGCTCAAACTTCTACACATCATACACATGATTTTAAGCATAAATAACAACACACGCATAATATGACATGATCGATACAGAAAAGAGAGATTATACGTGCCTTTGACGATTAAATAATACCGAAACGACGACACTGAAGCGGAGACGGAGCGAGAGACGATCCGGGACGAAGGTGGCTCGATTTTCTTGAAATAAACTCAACAAAATATTGCTGGAAATTTCAGAGGAAAGGAACGATTGATGAAGAAGAAGTTGGAGAGGAGAGAAATGATATAGAGGTTGATGGAGGAGAGTTTAAAGAAAAATTCTCTTCTCTCCTTAGTCAAATAAAATAATAAACATGTGTGTTTTGTTTATAATGAAGGGGTGTGTGTATACGTGTATGAGTGTGTGTGAAAAGGTGTTGGAATAATTGAATATTTTAATATGTGTGTGTGGTGTGTAATAAACCACCTAATTAGTAATTATAAAGTGTTTTTAAATAAATAAATCATGCTAATAAAAATGTTAACAAATCAACAAATTAATAAAATTCTAATCCCATAATAAATTTACTAAAATCCCCTAATTGATAAACTTTAAAAGTTTAAAAATCCTAAAATGACTTAATATTTAAATTAGGCTTTAAAAATATTAAAAATTCATAAATTATTTAAAATGTCTCAAACCTAACTTAAAATAAAATACCACAATTAAAGTCACTAAAAATCATCCCGGTCTCCTTTCCTCGATCCCGCCTCGAATAATCGTCTGAAACATAAAACTCAAGAAAAAATTTTACATAGATCAATTAAACATAAATATTAAAATAATGAAATTTCATAAATTAAATAAATGCATAGATTTTACGTATATTGATTTTTGGGCTTTACAAAAATTGTTGCGAATTTCAAAATTACGACGGTTTTNTTTCCTCGATCCCGCCTCGAATAATCGTCTGAAACATAAAACTCAAGAAAAAATTTTAACATAGATCAATTAAATATAAATATTAAAATAATGAAATTTCATAAATTAAATAAATGCATAGATTTTACGTATACTGATTTTTGGGCTTTACAAAAATTGTCGCGAATTTCAAAATTACGACGGTTTTCCTTTAAATGTTCGCTAAATTTAGCGACAGTTTTTAATCCGTCGCTAACTTTAGCGACAGTTTTGCTAAAACCGTCGCTAATTTTAGTGACGGCTTTTGCAAAATCGTCGCTAATTTTGAAAATTGCTACGGTTTTTGTAACGTACCGTAATTTGAACTACTTGAAATTTGCGAAAAAATTAAAATTTTCTTAAATACAAAATGAACTTTCAAATTTGCATTAAAATAACTTGCTCGTCTAAAAACATTTGCAATAAAAGAGATCACAAATAAAGTTTGCCTAAGAAAAACACTTGTTTAAACATCGTAAACCATAACGTGAATTCAGAGTATTAAAATTGTCATGCATAAAATCTTAAAACATGGGCGGTCCTCGGGTTTAGCCTCCTGCGCAGTCCAAGACGTCTTATTGGTCTCCACCCATCGTCTCCTCAAAGTCATCCTCACCTGCATCGATCAAGTCCAGTGAGTCTAAAGACTCAACATGTATAAACTGGAGATAGCAAGTACTACATAATAAAATCACATGTATCTTTAAAGTAAGGCTTACATACTTGAAGCTTGAACGTAATAACATAAACATACTTGAAACATGTACGTAGTAGCAAAAACGTAGACGTGCCATCATCATAAAACTTTTCTTAAACATACTTGCATCATACATACTTGAGCATACATTACATCATTTTGGTAAGAAATATGTTTCAAAGCAAGTGACCCATACATAAAAGTGCCTGATCAGACTAAACCACAGTACTGGGCTGGCAGGGAAAGTCCACTACCACATACATGAGATCCCCATTCATGCTTTAACGGATGGATTGGTCCCTGGTCATACTTCACCGCTTTCCAATCCTGATCGAAACCCGGTCATACTTTACCGAGGTGGAGAGGTCCTCGGCCATGTTCACCGACTTCCAAACCTGTTCATAATTTGGTCACAAGACATTTAGGATACCTCAAAAACTTAAAAATATTTTCTTTTGCATGTCGAACATACTTACTTGGCGTTGAGGGATTCGTTGGATCGTGCTTGGGACCACTGCTGCACATACTAACATGAGTTCAAACACTTATCTTTCATAGCTTAGACGTAGGTACTTGTGCTCACCACCGAAGTAAATAAATAGCTTTTGACATTCTAAATCCCTCGGGACTTGACCTTATTTAATCATCGAATTGAACCATGACATAGAACCCCCCAAAACAAATCTTATATTTTATATTCATATCCACAAAACAAATCCTATATTTTATATTCATATTAAAAAAAATAAATAATTTTTTATATAAAAGGGACACGGACCCCGTGTAAGGTTCCGTGTAGGTGCTGGAAATTCACATTTTGAAGGAAAAAGTGCACGGACCACATGCCAGGGTTCGGCTACGAGTCCGTGTAGGTGCTGGAAACGCGAACTAACAGGAATCACTACACCTAAGGCTTATTCCTCCTAACTCGATTGTACGGACCATGAACCCATGCCTCGAGACCCATCCCAGGATGTATGGCACTTGATAAAACTCCAACAAACACCCCCAAAACAACTACGCATCACAAACGATGCAACTCAATCCTTGAACACGACATTTGACAACAAATCAATTCCTACGACTTTTAATTTAACCAATTGCCTAACGACACAAAACGAAACACCAACAATCATCCCAACATCATTATCGATGTACTTAAACGCAACAGTGATCACCCGTCGATCCCCAACAAATCCTGCAACAATAAAACTTCAAGAACGCATTTTCAGAAAAACGCAGTTTGAGCAGTCCCACGAAAACGATCATACCTCACTCATTTCTTATTTAACTATTTCGAATTTAATGTTAAATCGAATGTATCAAAAAGTTCTATGTTATATATGTTGAAAGTTTTTCCAGAAAATCGACCGAAAAGTCGCAGTATTTAAAATGACAGCATATTTCGAGTTTTCAGATCTAAAATCGTTTCAAAACCGATCCAACAAATTTTTTGCTAAAACTTTTTACAACATACATATATTTTTATGCATAATAAACATAAAAACAAATACTATGACGAGATCGATGCATTAATGAAAGAATATACATGCCTTTAATCTTTAAAGTTGCCGAAACGACGACACTGAAGTGGGAAGGATGCGAGGATTGATCCGGGACGAACGTGGCATGATTTCTTGCAACAAAATCACGTAAAGTTGCTGGAAAAATCCGAAGGAGAGGGTGGCGTCTAGAGAGAATAACAAGAACCCTAGGTTTTTCTTAAAAAAATGAAATGAATAAGTGTGTGTGCTAGTGTGTGTAGAGGACGTGTGTGTGTATTAGGATTAGAAAAGTTGCTTAATTAAGGGTTAAAAATATTAATTAAAAAGTTAAACCACACTAACTTTAACAAAAATCCTTAATTAAAATAAAATACACACTAATTTTATAAAATTCTCAAATTAACAAAATAAATTACACAATTGCTAAACTTTAAAGTTTTTAAAAATCTTAAAATCACTAAATAAATAAATTAGGCTTTAAAAATGCTAAAAACTTAATAAATCATTTAAAATTCCATTTCCTTGACTTAAAATAAAATACCAAATTTTAAAATCGCCAAAATCGTCACCAGCTTCTTTTCCTCGATCCCACATCGAATAATCGCCTGAAACATGAAACTCGAGAAACATTTTAACGTGCATCACATAAACATAAATAATTTAAAATAATGTAATTTCATAAATCATGCATCTCAAAATAATCAGTTTAAACTTGATTAAATAATTTAACAATTAAATAAATGCATGGGTTTTAAGTGTACTGATTTTGGGCTCTACATTTTTACTTTAAACCGTGGCTAAAATTAGCGACGGCTTTAGCAAAACCGTCACTAAATATGATAAATCGTTGTTGTTTGTCCAAAACACACGATGATCGACAACGGTTTTAGAAAACCGTTGTCGTTTGTCAAAAAAAACACGCAAACGCTCAAAGACAACGGTTTTATAGAACCGTGGTCATTGACCTTAAAAACCGTTTTCTTTGACCCATTTGCTTAAAAAAACGCCATACGACAACTCTTTTATAAAACCGTTGTATTTTGCTTAAAAAAACGCCATACTACAACGGTTTTCATTAAAATCGTTGTTAAAAATTTTATTATTAACGATTTTAGTAAAAACCGTTGTCGTATGTGTGTTGTTGATTATTAAAATTCTTGTAGTGTGGATGAGTCAACACCAACCTAATCAACCTATCAATTAAGGGATAATGTTTGCCTTTTTTTTTTTCGTTCAGCCAATTCTTGACACAATTTATGAAGATAATCAAGTTTCTCAAATTGCGAATCACAAACCACATCAAATTATAATGATCCAATTGTCTCTCCAGATATTCTCTTTCTTCTTAGTAAAATCTTGATAATAGAACTTATCACCAAAAGAACAAATAGCATAAGGTGAAAATGATTTGAATTCATCGTCTGGACTCAAAGCAACACGGGTATTAAGTTCCATTGCATTATCCGAAAATCTGTCGTTCAACTCCATCAACTGAAAATCTATTACTGTATTGAATATATAAAAATGATAATGATCACACACACATGTATTAGTCCTTTGTTGACAAAGACATTTCATGCCTTCAAGATAACAACCATCTAACTCGTGAACATCAATATCATTACTTTCATAAAACTCCACAACACGTCAAAGATAACTCTCCCATCTATCATATCGCATCTCTTGAAGAACCGAGTAGTAGAAACTAAATTCATAGTATTCAGATTTTCTGTATTTTTCTTCGTAATGCTTGACACAACAAAACTAATAATCCCAAAACTCCGTGCATCAACAACAAGATGGGCACAAATTCAAATGATTTTATTGTTGGAGATTTAATAAAATAAATCTATAAATCATGTGATTAAATCCATATATCACAACACGCCAAGAATTCATGTCGAATTATCAGAAAATATAAATAACAGTAAACACGTACCAGAATCCATTGATTGATATAGCGTCGGAGTTATGGATCTTCCAAGGCAACAGAGAATCGATCACCTTATTCTTGTCTTTGATGGGAGAAGGTGAGAGATCTAGAATATGTGCGCCATATATATTCTGTGTTGTGTTCTCTGTGCCTTGGGGACCATAACCTTATATAACCTTAGCAGTCTTCAACCCATCATAGAAGACTTGATTGGAATGGGTTTCTACACATAAAGTTGATCATACCAATTTATTTAATACTTTAGAAACCCATAATTAATTAGATCACTTCATTGGGTCCTTTATTAGATAACTTGTTCATGTACAATTAATTAAATTATGTGAGCCCACAAAATAATTCCAACAATCTCTCACTTGGGCCACATAAATTATCTGGATATTGTACATGCAAAAACTGGATTGAGCTCTTGCTATCTTGAAAAAAATATTCCTTAACAGTCTGATCTATCAATTATGCCAATATTGAACCAAAGCAATCATCGCTACATTTGACATCAATGGAAATACATAAATATGATCCCATAATAAAACATGCATTTCCAACTGGTCCTCCTAATGAATCAAAGAGTCTAATAACAGACTTTCAACCAAATGCTAAACCGCAATGAAAGTCATCACTTTATTTCAGAGTAATTCAAATAAATATTAGTATGTACAGAAACTCAAATCATGTCAAATGAGTCAATGCTTAAACCGAATACAAACTCCCACTGTACAGGCATATTAACTATATGGACAACACCAATGTGTGTCACATGCCCAAAAATCTTGGGTGGCCAACTCATGACAAACACATCCGCAATTATAGAGTTTGCAATAACATGCTCAATTGACACACAGTCACTCTGAATTATTTCATAAAATTCCGCCACTTTATTCGGAGTCCAAACATCCAAAGTCCAAATATCCAACTATTTCAAAATGTCAGATTTTCGATGTGTGAACATAAAATCCTTAGTTCACTTTATGTACTGCATAACTTGATTAATAATCCAATGTCGAGTTTCTTAAATATCTGCCCAACATTCTAATAATGTTCACAATATCTAAACACTGTTCTCTATAAATCCGAATGAGATTACCACCTGATAAAATTTATACCAGCACATATGTGGACATAAACATCAATATATTCTTTTCAATGTTGACTTTCCAATTTACTCACTCCCACTAAAGTCAACATACGAAATTAACTTGCATTTCATTTCAAAATTTCATGTATGCATAATGTCAATGTCATTTAAAATATTGATATTGAATTTATCAAGCTTATCAATCAAGGAACTCATACCAAACATATTTGAATTCGAAAAATTGAAAATATCACATGGATAAAGCAAATACTTGATTTGTTCAAACATGAAACTAAATTTCGTTTATACCAGAAAATAAAAAACTCAGTTCTCAAATAAAGCTTTAAAAAAAATAAACACCAACAATTTTATTGTCATTTTTCATAAGATGTATCTTTCACCATCAGTTGGCAACCAGCTCCTTAGGCAACCCTTTCTTTGCACGCCAATTGACGTATTTGGGACAATTCTTCTTCACATGCCCATCAGTCCTTTTGCAAAAGAAACAAGTGATCACTTTATCTTGTTTCTGTTGCTCCATATGCTATGAAGTCCCAGAGTTTCTTTCTTTATTGCTCCATTTCCTTTTCTTATTGATACAATTACCTTGATAGTTAGATGCCAAGTGAACACTTTCAATCATATCTTGTTTCAATATCTCCTCTTCCTGAACGCACTGCGCAATAAGCTCATTCAAAGTCCAATTTTCCTTCTGGGTATTATAACTTATTTTGAATTGTTAAATTGCGCAGACAGAGAGATCAAGACTAACTGCACGACTATGTCTTCTGACAATTCCAACTTGAATGCTTTTATTCGAGTCACAAGATTTGACATTTCTATTAGCAAAACGATCTGCTATTTGAGTATGGAACTTTTTGGCATAATTTTCTTCAGGAATTGCACCCCTTATAGTATCTGGAATGGAATGTTTCATAATCATCAGACTCATGCGATTTGACCGCTCCCACTTTTACAAAGAACCCTTTTGACACTACAAGAAAAAAGGCCAAAGACAACGGTGGAAACTCGTTGTCTTAGGTCATTTAAAACCGTTGTTAAAGGCCCTGTGGTTATAGGTTGCGCTCAAAGACAACGGTGAAAAACCGTTGTCGTAAAAGGCCAATAACAATGGTTAAACACCGTTGTCGTAGGTCTTCTACAACCATTGTTAAAATCCATGTGGTTAAAAAGTGTGCTGAAATACAACGGTGAAAAACCGTTGTTGTAGTCGTCTAACACAACGGTGAAAAACGGTTGTTGTAGTCGTCTAACTTTGTAGGTCTGTAAAACCGTTGTTAAAAGCCCATTGGTTAAAAATTGCGCTCAAAGACAACGGTAATAAATCGTTGTTGTAGATGTATAAAGACAACGTTGATAAATCGTTGTCGTAGCTCTTAAAAACCGTTGTCTTATAACAACGACAACGGTTTTTAACCGTTGTCTTTTATCGTATTCGACTACAGTTAGTCAATGTTTTTAAACCGATTTCTTTCGCTGCAATATACAACAGTTTTACAACATTTTAAATCTGTTGTCTCTGGATTTGATTTACATCATTTTAAAACTGTTGTCTTTGGATTTGATTTACATCATTTTAAAACTGTTGTCTTATATATAATATTATATTTAAACCATAAATAAATAAATTAATTAATTAAAAAAATTAGATGTAAAATAATATATCAGTTAAACCCTTATATAAAATCAATTCAAACATCAACATATATACTTGATCAAGAACTACATGCATGAATTTCAACATAAATATGTCATTCATAGACTTGTAATTTACCAAACCAACAATTAAAAAAAGTATGTAACCATATTCAAAAAAATTTTAGTCAAGTTCACAAAAATAAAAATACCCTACAACCAAGACTTGCACATATCAACTCCAAAATATCTTCTGTAGCTGGAATGAATTTCTCTGCCCGTGCATCTTCCAAAACATCATTACAGTGCCTGTGAAAATAAAAACCACATAATTTTAATCAGGACCTAGAAAAATTTTGGCATAACCTCCCCACAAGTAGGACATACCAGAAAATTTAAAAACACACAACAACAATATATATTCGAAATAAATTTAAATACGACCATACACCACACCTATCACCTACACAGCCAGACCATACATCACACCTATCACCTAAAATTATCACATCTTTTCAACATATCCCGAAAGCAATGAAGAGATCTACATGTCATGAACCAACAAACGTGCAACAAAAAAAATCACGTCCTACCTATTCATAAATATGATCCTGTATGCATTCGGCTAGCTCGGTACGAACCTCATCAATTTCTTCCATAGAATACTCCGTTTTTTGTGAACTATGAACACACACAAAAAGTATATTATTAAAAAAACACAACTTAATGAATTTTCAAAATGATAAGTAGTTAGATAACTTGTAATTATTTTATATAAGCAAGATAATATTACTATCGATCGTAGTGAATCCCCCTCAAAAGTTGCAACTTCTTCAGTAATCTGCCTCATGAATCTCATCACGTAATAACCACATTGTTTTGCATCCGGTTGCTTAGGAGCCTATGTTAAAAAATGTCAAATTGTTAATGACAAATTTACACATTAAAAAATTAGCTTGAATGAGAAATACACATACCTTTATGACTTCCCATTGTACACTCTTTCTTCCTTTCTTTCCTTTAGTTGAGTTAAACAATGTCAACGCCCTTCATTAACATTGACCATAGTTGATATATGAGTGTTTTTCCATTAAATGAAATGCATCATTAAAATGGAATATGAACTCACATTTCCACAACATATTTCCAATCCTCATCACGAATGCGATGACTTAAGGAATCCACCAAATAAACAATCTCCTTATAAGGCTCGATGACGGTGAGAGTCCAATGAAAACTACACATGAACATAATAAAAGTATGCAATTCACTAAAAAAAACAATTGAAAATTATATTAGGATCTTACTTACCCAGAACAACTTGGAAGCAAAACCAATTAATTCATTGCTGCACCACTTAGCCTATCCGCTAAAGAACTCGTCCTCTTGTTCAACCTTTCAGTTTTACCTGTTTTGTCGTGTGCATTATGTTGCAAATTTGGGATGCTGTGTGGATTAACGAATCTGAATTTGTCAATCTTGTTTTCTTTCACCATCTTTTTATAAAGATGCCTGTCATTTCAAGTAAAAGAAAATCAAAACTACACTACATACTAAACTAACAAATTATATGCATCTTATATAATAAAATAATATAAGAAAAGAACAAACAAACTTTAAGTTAATCGAAGACTTACCAAATGTAGACAACTACACAATTTCCTGAAATTGGTTCCAAGTGATTCAAAGGACTGATGTCCTCAAAGTGCAAGTTAACTTCATAATCATCTGCAAATACTTCATGATCTAAAAGAAATGCTAATCTCCTTCCATTTTCAAGGGCTCTCTTACAATAACAATACACCATGCACACTGCTCTTGGCACATTTGATGACAAAGTCTGGTTTCTTTCGACACTGACAGTTTTGTTCCTTTGACGCTTCTGATAATTGTATTGTAAACATGCTAGATAGGTGCAATACTGGAGAATTTGACAGACATTTACTTTGAAATATAAGCATACGTGTACCTCTTGTCGTAGCATTATCAAATGATTTGGCCAAGCCACATGTGTTCCTACGGCATCACCAACATTTTCACATTCATTGGGAATCGGAACTGGCAAAAGGGCTGTTTTTTGCATTGCTTCATCAATGGATACACGCATGCAATTTTGAGGTAATCGAACCCCATGAAGCAAGTTATTAGCTCCATTGACCTCGACAACTGTTCCATATGCAACAATGTCTGCGCTAGAATCCAATGTCAAAATAACCGGTTTCCCCTAAAAGACAAATAGTTATGTCAATGAATTGTACTAACTCTTTAGTTAAAAAATATTAAGTACTATATAACCACAACAAATTATATACCTATAAAGCAACAGATTTTTCCCCAACTTTCATTTCAACATCATTCAAATCTTCATAACTGGGGAAAAACTTGTCGATTTTCATTTCATTTTCATTCACTTGATGCAATTTTACCGAGCAACTTCCTTTGTCATCAATCTCACTGTCCCATGCACCTTTTTTGTATACAATTGCTTCAAGTTTTTGAATGCGTGTATCTTGCTCTTGAATTAATTTTATAGCCTATATCAACTCTTTCTTTTGCTCAATCATTAGCTTTCTGTCAACATCCTCAGTCTTCCAACTTCTACCAACATTAAAATATAATGTTGGGGTGATGTGACCTCCAACAGCTCTCACACGTCGACCATGTTCATCTGAATTGAGTGCTTTCGTGAGAATATCCTTTTTTGTCCCTGTTATTTGAAGTTTCCCCTCACACTTTTGTTGTATGTAATCATCCTGTCATCCACTTGAAAATATTAATTATTTCAAAATGTTTCATTAAAATAAAATAATTGGTTTTTATTAGTTTGCTCACAATCTTTTCTACTGTTATTTGCGACTCCTGGCCATCAAAATCTCCTTCTTTATTCAATCGCCCTTTTTTCCAAATAATAGCTCTGTTGATATCATCATCGTCACACACTTCACTTGCCTACATACAAGAACAATCAAATGATATTTGTCAAATAGGTTAAATTTTGAAAAAAAAAAAAAGCAAATGCAATGATATATATCACATGCTAGGAAAAAACAGCCACCCATGTTACAAGTATTCATGCGAAGGAAAGAAACATTCACTTCTTGAACGGCACAATTGTTGGAATATACTTACTATTTCTTCAGCAAATCGTGCATATCCCTTACGAGAAAGGCGATGAGGGTATATGTTCTTCTTCCTTCTTTCCTTCTGTTGATCACTTAGTTCTTAGTAAAGTGAAGAATTACACATATCAAATTTTTTTTAATTCGTCAAATACTTAATGGTGGACTTATTTTCAAAAAACAAAAAAAAGATACTTACAATGAATTTATCAGACATGCGATTCGTGACAAAAGAAATCCAGTCATCTCGTGCAAGACCATAGCCAGTAGGTGGTTGATCCAACTCCTATGGTTTATCAACCTTGTTCGAAATGAACGTTCGAGTGAGATGTGATTTAAATTGACGCCACTTATTATTTGCCGAACTTAAACATCCTTTTTTCAAGCTTGGGGGAACATCAAACGTCAACTGTAAAACATCAAAATTGGAAATACATTAAAAAGAATGACATAACATAGGATATATATAAACAATACGAATATTAATTGTGAAAAAACAATAGAACTTACATTAACAGATTCTCATATCAATTCTTTCACTTCATTTGGAACTTGCTTCCATGTCTTGTAAGTTATCTTATTTTTTTCTCGAGCAAGCACACCAATATAACTCTGCATTTGAGCAGCAGCTTCTCCTACTGGTTGTCCAAGTAGATTGAATCTTACCTCCTTTCGAATTCCCTGAACCCTCTGCCTAGAAAGTTTATCCAGATGTGTTCGACCTCTAGATGTTCTTGTTGTTTCAGTGTCTGTAGATCCCAACATTTCCTTTCCATCAAAACTCTTGTTTGTATAAATAGATTCAAATTTTTCTTTGCCCTTCCCAATCAATGGAGGCTGTCCTAATCTCTTGCTCGATTCATGAATTGTATCAGCATCATGAGACCCAATTTTAAGCTTTCTAAAGGATGTCATAGAGTCCAAATTTAACATGTTCAACAAAAAATTGAAAAAAACATATCAATATAGAAATAAATACACAATATATACAACAAAAAATAGGATAAGAAATTCATCTTCAATAGAAATTCAACAGATACAAAGATAAAAAAAATTATAACTTCAATATTATCTACAAACTCCTACTCAAAAGCAAAATACATATCAATATTGTCTACAAATACATCTTCAAAAGTAAAATATCTTTGGTTAAACATTGTCGACCCAAGTTCAATCACAATCTTCACGAAGCCATGATGGTTCATTGTCATATGCTCCGTTAACATCCATTGATGGTAACCCTCTGGTAAAAGATTGATAGTCAATTAGAGTGTCTTCCAATTCATCATCATCAACGTGTTCAAATGACTCTCTAGTAGGAGTTGCAAGTACAATACTCCATTCAGGATCTTCAATGTAAAATACTTGTTTTGCTTGACTTCCCAAGATAAAAGAGTCGGATTTGAATCCAATTCTTCTCAAATTTACCAATGTGAAATCAAGATCATCTACTTTAATACCATTATTATTCTCCACCCAATTACATTTGAACATTGGAATTTGAAATTTGTGGTAATCGAGTTCCCATATTTCTTAAATAACTCCATAAAAAACCATGTCTGAAACAATTGGGTTTTTATCCTTGGCACTGGCAACTTGTATTGTCTTTGCGACTAAGCTTACTCCAGAGTTTTGAGTAACTCGTATATCATCGCGTTCTTTTGTAGCATATGTAACCCCATCAATCAGATAACTAGAATACTTTAACACTTTGTTGCTAGGTCCATGCGTCAACCACTTCAATCTTTCTGATATTTGAAGGGTGGAACGGTCAACTAAATGTGCAACCTATATTTCACAATGCCATAAATTTAGATTTATGTAAGATACCAAGAGTTGTATGCATGTTAATATCTAGTATTTTGGAACTTACAGTATCACGCAACCAGTTAGTAAACCTTCGGTTATGCTCATCTTGTAACAACTTTTTGGACTTGGCTTTGTGAGGAAATCTTGATTTCAAATCCACCATGTGTTCCCTAATGAAATAATTTCTAATAGATAAACCAATAGAATGTATGCAAAGTGCATGAAAGAATTGATAGGTTGGAGATCTTACTCAACATAAGGATCAATCTCAACATCATTTGTCAATACATAAAGATGTGCTTGTTGCAGCTCGTCATGACTAGTGAAGTGCACAACTGCTCCCGATAAAGGCTTAGTAAGTTCTACTTCTCGATGCCTTGATGGTATCCCAATTGTGTGGACATTAGATAGATAATCTGAGCAAAATTCGACAGCCTCTTCAGCAATGTAACATTCGGCTATACACCCTTCAGGTCGATTGCGATTGCGCACATAACCTTTCAAAATCTTCATGAATCTTTCAAATGGGTACATGTGCCTATACCAAACCGGTCGACACAATTTGACCTCTCGGACAAGATGAACAGTTAAATGAATCATTATATCAAAAATGAAGGGGGAAAGTACTTTTCAAGTGAACACAATATCAACACAATCTCTCTTTGCAAGTCATCCAACTTTAAGACGTCTACCACTTTACTATACAACACATTGAAGAAGAAACACAGCCGGGTTATAGTATCTCTGACATGTTTTGGCAAGACACCGCGGATGGCCACTGGAAGCAATTGTTTCATTAAAGTGTGATAGTCGTGTGACTTCAGGCCAACAAGTTTCAAATCCTTCATCGACACAAGGTTTCTAACATTTGATGAGTAACCTACATGTACCTTTACTCCCGACAAAGAATTGCAAATACTTCTTTTCTCATCCTTACTAAGTGTGTAACATGCTGCTGGCAAAAAAGTTTTCTTCTCCCCAATCCTTGGTGCCAATTCAGTCCTTAAATTCATTTCCAGAAGATCTAATCTTGATGCTACTCCATCCTTTGTTTTTCATGGAACATCAAGTAATGTACCAATGAGACTTTCACAAACATTTTTTTCAATGTGCATCACATCAAGAACATGTCGAACATGTAGATCTTTCCAATACTCAAGTTCAAAGAATATTGATTTCTTTTTCCAGCATGTTCTACCGTCATCGTTCTCTGTCTGATGCATTCTCCTGAATTCTCCACAATGATAATTAATTCTTTGAACTCTTTCTAAAATTTCATTGCCACTCAATGGTTTTGGTTCGAGATTAAATTCTTGATTCCCATTAAATGCCTTCTTTTGCCTTCGATAAGGATGACTTAAAGGTAGAAACCTTCTATGGCCTGTATATGACATTTTTCTACAATGTTTCAACCTTGTCGAATATGTTTCTTCTGCACAAATAGGACATGCATGATATCCTTTCACAACACATCCAGACATGTTCCCATATACAGGAAATCATTGATTGTCCATAGTAGAACAGCTCTAAGAGAGAAACTTTCTTCTCGATATGCATCATATGCTTCAACACCTTTATCCCATAAGCATTTTAAGTCGTCAATAAGAGGTGCTAAGTAAACATCAATATCATTACCCGGTTGTCTAGGACCAGATATCAACAAAGTGAGCATCACAAATTTTCTCTTCATACACAACCATGGTGAAAGATTGTATGTGATCATTAAAACAGGCCAACAACTATATGCAGAACTCATCAAACTATGAGGATTTATCCCGTGTGCTGATATAGCCAATCTAAGATTTCTTGGCTCATAAGCAAAATCTGGCCACATGCGATCAACTAATTTCCAAGAGGGCGAATCAGCTGGATGACGCAAGTATCCATCACGAATTCTTTTATCAGCATGCCAAGTTAACTCCTTGGATATCGCCTTATTCTGAAACATTCTTTGAAATCTTGGAATAGGTGGGAAATACCACAAGACCTTTGCAGGAATTCCTTCCTTTACCTTCGATTTGTTGCCCAACTTCCACCTTGATGTCCCGCAAGTAGAGCAATTTGCAAAATCTTCGTACTCCTTCCGGTATAAGATACAATCATTAAGACAAGCATGAATTTTCACATAGTCCATCCTTAATGCGCGTAAACTTTTCTTTGCATCATACAGAGATGAAGGAAATTCATTGTGATCTGGAAGCATTTCTCCAAACAAAATAAGTAGATCAGTGAAACTTTTATCACTCCAACTATATTTTTCCTTCAAGTTAAATAATTTCACAACTGCAAATAACTTTGTGAATTTAGCACATCCAGGATATAAAGGTTTTTCATGTGATAGCCTCTCTTTTGACATCCATTCTTTGTCCATACTTGGTACAACTTCTCAGCTAACAATAAGCCCAACCCCTTCAAAACAATTTGAAATAATATTAAAAAATCTTTTATTTATAGACTATCTTTTTAGTATATATACACACACACATGTATACATAAAGAGAATTTTGTTACAAACACCAAAAATTGTTTTAAACTTTATATTTAAATTATATAAGTTTGTTAATGGTTGAATTCATGTAGCTACTCCTTACCCAAAGTAAGCTAGTAAGACTCTTGTGAACTTCCCAGATCAGCATAACACCTAAAGGCATTGGAAATAGTTAACATTTCACACAAACACGCTCTGCATCTAATCTACATTACACAAAAGAACCACATTAATCATTTCTGCTTCAAATGCAAATCATTTTCTTTCAATGACAAGCAACAACCACAAATAAAATAAGGTGCACCGATAACAAGATTTGTAATAACTTTACTTTAAGAAATAAAAGGAAAATCACACACAGGTTCCCAACCATTCAAAACTTTCAAGGAGGAACATAATTGATAATAAAATCAAGCATCAGCACTGCATTGCGAAGAGCCTAGAAGATGGACAATGTAGCTAATGAATTTCCATTAGGCCTTTCTTTTACTTCTAAATCGTAATACAGCTAAGGAATAAGAGTGAAAACAAAAGGGTTCCACAATCATCCAATTCTCAGCGCATTACATTATAAAACCCCAAAAATAAAAGAAGCTAATTTTTCTTATAATAAAAATGTAAAGAATAATCGAGCAATCATCGAAGGTAAGCAAAGTTCTTAATACGAATAAAGAGCATACTCATAACATAAGAAATCACAACAAAAGCAACTCCAGCTGATGCGCACGACACCTTCACACTCTTCGCCCTGTTCTTATCCACTGCCAGATCCATCAGCTACTTAAAACTACTATAATACATCTCAAACAACCTCAAATGACCCAAATAATCGAGTGAAATTCTTACCCAAACGGATGACAAATCGCGCGTAGAATAGGACTAAGATTCACGACCTTGCCTTGCTAAAAACTACCGATTACCGTTGCAATCAAGGTCGACCGGACATGGGCTACCTTCGCCGGTCCTCGGTGACAGAGAACTGACGGGCGGCGGCTTTGATTCGGCTGGGAGAAAGGAGGGCGACGGGAGTGGGTTTGGGGGGTGTGTGTGTGTCGATACTTTAATTATAAGGTGAGTGTCTGTTATGCGATATATAAGTGTGAGGAATTAGTAAGGATTTTGGTTTTTTTAACAACATTTTTTTAAACACTGTTGTTAAAGGAGTTAGAGTGTTGCTTTAAAAGTTTTTTTATTTTGTAATACGACAACAGTTTATTTAAACCGTTGTCTTAGGCCCTAAATTTGTACATTAGACAACGGTTTATAAAACCGTTGTGGTAGCTACTAAAAAATCGTTGTCTTTCACTGACGTTAATAAACAACGGTTTTTAACACCGTTGTCTTAGCTACATAAAAACGCGCTCATAGACAACGGTATTAAGAACCGTTGTTGTAGCTACTAAAAAACCCGCTCATAGACAACGGTATAAAACCCGTTGTTGTAACCCATAAAGGACAACGGTTTTAAACAAAACCGTTGTCTTATAAAAATTAAAAAAAACAGCACAAAGACAACGGTTTTTAAACCCGTTTTCTTTGCAACCAATTAGCACGTTCATTGACAACGGTTTTCTAAAACCGTTGTCGTTCACCCATAAAAGACAACGGTTGTCTTTGACAAAGAAAAAATTAACAAAGACAACGGTTTTTGTTAAAACCGTTGTTAAAGGGAAAAAGACAACGGTTTTTGATAAAACCGTTGTCTTTTGAATGTTGTTGAAAGTAAAATTTCTTGTAGTGTGATCAGTAGTTCCTGAACTGGTCAAAAGTGCGGGGCGATTTTCCCTTAGCGCATAGTCCAAATCTATGCAGCCGAGCACTATCATAACATGCTCTTTCCATTTCTTGAAGTTTGAGCCATTAAGTACTGGAATGTTGTTCAGATTGGCAGATATAGAAGATGTTATAACAAAATAGAACAAAAAACTCACAATAAATTATAGTCCATGCATATATTTAAATTAAATAAATCATAAAATATAAGCATGCTGGTGGTGGGCCCATAAAAAAATACCTAGCACAACATTGATATTTAGTCTTTGAACAAAAATAACAATTTGTAAGTGGTACCCTCAAATATCATGGTTATTAAATATTGATAATAAATCCGGCCTACAATATGTCTTTCTTTGGACCGACAATTGCATGCATGGATAAATAAAAAATTATCACATATTTATTACCACATATTGTGCTAAAATTTGGTCAGAAAATGACCTTCCTTTGGGCCGATCATTATCCGCATAAATTTAACACTATTTAATATCATATAATGTGTCTACAATCTAGCAAGAAAATAATCTTCCTTTGGGCAAATTAATTTCTGCATAGATTTGACACACTTTAAGACCATATAATTATGTGCTTATAATCTGGCCAAAAAATAACCTTCCTTTTGGGCCGATTATTTTCTGCATAGATATAAACACATTTTTTTTATTAAGTCTGCAATCTGGTCAAAAAATAGTCTTCTTTTGGGCCGGCTATTTTTTCGCATAGATATAAATGCACTTGAAGAAGATATATTGAATCTAAAATCTGGCCAGAAAATAATCTTCTTTTGGGCCGATTATTTTCCTCATAGATCTAGATGCACTTTAAAATCTATTGTGTTTGGAATTTGACCAAAAAATAGTCTTTCTTTTGGCCAACTATTTTTCTCATAAATTGAAACACAATTTATTTTGAACTTTAACAATATCTACATATCTCAAAATCACTTTATAAACATGAAATTTAAATTTAACACTAAATTTGAGATACAAGATATCAATTTAACTTAAAATTTTCACAAGAAAATTTAATCTACCTTAACTGGGCCAAATAAAGCATAAGAACAAATATGCAAGAAATAAAATATTTGTACTTTATATTTATTCATCCACAAATATTTTATCGAAATAAACAAATATGATAAAATAATAAATAACTTCATATTGATTTTATTTCATGCAATTAAATTTTGAAAAAGTCGAATTTAATTTTCACAAATCAGAATTGCGGAAGTCAAAATTTAATAAATGATTAAAATTCTAGATTTCAAAATTGGGACAACCAAACAAGGCCTTAAATGCAACCTAAAATTCTCAAATTCGAAACCCTAACCCTAACCTTCAAAACTGCGCCACCACCACCTCCGGCCAAACCAGTCGGCAGGGACCATGACCAGCCGTCACTTTACCACGGCCGACCACCTCCATACCATCTCCGACCAAGAATCAGACATAGATCGATCGAAATCAGCAAAAAACGGACGGAATTCGCGCGGCTAGTATTCACGATTTCAGGCCTTTTATGGTGGTTTCCGGTCAATAAATGGTGGTTATATGGGCGCCGAAAGATGGAAAAAAAACCCCTAAGCAATCGTCGCCAGAAAGTGGCCGGAAAACGTCCAATTGGCCCAAAATCCGGCGGCTCTATTCATAATTCGAAAATTCGAATTTTCGATTTTTTTTCGAAAATAAATCTGAATTTTGGATGTAAAATTCGAAAATACTAGATCCAAAGAACATGAATTTATTCAGATCCAAATTAAAAAAATTTAAAAAATCAGATATGAAACCAAAAAAAATTATAGTCAAGAATATTGTCTCAGATCTGAGAATAAAACATATTTTTTTGTTTTGATCCATCAATAAACAAAATTCTCATAATTCAACATGAAGGTGGCTCTGATACCACTTGTTGGAGATTTAATAAAATAAATCTATAAATCATGTGATTAAATCCATAGACCACAACACGCCAGGAATTCATGTCAAATTATCAGAAAATATAAATAACAGTGAACATGTACCAGAATCCATTGATTGATATATCGTCGGAGTTATGGATCTTCCAAGGCAACAGAGAATCGACCACCTTATTCTTGTCTTTGATGGGAGAAAGAGCGAGATCTAGAATATGTGCGCCATATATATTCTGTGTTGTGTTCTCTGTGCCTTAGGGACCATAACCTTATATAACCTTAACAGTCTTCAACCTATCATAGAAGGCCTGATTGGGCTGTGTTTCTACACATAAGGTGGACCATACCAATTTATTTAATACTTTGGAAACCCATAATTAATTAGATTACTTTATTGGGTCCTTTATTAGATAGCTTGTTCATGTACGATTAATTAAATTATGTGAGAGCACAAAATAATTCCAACAATCTCCCACTTGAGCCACATAAATTATCTGGATATTGTACATGCAAAAAACTGGATTGAGCTCTTGCTATCTAAAACAAAATATTCCTTAACAATCTGGTCTATCAATTACACCAATATTGAGCCAAAGCAGTCATCGCTATATTTAAAATCACTAGACCCATCACTGATCACAATATTAGCATAATCAATAACATAGATCAAGTATGGATGTGTAGCATGGAAATATATAAATGTGATCCCAGAATAAAACCTGCATTTCCAACTGGTCCTCCTAATGAATCAAAGAGTCTAATAACAGACTTTAAACCAAATGCTAAACCGCAATAAAAGTCATCACTTTATTTCAGAGTAATTCAAATAAACCTTAGTCTGTACATAAACTTAACTCATGTCAAATGAGTCAATGCTTAAACCGAATACAAACTTCCATTGTACAGGCATATTAACTATATGGACAACACCAATGTGTGTCACATGCCCAAAAATCTTGGGTGGCCAACCCATGACAAACGCATCCGCAATTATAGAGTTTGTAATAACTTGCTCCATTGACACACACTCACTCTGAATTATTTCCTTCCAACTATAAATTTCATGTCAATATCTTTTGACTTTGACAAGTTTCAGTTGTTCTTTAAATATAATTAGCGGTTTTATTATCACAATTGATCCTGAATGATTTCTTAGACGAATGATCATTACCGTTGATAAAATTCCGCAACTTTATTCGGAGTCCAAATATCCAACTATTTCCAAATGTCAGATTTCCGATGTGTGAACATAAAATTCTTAGTTCACTTTATGTACCGCATAACCCGACTAATAATCCAAAATAAATGAATGATGTGGATCATTTGGATTATTTGTTGATGCATCATCTTTCTTATTAAAAAAATAAAAAAAATATTAATATTTTCCATTATAATCTACCTCTAAATAAAAACTAATAATAATATTTATTTTCAATTGAAAAATAAAATTTTGTCAAATTAAATAAATAATTACAAAACGTTAACATAAAAATCATACATGAGAAGGAAAAAAAATGTATCTACAAAGTTTTCAGATGCATTGATCGAAATATAATTCATCTGAAAACTTTTGTAAAAATGCGTATATTATGTGGAGTAGGTCTCTTGTTAGACAGTCTCACGAATCTTTATCTGTGAGACGGGTCAACCCTACCTATATTCACAATAAAAAGTAATACTATTAGAATAAAAAGTAATAATTTTTCATTGATGACCCAAATAAGAGATACATCTCACAAAATACGACTCGTGAGACCGTCTCACACATGTTTTTGCCTATTATGTGAACTAGATATATAAACTCCTTTCTAATAAAATTATTACTCAAATCACAACACATATTTAACAAAGGAGCTTAATCTTTAATCAAAATCAGAAAAACATTTTTATAGTAATCACCTTATATATAATTGCATAATAATATTTTGTTCGATCAATGAAACTCAATTTCAATATATAAACATATACAAATAAAAGTACAAACTCTACCATAAAAGAAAAGAAAAGCACAATCTACCTAAATTGGCAATATTCAATAAAATTATAGGATAATAGGAATAAAAATAATCACACCTGTAAAATGGAAATATATTGGTGGTTTGTGCAATCGTGTTTCTCCTAACTCTTTATGCAAGTTAGTGTACTAGGGAAATTTTCCGGTGGGCAATAGTAGTTACCTCTATGGTTATAAGTTCATTAATAATCTAAGTACACTAACTTGCATTTTTTTTTCAATTTTAGTCATTTTTCACATGAATGTTGACATGGCATCGAGAATGTCGACGTGACGTCATATATTGCTGATGTGTCCGATTTCACATTCGTACACCGGTAAAAAATGACTAAAATTCATGACAAAATATGAAAAATGTGTAAGTTATGAGAGCAAAAATATTATTCTTACTTATTTCACCTATGTCGTATGGCAATTTGATGAATTTTAAAATGGAGAAAAAAAACCTTTACAAATAGTCTTCATACTTTTAAAATTTGTTTGAAAATAGAAAAATAATAATTAAAATATCATGTCATGTTTTGTGTGATAACCCGAAAATTTAAAGTATTGTGTAACCAACAACACTCTATTTGTCCAGAATATTTCATTGTCAATAAATTACTCTGAATCTGAACTTTAACATTCATAATATATATATCAAACCACATTATAAATATGATATCTAAAATTCAGCTCAATCCAACGGTTAGAATTCCATCACTTACCTCCATAAACAAGCTGCATAGATTTTGTGCGAGATGAGGTCCAAACCGATCTTCACCATTCAAAATTTATTTCACTTCTTTTCAAACGTACTGACCAATTTTCTGATTGATCCAGTGGTTCAATATGTCGATTCAAGAAAGTTCGAGTAATTGGTTTTTTTTTTTTGTATATAAAAAATTTGGCACACTTTTTTTTTCTTAAGTGGGCTTTTATATGTTATATATTTTTATAAAGTTTTGCACACTTATTTTATATGGTAACTGGGTTTTTTCTTTTGTCTATCTAAATTTTTGCACACTCGTTCTTTGTAAGTAAGCTTATATATGTATATTTCACAAAAATTATGCCCACTTATTTTGTAAGGTAAGTGCACTTACTTTGTAAGTATGATTAAAATCGATCGATCACTATATGATATGTTCTTCTCTTGACCATTACTTCAAACCATTTATTGATTATAATATTAAACTGTTGAATTGTTTTAATATCAAACCGTTTTTTGATCATGGTATTATTGAAAAGTTTGATTAAGGATATATATATATATTACCCATTGAAAGTATGAAATAACTTTCGAGCACTATTGTGATTTGACAGGAAATGGTAAAATAAATATATTTTTAAATTTTTATACCCCTTGCATATTGGGTAAGAATAATTATAAGGTCTAGACACGGTGGGTAATAATAACCGTTATATGGCCCTTACACGGTGGGTAACAATAATTGTTATACGACTCTGACACAGTAAGTAAGAATAACTGTTATACGACTCTGACACAGTAGTTAAGAATAACTGTTATACCACCCTAACACGGTGGATAAGAATAACTATTATACGGTCCTGATGCAGTGGATAATAATAACTGTTAATACCATGGAATACGAGCTATATATGTTCTATATATTATTTGATATATGTTTCGCATTCTTCTTATTACTTGTCCCGACACTTGTTGAGACATGTTCCTGTGACATGGCACTTTCGAGTCTTAATGATTATAAATATGTATAGTTTGTTGTTATGTGTTCGATCGACCCTCACTTATTGATTATTTAACAAAATACACACCTCTTAATCTCCCTCCACATATGAGAATGAGGAACAAGTCGAAAAGAAGAACAAGAACCTTTCTGGGGATTTTGATTAAGCCCCATTCGAAAAATAAAAAGAATCTTTCTTTATTTTGTCTTTTGTTTATTGTTATACGCTTATCCGTTTTTGTTGAGTTCAATTTCTTGTAAAGACGATTATCTATTTTATGAAATAGACTGATTTTGATTATTTGATTTACTACGAAGCTTGTTGTTTTATGATTATATGATTGTGAAACAACGTCAGAGGTCTCCTTTGGGGTCCTTAACTCCTAATCGTTATTACAACACAATCTGATTGGGGTTAATTAATTTCAGCGGAAAACGAGTAAATATTTTTCTTTACAATGAGCCCAAAACGTGTCAATTGTAATTATAATACTTATAATAGTATACAATATCGTCTCGTCTCAACACGTCACAATATAAAACAAGCACACACGTAATCCAAAACAACTACATACAACCAAACTCATATCCTCGGGACATACCCCGATATATACATACATATACATATATACTGAGAAAGACCACGAAACTTCAAATCAACCATAACTCCCTCCAGAAGCACCATCTCCAGTCTCCTGCTAACCTGAAATACCTGTCATTGTCAACATACAAAGACAACAACAGCCCCCTATGGGGTGAGCAAAGCTCAGTCTAAAGTAACCACAATATATACCACAGATATCTAAACAATGATATATGATATTCAATGCATGTATGTCGTGTAGGTATCAGGTCAAATGCCCATCCACTGAGCACATGTCAGAATCAATCAAATCGCTATCAAATCAATGCTCCAGATGGCACACCAGCCTCAATCAGGGATACTCATATGATAGCGTCGACAAAGCACCATCAAATCCAAAATATCAATCAATCATCGGGGCCACTAATGACTATGCTTTAAGGGCCACATAATGCCAAAAATAGCATCGTGTTCACAAACCCCAGAATCAAATCCAATCATATCAAGGTATCTCACTTCCATTGTCATGAAATATATCATATACGTAATCACGTGATAATTTCATGAATTATCGATAATCAACATAAGATTTACGATAATACAATACACGGTTCTTACATCTCCTGACTCTAGTTTTGGGATGTGGCATTCAAGTGGTATTGGAGCCGATAGGTACATAATCTGGGTGGAAAATTTCCATATAGAATTTGACGAAGTCAAATTTTGATAAAAGCCTAGTTATTTTTATCCAACCCACATTTAGTCTTTTCTTTAATAGGAAAGTTCTTTTTCGACTTGTAACATTGCGTAGGAAACTCAAATAAAATTCTGCCAATTGTTCATTGATACCTGTGAATTATATTTTCAATTCATATGAAAATATTCTGACGTTTCTTATCAAAATATTCATTGATTTTGCACCGAAAATTTGTTATTCGTATGAATAGGCATGTTTTGAATTTTTTTTTAAAAAAAAGTTTATGGTCTTTATGGGGAAGTATGATTTAGTTTGAGAAATAAAAATTTGAGAAATAGCGTTTAAGTAACTCGGTCGATTGGAATTTCATTCAATATCTTCTCGGATATTATTATTGGTATTTAAGTTTGTTAGATAGTATTGGGGAATAATTTGATTTTTGAGAGTGTTTTATAGTACTATAAGCGTCTGGATAAAAATAATACTAATGTTTGAAATGAAGGGTTTACGTCGTAAACATGGTCGATGGAAAATTTAAGAATTCGATTTCCTCTTCTCACTTATCTGGGGAGGATAGAGTAAGAGGTGAGTGATAGAGTAAGGGGTGAGTGATATGATCATCTCTCAGTAAGCGGGGGTCGTTCGAGCACATACATAACAAATGCACATGAATTTCGAAAATCACACATCATATCATGCCTAGCATGATTCTCGTAACATTTCATCATCATAACCATAAACATAATTTTGGCCAAGGCACTGAGATTCCTCTACTTTTCATGATTTACTGATATCAGTATCTAATTTTTACTCCTCTAAGGGGGCGAGGCCGTATAACAGTTACAATCCCACCGTTTAAGGGCCACAAACATATCATGTATATTGAGATTCCCATCCATATCCAGATGAATCCTCACAGTACAAAAACTTAAAACATACGATAATCGTATCAAGGGATATAAACAGAATAACAGTGCTCGACCGAAACTTTCAAAAATGAAATAATTCATGCACAACATATTTTAAAACAAGCCCACTTACCTTATGATTGCTTGGAAAAATTCAAAAATAGCAGAAGAATCATGCAAATGGCACTTCCAAAACACAGCAGCACATCTAACGAAAAATCAGCAGCCTTGTAAAATTCCTTGCGCCTTATTGAATCGTTGGATCGGCTTTAACTTTCACAAGTACGTCAAATAAATTTTGAAAGGTGGAGATCGAGTTTGGAAGTCGTTTTAACCTGTTTACAGACGAAAACTCGTAGCTATGTTGTTCCCGCCTAAAATTTGAGCAGTTTTCTTGCGAATGCTATAAACGAAAAATTTATAGTTGGATTTGGCTGAAATTTGGGTATGTCATTAAAAACATATGAAAGCATATTCGGAACATTGGAGATCAGATTCTGAGTACCTGACAGAGAGAAATAAATTTCTAAACTTGGACAGAACTTTGATAACTACAACAGAATTTTGGAGATGAATTTCAAAAATTTGGAGCAAAAACTCTAAAATTTGAGTGAATGAATGGTGTGAAATTTCGAATAGTATATGGTGGTACTTATAGAGGTGAGGTGAAAATCTTACCATAATTCGATTGATATTCCTTCCATAATTTTGAGATAATTCTTCCATAAATATCGAGATGCTCCTTCCATACATATAACATTACTAAATTCTGAAATTTGATGATGGGCTGGATTGTTGAATGTAGACCGTTTTCTTGTACATGTTCATAATGTATTTGGATTGTACTGAAAATTTGCTAGCTTCCTTATTGAGAAAATTGCCTTGTATGCAATATTTCCTTCCAATTAGGTTGATATCCAGCATTATTTCGAATTTACTGTGTATCTTGCACATGATTTTGAATTTCATGTATTTATTGGATTGGAATTTCAAATACCATGTATTATTTAATATTTTCGAATTTATTATAACTCAAAAATAAATTCTTATACATGCCTATATTTAAATAAATAATTGCATGACAAAAATTTGGGTTCTTACATCCCTCCCTCCTTATTGGAAGTTTCATCCTCAAAACTTGGTTTGGCTGAGTTTTCAAACAGGTAGGGATATTGTTTTTGTATTTTCTCTTCAAACTTCCAAATAGCTTCACGTTCTATGTGATTGGAACATTGCACCTTGACGTAGAGAATGGTATGTCGTCTCAGTACTTGGTCATTAGTATCCACAATCTGAATATGGATATCCTCATATTTCATCTCTTCCTCAAAATTACCTTTGATCATGAGTGGTTCAATGTCCATAACATGTCTTGGGTTCGGGATATATTTCCTTAGGTGTGAGTCGTGGAAAACATTGTGAATTATTGACATATCTGGTGGCAATGCTATTATTTTAGCCAATGTGTCAATCTCTCTAGAATTTCAAATGGTCATATGTACCAATGATTAATTTTTCCAGTTTTACGATTCCTTTCATTGGTGAGAAATTTATATAAGTTTTTTCACCCACTGTGAATTCCACTGGTCTCCTTTTAAGATCAGAATAACTCTTTTGCCAGTCTTGTACAGCCTTGAGTCTGTCTTTGATAATGGCCATTTTTTTCATTGTCGCTTGGAATAATTATGGCCTTGTTATGTTTGTCTCCTCTATTTCATCCCAGTACAGTGGTGATCGACACTTCTGTCTGTAAAGGGCTTCATATAGAGTCATTCCAATATTGTTGTAATAACTGTTATTGTAGGAGAATTCTATCAGGCGTAGATGTTCCCTTCAATTACTACTGAAGTCTATTGCACATGCCCCTTATCATATCCTCTAGAGTTTGAATCGTTCTCTTTGTTTGGCCATCAGTTTGAAGGTGATTAGCAGTACTAATAGTAACTTTCGTTCTCATCGCTTCTTGAAAGCTCTACCACAAACATGACACAAATCTCGGATATCTATCTGACAAGATGCTTGTTGGCACTTCATGTAGCCACATAATATTATCCATGTATAAAGTAACCAACTTGTCAAGATTATAACTCTTTCGAACGAGTAGAAAATGTGTATATTTTGTGAGTGTATCTACGATTATCCATATCTCGTCATGACTTTGTATTGACTTTGGAAATTTTACAACGAAATCCATGGAAATATGTTTTCATTTCCACTCTAGGATTCTAACGGTTGCAATAGTCCTTCAGGGTCGTTGGTGATCGGCTTCTACTTGTTGGCATACTTGTCACTTGGATATAAACTTGGCAACATCTCTTTTTTTCATTCAGCTTCACCAGAAAGTCCCTATACATCCTTGTACTGACGGGATAGATTGGGAATGTTGACTTATTCGTCTGTTACATCACTTCTTATCGAAGATTGTTGATGTCTGGCACACACAATCGTCATCTACTCCTTAGGATTCCATCTGGGTCCACTTGAAAATCTTACGACTTTATTTCCTTGGCTTGTTCTTTGAACTTCTCTAGTGTTGTATCTCGACTCAAATTAACTTGACATCTTTCCGAAGACATGATTGCACGGAGAGTGATGCTAAGATTATCTTATCCATGTTTTTCCGATTCAAAGTGTTGGAACATTTCATGTTCGCAATATTAATTTTGATGTTAACAAAACTTGTTATTGTATTTCTAACATATTTACTCACGTGTGAAGTTGCAAACACAAGAAGCAAACCGAAACTGAATTCTGCACAAACTGAATTTCTGGCGAGCTTCGGTATTTTGATGATATCTACTAGCTGGATGATTCAAATGACAATCCGCCAACTGGACTTAATAGAAAACTCAATTTGAAACAAGTTGTATTTCACATTAGTTGGGTAAATTCGGATGTTATCTAGGTTAAATTGATCGTAACTTATCGTAACTGATCGCACGAAGACAACAATCAATTGGGTTTGAGTAGTTGCGGTATTTTTGTCATATCTCTCAGTTCAGTTATTGAAATGAAGCAATTCAGTATGCGTTGGAAAGATAAGACAATGATCTACAAATCATCTGCAGAAGTCAAAGTCTGAATCGAAGCGTAAAATACAGATAAATGACAATGAATCTACTAGTCCCGCACAAACTGAAATCAGCTAGGCTGATTTCAGCACACCGGCTGAAACTGAACTGAATCAGACCAGCTGAAGACTAGTTGACCAGACCAACTGAACTGAACCAGCTGCTGACCAGTTGAACTGAACAATCAGTTGAGTTGACCAGAGTTGAACAGTCGTGAAAATGTCCAGCAAGACGAATTTGACCATTGCAATTTCAGAAACAGTACAGAAACTTTCCAAACTGTCATATTCTTGTGTCTAACGTATATATCATTGTTGGGGCTTATAAATACATCATCTTGAAGATCAAACAAGAGCTTTCCAAGGGGATTCAAAGCATGGGCAGTTAGCATGAATATATCAGCTAGTTGAGAGCACAAGCCTTTGTGTGAGGATACATTTGAGATGTACACTGTAAACGATAAATTCCGCACACACAATCACTCACACATATACAAGGGAGTTGAACTTCAAAGATTAGTTGAGTGAGTCTTACACAAAGACAATAAACTTGTGTATGTAGTTTTTGCATATGAGACATTAAACAATATGCTGATTGTGAGGTGTTGCCTACAATATTGAGTGCTAGGAGTTCAGTTTAGGCAGTGGGTAAAGTCCTAGATGAGTGAGTTTGTACAAAGAGTTGTATAAATCAAAGTCTAGTGAATCTTTCCCAAGGGGAAGAAGGGGTGACGTAGGAGCATTTGAAGTCTCCGAACATCCATAAACAAATTTTTGTCTATTTGTTAATTGCATATTATTTTCATAGTTTTAAAGATGCATTGTTGAAGCATTTTATGTGTTCTTCAAATACCAAAATATTGTATATCAAGTGTTTGATAAAATGCTTCGACCAAAATATTTTTACTCATTCAACTTGCATATATTTTAAATGGTTTACAAAATGTTTAATCGGTTTCTACGAAGGATTATTTCGAGTGTTTTCCGCTTGATTTCATATCAAACTCGATTTAATTCATCGGTGTTCAATATTTCAAGAACCGAGCTATTGTAGCTCAACGATTTTCCCCCAAACCGTTCCTATCACAAAGCATCAGCTACCTTATTTGCTTTGCCAAGGTGGTAGCTTGTTGTCAAGTCATAGTCCTTGAAAAACTCTATTCACTGTCTTTGCCTCATCTTCAATTTCTTTTGAGTGACCAAATACTTGAGGCTTTTGTGGTCTTTGAATATTTCGCATTGGCACCATAGAGGTAGTGCCCCCAATTTTCAAAGCATAGACCATTGTTGCCAACTCAAAATCATGAGTAGGGTAGTTTTGCTCATATGGCTTCAGTTGACTCACCTGTCTTGCATGAGTACGTATCTGAGACCTTCTTTTGATGTTTCGCTGTAGATGGTAAAATCTTTGTCCTTAGTAGGAAATACCAACACTGGTGTAGATGTTAGCTTCTCCTTTAATGTTTGAAAGCTCTTATTACATCCCTTGCTTCAGTTGAATTTGGATTTTTTTTTGTGTGAGTCTTGTTGGTGACACGACTATTGAAGGGAAGCCCTCGATGAATTTCCACTAATAGCCTGGTAATCCAAAAAAAACTTCTAATTTCGGTTGCATTCTTATTTCTCGACTAATCTATAATTGCCTATACTTTATTGGGTCCACTGATACTCCTGATTCCGATATCACGTGATCCATGAATATCACACATCTTAGTCAGAGTTGAAATTTCTAGAATTTGGCGTATATCTCTCTCTCCTTTAATTTTTGTAGAGCTAGGCGGATGTGCTCTTTGTGTTCTTCCTCGCTGGGAGAATAGACAAGGATGTCATCGATGAATACCATTATAAATTTTTCAAGGAACATTTTGAACATTCTGTTCATAAGGTCCATAACGACTATTGGGGTAATTGTCAATCCGAATAGTGTTGTCGTGAACTTATAATCTGCTTTTTGTCTAACAACTCTTGGAGTTATTTTTTTAGCTCCTTGAGTTCATCTAGAGCAATTCGGTACAATGCATTGGAAATTGGTGCATCACCAGTACCAGATTTATCTCGAACTCTACTTCTGTTAGACTTAATGTAGTTGTGGTGATGAGAACCAAAACCAGTAGGAATAGAAATTAATAGTAGTCAATAAAAAGCAGAAGCTGTCGATTTTCTCAAATCAGAAGCAGTACTTAGTACTCAAAGGCTTAGAAACCAGAAGCAATACTTAGTACTCAAAGGCATAGAAATCAGAAGCAGAACTTGACTTCACTAGATCAGTACTTAACGACCTTTACTCAATTGTTTCTATCTTAAATGTTACCGTTACTTTACCTAGTACTAAACATTAATTGCACCATCAATGCTGTACGAAGTCATTTAATTCGTCTTACCAGTTTTGGTATAAAACAAGACTGATTGTGTTGAAAGCTTTATGCAGGATCTTTTTTAGGAAATAAAGATGTTCTCATCAGAAGTCAAGGAGCCGTTTTCAATTATAGACGTTGGACTCGAGTTATCTCTATATATTTATGGATCAAACTATTTTAGAAGAGACTTTGATTATTTTAAAAAGAAATTTATCTATCCAACATTTCATTGAGCAACCGCGAACCAATTGTTATCTTTCAAAAAGCTCAACTTACAAGAAAAGCAGTACACGCCTCATATCGACTATATTTATTCTTGATTGTGATCTTATTGAGTTCTTTGTTTTCTATACGCAATCTCATACTTTCATATTTCTTCGTTTCAAATAGGAATGGAGCTCCCCAATGTGACGCACTTGTCCTAATCTGCTTTTTGTCTAACAACTCTTGGAGTTGTTTTTTTAGCTCCTTGAGTTCATCTAGAGAAATTCGGTACAATGCATTGGAAATTTGGGCATCACCAGTACCAAATTTATCTCGAACTCTACTTCTGTTAGACTTAATGTAGTTGTGGTGATGAGAACCAAAACCAGTAGGAATAGAAATTAATAGTAGTCAATAAAAAGCAGAAGCTGTCGATTTTCTCAAATCAGAAGCAGTACTTAGTACTCAAAGGCTTAGAAACCAGAAGCAGTACTTAGTACTCAAAGGCTTAGAAATCAGAAGCAGAACTTGACTTCACTAGATCAGTACTTAACGGCCTTTACTCAATTGTTTCTATCTTAAATGTTACCGTTACTTTACCTAGTACTAAGCATTAATTGCACCATCAATGCTGTACGAAGTCATTTAATTCGTCTTACCAGTTTTGGTATAAAACAAGACTGATTGTGTTGAAAGCTTTATGCAGGATCTTTTTTAGGAAATAAAGCTGTTCTCATCAGAAGTCAAGGAGCCGTTTTCAATTATAGACGTTGGACTCGAGTTATCTCTATATATTTATGGATCAAACCATTTTAGAAGAGACGTTGATTATTTTAAAAGGAAATTTATCTATCTAACATTTCATTGAGCAACCGCGAACCAATTGTTATCTTTCAAAGCTCAACTTACAAGAAAAGCAGTACACGCCTCATATCTTACATCTGATCCTTGGAGATCATTTTGTACTGCTGTTTCTTCACCTCTTGAAGATATACAATTTTCGATAATTTTTGAAGAAGAGTTTGTAATCTGGAAAAGAATCTTTTCCTGAACCTTGTTGTATTAAACTATATTGTGATTTGTTACTAAGAGTTTCAGTAGGCAAAAGATAAGTCCTGCTGGAGTGGGTGTGTACAAGTATTGTACTGTAAAATCCAAAGTCTTTTAGTGATACTTTCTGGAAACAGAAGAAGGGGAGACGTAGAAGATTTTATCTTCGAACTTCCATAAACAAATACTGTTCTACTCCCTACTGTTATTATTATTTTCACCTTACTCCATCGGATCATTACCGCACTTATTATTGTGATCTGCTGGACTTACGCTTGAACAAGAACAGCTACAATCTCTAACAGGATTCTAGAACCCTTTGCAAAAACTATTATCAAAGGAAAGAGTTTATCCACCCCCCTCTAAACTCGACATCGATCCCCAACAAGTTGTATCAGAGCAGATTTCTCTTGTTCTGGAAATTTACAACAGTTATGGCACATTTTAGCAAGATTCCCATGTTCTCAAAAGAAGACTTTGATGACTGGAAGATCCGGATGCAAGCTCACCTTGTAGCTCAAGATGATGACATGTGGTATGTCATCACAGATGGTCCATTGAAGATTTTAAAGCCTAATACAGTTGTTGCTGGTACTAATGGTGCGCCGTAAATGGTTGAAAAACCAAGAAACGAATGGACTGGCGAAGATTAAAAAAAAATCCAATCTTGACAACATCGCAAAGGACATTCTGTATAAAACTCTTGATAAGAACATCTTCAGCATGATCAAAACGTGCTCTACCGCAAAAGAAATCTGGGAAAATCTCATCCAAATATGTGAAGGAAATGAGCAGACAAAGGAAAATAAACTGTCTGTAGCAATGCAGAACTTTGAAAATCTAAAATGAAAGCTGGTGAAACTCTAAATGAGTTTGATGATGAACGTTTCAGCAGCTTGGTTAATGAACTAGCAGCTCTGGGTAAAGAGCACAGCAACAGAGAAATAGTACTCAAAGTAATGAGAGCTCTGCCCAGAGAATGGGATGTAAAAACCATGGCTTTGAGAGTATCAAAAGATCTGAACAAGTTAGAACTGCATAACTTGTTTGCTGACTTAAAAGCCTATGAGTTCGAACTGGAAGTGAGAAGCGGAGAAGAGTCCTCATCTAATCTACCTACTAAGGCTCTTGCTACTACTGCCACAACTATTACTACTCCTGCTGCTGTAGTTGTTCCACAAGCAGTACCTGCTTCCATTATTGAGAGCACTTCTGAAATGACTGCTGAAAAGATCAGCAATGATGCTATATCTCTATTTGTGAAAAAATTGTCCAGATTCATGAAGAAGAATCATCGAGCTTACCAAAACCCTAACCGGAACTTCAAGAAGGATTCAACACCTGGTGACATGGCGTGTTTTAACTGTGGAAAGATTGGTCACTTTATTGCTGATTGCCCGAAGCCCAAGAAGGATGACCAGAAGAAAAAGGAATACAAGCGGAATGGCAAGAAGTCTAGAAGCGATCGCAAAGCCATGATGGCTGAGGAAAGCAAATCCAAGTGGGCAGATTCTAGCTCTGAGTCTTCTGATTCAGATGATCATTCTAGCGACAACGATGCAGAAGAAGTCAAATGCCTTATGACAGACATTGAATCAACCTCAACATCTGGAGAGGTATTCGATTTTGACTCTAATGAATTTACACGAACTGATTTGGTTAATGCACTGCATGACATGGTGGAAGAGAACTCAAGACTTTCTCATACATTCGAGGAAGTTAAGACTGAAAATCAAAACTTAAAAGATCAAATCAGTAAGTTTATTTCTTGCAAGAAAACAACTGTAGTAATCTAAAAGTTGAGATAAGTAAGTTGAAAACTGAGAATGAAAGAGTAAATGCAGAATACCAGACAATGAGATCTGAAAATCAGAAGCTATCACTACTGGTAAATTCATGGAACAATTCTTCTGTTTCTTTAGAGAAGATGCAAGAATTGCGGAAGCAATCTGGTGACAGAAGTGGTCTCGGATTCAGCAATAATGAAAGCACTTCTGAAATGGGTACTAAGCCAGAACTAGATAAAGGCAAAGGGAATTTCATTCACTTTGTTAAATCCAGTATGGTATATGAACCTGAAGTATCAACTGTTAGAGTTGAAAGGACTGTAGATCAGACTAACAGAAGGAAGCATTATGGTCTGGGTTATGTTTAACCTAAGGGGAGAGTTCACTAGAGTTCTGGATCTAGTAGAGGATTTAACTCAGAAGGACAATCTTCTATGAAGGTTAAAAACTACCAGTACTATAATTCTAGACCTGTTCAGAAGAGATACAGGCCAGACAACACAAACAGAAGGGAAGAACAACATTCTAAGATGCATACTATTAGAAATAGCAGACTTCTGTTGCATGAACATATTTGGACACCCGAAGTACAAGGTCACCAAGAATTGTACAAATGTGGGTTCCCAAAGGACTGATAAGGATTGGACCCTGATAGGATTGATTAACGAAACAAGAGTGTTTAGAAGAGGGGTTGAATAAACACTCACAATTAAAATTGATCTTTTCGAGTTTTGAGTTCAGTTTGGTGAGAAACTGATTCTCGGAATCTTGTTGGTCAATGACAATCAGTTAAACTAAAGTAGTTGCGGAAATTAACTGACTGAAAGATAGAATACAAAACTGAAATAAAAGACACAAGGATTTTTTCTTGATGTTCGGAGATTTCAATTATTCCTACGTCACCCCTTCTATCTCAAGGATAGGATTTCCACTAAAAGACTTTGATCGAATACAAGATTTATACTGACCCACTTCAGTTTGGACTTATCACTGCCAAAAACTGAAACTCTTAGTATTACAGAATGTTCTCAGTGCGTAACTGATCTTAGCACTATCGAATTTAACGATTATTACAAAGTGCTAGTGAGCTCAAATTGTAGCCTTGACTGCTACGAATAAATCAAGTGAGTGTGAGCTGAAATTTTGACAGAGTAACAGCAAGCTTTGAATAGAGAGTTTGTGCGCGCTGCTTTTTCAGCTGATCTTCTGTCATATTTATAATCTTCTCTTCCAACGGTAACTTGAGATATATTTGAATCTTTGTATCCGTTGATTGCCACTTCATCATTCCTTGGGCATTGTTTGCTTCGTTTATTGTAATGCGGCGTCTTAATTGCTTTAGCCGAAATGCGTTGTTCTAAGCTGTATTGATTGAAGTGCGGCGTTTCGTATTTAGTTGCAATCTGCTATGTCTCTTTTTCGGTTGAATGTTCTTTCCCGAGACATGTTTAGTTGAAGGAAGCATACGGCTGAATATATCAACTGATCGGTTTCCACCTGATCAGTCAGCTGTCTTCGAGAATTCAATTAAGTTCAACTGATCAGTTGGTTTTCTTCGAAAGTTCAGTTCAGCTGGGTTCGGTTGCCTTAGATAATATGCGCGATACTCTTCAGTTAGGCAAGCTGTATAGATCGAATATTTGATCAGTTAGTTCTAATAAATAATCGGTTTGTCAAACATTCGAAATTAAGTTTACAACAATTTCCCCCTTTTTGGTGTTTGACAAAACTAAGCAACTAATAACTGATCAATGAAGCTTATATGATCTTCAAGTTCGTTGTAGATAAAATAATCAACTGTTGTGTACAGATTCGGACAATGAAATAATGAAATAATCTGAATGAAATAATCTGTAGCTACATTGTATCAAATCCATTGAGCTGATCTCCATTGAACTGCTGATCTGATGATCTATTCCCCCTTCTTGTCAAACGCCTCCATTCTGATAGATAATCTCTTAACATCGGTTGAAAGAATCTTGACAGAAGTGGCTACGTCTGCGACTGCGTTGAGCACAGTGGTTTGCATGAAATCTATCTTTCTTGATACGAGTGTCTCCACCGCATCAACTCTTTTGCTGATAGTGTCTTGAGTCGCTGAGAGACTTTCATCTACACCTCTATGCTTGTCCTTCGGAGACTGGATCAAAGGCTACTAAGGTCCTGTCAGTTATAACTGTCTCTGCAATGGTCTGTTCTGGAACAATTATTTCAGCAACTCCAATTGATCTGGGGGAGGAGAATATGGATCCTGAGTAGCAACTGAATTGTCCAGCTGAATAGGCAAATTTGTGGCATCTTCAGTCGGAGCATCAAGAATTGGTGCTTCTGCTGGAGATTCAGTTGAAACGAGGACTGGCTCATCAGTTGGAATATTTTCAGAATGTAGCAACTGAGCCTCCACATTTTCAGTAGTTTCTTGACCAGGTGACTGAGCTGGCACATCAGTAGGCTGAACAAGCTCTTCAGGTAAGACGGGATCCTCTAGAACTGCTCGATCAGTTGAGTGATCAACTGATACAGAAACAAGTTCCTCTGTTTGAGATTCTTGAATTACTGACTGAATAATTTCATCAATATTGGCGAGTGTCAAGTCAGCTTCTGAGTACATTTGAGGATCAGCAACAGAGGATCGAGGCATATCCTGAGCTTGTTCTTTATTCGGTGATGTGGATTCTTCTTCTTCTTCTTCGGAAGGCCCTCCATGAATGACCAATTCCTGATCTCTTTCCCAAAATTTTATCTGTAAGTGCAAAGAGGTAAGATCTGAATCCAATTGAGTAAGCACTGCTCGATCATTGTAGGCAGTTGGATTCGTAGGAATGTAGTTGGTCTTCAGCTCTTCAACCAGTTGTGCCAACTTTTTGGCTCTCATTAGATCAAAGAAATAATTTTTTCTTTGCAAAGCCTGCAAGATAGTGGCAGCTTTGACTATCCTCAAGACAATTTCTTCCAACCTGATAAAATTCTTCAGCTGGGACTTTCTCTTCAATTGTTTTGCAAAAGTATGAGTTCTGTACATAGTCCAAGCGTCAAAAGTTTTCAGTTTGGTTGTGGCAAATGCATTTACCTGTTCCCAAATGAGGTCGATATGGGTTTGAACTGCATTTGTTGGCCTGGGCTCTTCAATTAACTTGCCCTTCCCTTTCTTGTCGGTGAGAATGTGTGGAATGTTCAATCCTGAACGAGTAGTTTCCACTGACTCCCGAATAGAGATTCCCTTTGGTCGAGCAGGAGCAAAGAAAATAGGGCGATTAACTGTTTTCAGAGAGGACATGATCCTAACTGACTCCTTCTTTGATGGGTCAGTTGTTTGAGGCAACTGATCTTTTGCTGAAGCTTTAGCTGAAACGGTTTTTAATGGAATAGCCTGAATAGGTTGTTGAGCGTCCGATGATTTCAACCTTTCAGTAGGAATAGATTCCAGGGAAGCTATTGGTTTTGTCTTCTTAGTTCTAGGCTTCTTGACAACCTGGGGAGACAGAGTTTTCTCCGATTCTGATTCACTTATAATCAACTTTCTCTTTGTAGGCTTCAGTTGAGTCAGCGCTTTTGCCCTTTTTACAGACTTGGGAGCAGCCTGTTGAGCTCCAATCTCTTTTTTGATCTTAATGAACTGATCAGGATTGAGATCCAGTTTGGCCTTGGGTGGCAACACATTCTTGGCATTGAAAATTTTGGATTTGGATGATCTCTCCGAATCATCAGCCACCAATCCATTAACTTTCATCAGGTAGCTTAACTGAACAGCGAAGCCCTTAGACTGCTTGTTGGATTGAAACATGTTCTTCAAAGTGTTGAAGATGAGGTGCTTCCAGTTGAGCCGTCGTTCGGCCATAATAACAGCAAGGGCCTGAAATTTTTCCAAGGTTAAAGCAGCAAAGGATCCTCCCTTTGCCAATAGCCATTTGGCTACAATATCAGCCAGTAACTGAACTTCATGTTTAAGTTCTTTCTTTGGATCAAAGACTTTGATTTTCCGTCCATCAGCAGAAAGAAGAGTTTGCATAGCTTCAACATCTGATGCTTTGACTTCAGCAAGGTGTGCCAATCCATCAGAAGGCAACAAAAATGTTTCTCCGAAAGAGTCTTCAGATAAGGTCAACAATTGACCATTAACAGTAGAGGTGATGATACCATCGGGATTGACAGAACCATTGGAGTAGAAATCAAGAAGTTCCTTTGGATAAATCTCCTGGGAAGATTGTCCCAAAAACATCCTGAGACCAGCAGATTCAATCTTCAGAAAAACGTTCTTAACATCAGCTTCATGAACTGATAAAACTGAGTCAAAATCAATGGCCATAGCGTTCAACATGTGAGCTGGGATCTGGTTGGCCATTTGAACTGAATGATTTCCTGCGAAAGAGAATGCTTGAATTTTTTTTTGCTCTAAGAAATTTGGATAAGCGTAAAGAAGAAGAACTGAAATGGGGCGGGTAAAGTACTTATGTACGTGACTGTTCGAATTATAGGACACGTGTCAGTCCAAAAAATTGAATAAAAATATGTGTACGTGTGCTATAAGCGTGTGTGCAAAAAGTGAGTGGTTTTAAAATAGGCCACGTTATGAAACTGCAGTCACGTCAGTTGATTTGGAATATAATAAGTTTTTTAATTTGTTAACTTATGTGAGAAGATTTGTAAAACATCCAACTGAACAATCAGTTGGGAAACTGATTCATTTCAGTTGAATATTCACAAACAATTGTCTTCTCAGTTAACATTTTCAAAAACTGATATTCCCCCTTAATCGGTGCATAGAATAATTAAAATGACGATACAAAATAAATTGAAGGGTCAGAAAGATTATTGTTTGCTGGAACGTTGACGGCCCTTCAGCTTCCATGATTTTCGGCTATAAATAGAAGTAACACGGTTAGTTTCAGTCATATTGGTGAAAATATTTAAAACAAAAAGTATGGCAGATACGAGTAGCTCGAGTGCTTCGCCGTTTTCTCTGGAGACCAGGAAGGCTGCTATAGAAGATGAGATCTTCTATAAGAGTCTTCATTACTGGGAAAAGTTACAGAAGCTTGAGTTTCTGTATAATACTGGGTAGGCTACCACTCCTGAACTGATGGCAGAGTTGAACAAATTGCGGGAGCACTTGAACATAGCTGTGTGGGTGGACATCCTTAATGATGGTCATATCTATCAGCTAATGCTTCGAAAGGAACTGAAAATCCTTAAGCGCATAGCTGGTTCTCATAGCTTTGTCAAGACATCTACCGCACCCTTATCTTCTTGGTTGAAAATGTGGATAATTGTTGTAGAGGAAAAATATGATGATGTAATCCGTGCAAACGTTTATGATTGAATGAAGTATTTATTTGCTTAACTTTGTTTTTCTCTTTCCTACAAATGATAAACTTCATCAGTTGTTATATATATATGAATTGCGAACTTTAAACAGATGAACTGATGAAAGACTAACTTTTTTCAGTTCACTATGTACTGAAATCAGTTAAGTATTAAGTAATAAATAACAAACTGCTATCAGTTGATAATGAACAACTGATAATTAAGAAGCTTGGGTAAATGAGAAAAACGCTTCGGTTGACTCGAGACTCTTTAGCTTCTTCAACATTTAATGTCATCTGTCTATAATAAAGACGATAGAGATACAATGTGAGATAATAACAGTTCAATATGTCGGATTCAAGAAATTCGGATGCATGCAGCAGTACTTATGTTCAAGTTACTGAACAATTAAGTCCATATTTAGAAGAGTTGAAGAAAACAATGGAGGAATATGTCTTCACGAAAGTGATGTCAACATGGTTCAAAATTCATGATTTGCAGAGGATAAGCAGTAGTGGTGCTGCTCTTTCTCGTGCTCAAGCAGCAACATCAAGAGATACATTGATCGTTTTGAAGTCAGACATGTTACAGACCCGGTTGATGACAATGTTCTGTTACATGCAATGTTATGGAAGGAATGAGATGTAATTGAGAAGATTTCTACAACCGAATCATTTTCTAGAATCCGAATTTATGAGTTGAATAATTGGATTACACAATGGCAGGATTCAGTTGGTTCTAAGTTATCTTCTGTAACATGGAATCGATTTTATTCTTAATAAAGTATCATTTCCAATTTGTTGTTGTGTTCTTATTTTCTGCAAATAATTTTATTAGTAAAACAACATTAATAATAATTTTAAGACAAGTCAATTAAACCAAGAATATTGAGAAAGTAAGAAAACTTCGTCTCGGGTAATGGTTTGGTGAAGATGTCAGCTGCTTGTTGCTCAGTTGAAATATACTCCAGTCTGATGTCCTTCTTCAAAGCATGATCTCTAATGAAGTGATGCTTGACATCTATATGCTTGGTCCTTGAGTGAAGAACTGGGTTATACGTGATAGCAATCGTGCTCGTATTATCACAGAATATGGGCGATTCATTTGTAATTACTCCATAATCTTTCAGTTGTTGCTGGATCCAGATCAGTTGTGCACAAAAACTACCAGCAGCAAGGTATTCTGCTTCAGTTGTTGAGGTAGCTATGGATGTCTGGTTTTTGCTGAACCAAGAGATCATTCTGTCTCCTAGAAACTGACAAGATCCACTTGTACTTTTGCGATCAAGCTTACATCCTGCATAATCTTCATCTGAATATCCAACTAAATTGAAAGTAGAGTCTTTAGAATACCATAACCCAACATTTTGTATACCCTTAAGGTATTTCAAAATTTTTTTAGCAGCTGAGAAATGTGATTGCTTAGGATTTGCTTGAAATCTAGCACACATACAGACAACAAATACAATATCAGGACGACTGGCAGTTAGGTACAACAATGAACCTATTAAACCTCGATATAATGTCGCCTCAACTGATATTCCCCCTTGATCAGTTTCCAATTTTACTGATGAGCTCATGGGAGTATTTGCAGCTGAACATGATTGCATGCCAAATTTCTTCAGCAGCTCCTTTGTATATTTAGTCTGACTGATGAATATACCATTCTCCAGTTGCTTCACTTGCAGTCCAAGAAAGAATGTCAGTTCACCCATCATGCTCATTTCAAACTTATCCTGCATTAGCTTAGCAAACTTTTCGCATAATTTGGGGTTAGTTGACCCAAATATGATATCATCAACATAAATTTGAACTAATAAAATGTGATCATTCATAGCAAATTTGAACAAGGTCTTATCAACTGATCCAACAGAAAAATCATGATCAGTTAAAAATTTTGAAAGAGTTTCGTACCAAGCTCTGGGAGCTTGTTTCAGACCATATAAGGCTTTGTTCAAATGGTAGACATGATCAGGAAAAACATTATTTATGAAACCTGGAGGTTGTTCAACATATACTTCTTCTTGTAGTTGACCGTTCAGGAATGCACTCTTTACATCCATCTGATATACCTTGAATTTCTTATGTGATGCATAAGCAAGAAAGATTTTGATTGCTTCATGTCTTGCACCTGGAGCATACGTCTCATCATAGTCAATTCTTTCTTCTTGCCTATATCCTTTTGCCACTAATCTTGCTTTGTTGCGTACAACTGAACCATCTTCGTTCAGTTTATTTCTGTATACCCATTTTGTACCTATAATAGTTTTTGAAATTGGTCTTGGAACTAAGTTCCAGACATTGTTATAAGTGAACTGATTTAGCTCTTCTTGCATTGCATTCACCTAGTTAGGATCAGCAAGAGCTTCATCAGTTGTCTTCGGTTCTAGTTGTGAAACAAAAGCTGAATAGATAAATAAATTTATCATTTGATTGCGAGTTCTTACTGGATCAGATGGATTTCCTATTACCAGTTCAGGTGGATGTGATTTTCTCCATCTGTACTCAGTATTTGTTGTATCAGCAATTTCTTCAGTTGGTAACTGAACACAGTTTTCAGTTTCAGTTGGTGCTTCGTCAACTGGTATTTGAATGTTATCATTATGCTCTGTCAACTGATTATCAGCAACGACTTCCTGCACATCTGATTGGTCCAGTACTTCTGGTTCAGGTGTTTGAAGTATGTTTTGATATCCATGACTTTCATCTGTGTCATCATCTTCCAAACAGATATCTGTAAATCGATCAACTAGCTCAACTTGATCAGTTGGCTTATTAGTTAGTTCAGTTTCATCGAAATCAACATGAGCAGATTCTTCAACATTTAGGGTTTTCTTGTTGAAAACTCTATAGGCTATACTAACTGATGAGTATCCAAGAAATATTCCTTCTGCAGATTTAGCATCAAACGCTTTTAAATAATTTTTACCATTATCAAGAATAAAACATCTGCAGCCGAATATTTTGAAATAAGTAATTATACTTTTTCTTCCATGCCAGATCTCATATGGTGTTTTCATATGATTCTTATTAATCATTGATCTGTTCTGAGTATAACACGCAGTGTTTACTGCCTCTGCCCAAAATCTTTGAGAAATACCAGAATCAGCAAGCATTGTTCTGGCAGCTTCTTTAAGAGTCCGATTTCTTCTCTCAGCTACACCATTTTGCTGAGGAGTTCTGGCTGCTGAGAGCTCATGCTTAATTCCAGCATTTTCTAGGAAATTTGAAAGAGTTTGATTGATGAATTCAGTTCCTCGATCAGATCTGATTCGATCAATTCCAACTGATTTTTCATTTAAAAGTCTTTTGAAGAGCTTTATTAGTTGCGAAGCAGTATGGTCTTTAGATTTGAGAAAAATAACCCAAGTAAATCTTGAAAAATCATCTACGACTACCAAGGTGTATTTCATTCCTCCTAAGCTCATGACTGGTATAGGACCAAAGAGATCCATGTGCAACAGTTCTAAGCATCGGGATGAAGATTTACATCCCTTGTTTTTAAAAGAGGATCGTACTTGTTTACCATACTGACATGCTGAGCAAAGTTTTTCTTTTGAAAAGTCTATTTTGGGCAAACCAGTTACAAGTTCATGTTTACTCAGATAGGCAATGGATTTAAAGTTTAAATGATTTAGTCTCTTATGCCACAACCAGTTTTTAGATGATTTGGAAGCAATAAAACAAACTGGTGCATAAGTTTGATCATTCCAACTGACTTTATATGTGTTTCCACAACGTTTGCCAGTTAGTATGATTTCATCAGTTGAAGTTTTGACTAAACATGAGTTTTTGTCAAATTGTACTGAGAATCCACTGTCGCATAACTGACTGATGCTAATCAAGTTATACTTCAGGTTTTCTACTAATAGAACATCTTTAAAAGTAAAGTTACCATGGATAAGCTTACCCTTACCCACAGTTCTACCTTTGGAATTGTCCCCGAAACTGATGTTTGGACCAGTGTATTTGATCAGTTGGGATAACGCACTTGCATCTCCTGTCATATGTCGCGAGCATCCACTGTCCAAATACCATATTGAGTTCTTGTTTGTACCTGTTACCTGCAATCACACATATAATATAACTTGGTACCCATATCTATTTGGGTCCTGAACTGATTAGTCCCTTAGGAATCCACACTTGGATTAGTCTAACAGACTTTCCAGTAGCTGTATTCCAAATGGTTTTTCTCGGCTTTTGTGTGCTTGGTGTGTAGTGTACAGATGATACAATATTTGTTTTAGCTTTATTCAACTGATTGTTCAGTCTATATCTCTTCTGAACTGGCTTGCAGTTATAGTAATTGAAATAGCTATTCGAATAGTTCTTGTGAGACCTCTTTGATGACTGACTTTGTGAATCAGTTGAGAATTTTTTACTATAACCAATCCCATATCTTCTAGCCTTGTTCATATTCTCAGTAGGTTGCTCAATCAGTTTACTGGGCTCAATTTGTTCTTGTATCACTGCTGTTTTGACAAAATGAATGTATTTCCCTTTGTCTATTTTTGGCTTTGGTTGAGTATCATTTGGATATATTTCTCCTTGAGTGTTGAACCCTAAACCAGTTTTATCAGAAACTGATTTTTGTGAATTCTGCATCTCATTCAGTGCAGTAGATGACTTGTTCCAAGACTGAATGAGCTCAGTCTGTTTTGAGTTTTCAAGAATCAACTTCTGGATTAATGACTGATTTTTGTTTCTCTCTGCTTTTAACTCAGCAATTTCCCTTTTTAGACTCAACCCATCAACTGATTCATCAGTTTTGGTTTTATTGTCTGTGGGATCAGTTTGCTTTGCTTTGATTTTTTCAAATGATGATGCAAGCTTTTGATACTCATTTACCATGTCATGTAGTGTTAGAATGAGTTCTTCTCGTGTGAAATCAGTTGAGCTGAAATCAAATACCTGTTGGCTAGATGATTCTTCTTCTGCATCATTAGCCATTAAGCACTTGACTTCCTCATCATCACTAGAGCTGCATGAGCTTTCTGGTTCTGACTCCTCACTGTCAGTTTCTGCCCATTTAGATTTGTTTTCTTCAGCTAAGAGTACCTCATGTTTCTTTCTGAAGGACTTCTTATCTTCCTTGGGTCTTCTTTTGTGCTCATATGATTTCTTTCTTCTATCAGTTGAGCCTTGACTGTCCTTCTTGGGTTTAGAACAATCGGCCATAAAGTGACCTGATTTGCCGCAGTTGTAGCAGGCATTTGATTCATCTTTGGAACTGTTCCTTTGGTATGGCTTCTGGAAGTTTCCTTGATTCTTTCTCATGAACCTTCCAAATTTTTTGATGAACAATGACATAGCATCACTGCTCAACTGATCAGCAGATTTCTCGACTGAACTTATTGGTTCTGTTCTGACAGCAGCTAGAGCAGTTGTGGCTGCAGGGGTAGATGGTTCTCCTTCTCTGGTCTGCAGCTCAAATTCATAAGCCTTTAAATCAGCAAACAGATCATGAAGTTCAATCTGGTTCAGATCTTTGGACTCTCTCATTGCCATGGTCTTGGCATCCCATTCCTTGGGAAGACCTCTCATTACCTTTAGTGCAATCTCTTTGTTGGTATACACTTTTCCAAGTGTATTTAACTCATTGATGATACTGCTTACTCTTTCATCATACTCGTGCATTGATTCTCCTGCTTTCATTTTGATGTTATCAAACTTTTGAACAGCAACAGAAAGTGTATTTTCTTTGGTTTGATCATTTCCATCACACAGCTGGATCAGCTTTTCTCAAATTTCTTTGGCTGTCTTACACATCTTTATTTTGCTGAAGGTTACTTTGTCCAGCGTTTTGTACAGAATGTCTTTAGCCACATTATCAAGATTTGCTTTTCTTTTATCTTCAGTTGTCCATTCATCTCCTAACTTTTCTACTCTTTGTGGTGCCCCTTCTGTTATGGCAACTGCTGTATTTGTTTTTAAAATCTTCATGGATCCATCAGTTATGACATACCACATGTCATCATCTTGTGCAGCTAAATGAGCCTGCATTCTGAATTTCCAATCATCAAATTCTTCTCTGGAGAACATAGGAATTTTTTTGAATGAAGTCATACTAGCAAGTTTATAGATCAAAAGTATTCAAGAACAAGATTCAACCGCTCTGATATCACTTGATAGGATCGATTAACGAAACAAGAGTGTTTAGAAGGGGGGGTTGAATAAAAACTCACAATTAAAATTGATCTTTTTGAGTTTTGAGTTCAGTTTGGTGAGAAACTGATTCTCGAAATCTTGTTGGTCAATGACAATCAGTTAAACTAAAGTAGTTGTGGAAATTAACTGACTGAAAGATAGAATACAAAACTGAAATAAAAGACACAAGGATTGTTTCTGGATGTTCGGAGATTGCAATTACTCCTACGTCACCCCTTCTATCTCAAGGATAGGATTTCCACTAAAAGACTTTGATCGAATACAAGATTTGTACTGACCCACTTCAGTTTGGACTTATCACTGCCAAAAACTGAAACTCTTAGTATTACAGAATGTTCTCAGTGCGTAACTGATCTTAGCACTATCGAATTTAACGATTATTACAAAGTGCTAGTGAGCTCAAATTATAGCCTTGACTGCTACGAATAAATCAAGTGAGTGTGAGCTGAAATTTTGACAGAGTAACATCAAGCTTTGAATAGAGAGTTTGTGCACACTTTCTTTCAGCTGATCTTCTGGCGTATTTATAATCTTCCCTTCCAACGGTAACTTGAGATATATTTGAATCTTTGTATCCATTGATTGCCACTTCATCATTCCTTGGGCATTGTTTGCCTCGTTTATTGTAATGCGGCGTTTTAATTGCTTTAGCCGAAATGCGTTGTTCTAAGCTGTATTGATTGAAGTGCGGCGCTTCATATTTAGTTGCAATCTGCTATGTCTCTTTGTCGGTTGAATGTTCTTTCCCGAGACATGTTTAGTTGAAGGAAGCATACGGCTGAATATATCAACTGATCGGTTTTCAACTGATCAGTCAGCTGTCTTCGAGAATTCAATTAAGTTCAACTGATCAGTTTCCAACTGATCAGTTGGTTTTTTCGAAAGTTCAGTTCAGCTGGGTTTGGTTGCCTTAGATAATATGCGCGATACTCTTCAGTTAGGCAAGCTGTATAGATCGAATATTTGATCAGTTAATTCCAATAAATAATCGGTTTGTCAAACATCCGAAATTAAGTTTCCAACAAAAATAGACTGGGTACCAGTTACTAAAATTTGTGTTTGCAAGAACAGGAAAGAAAGTCAAATCAGCAGCTCCACATGGTATCTAGACAGTGGATGCTCCAGACACATGACTGGACAGAAAAATCTACTATCAGAAGTAATGTGTTGTACTGGACCAAAGATCACATTTGGAGATAATTCAAAAGGTAAAACCGTGGGTAAAGGTAAGATTATCCATGGTAACATTATTATAAATGATGTACTATTTGTTGAATATCTATGTTACAACTTGATTAGCATTAGCCAACTGTGTGATAATGGTTACTCTGTGACTTTTCAAAAGCACACATGCACAGTTAAAAATGCTGATGAGTCTACTGTGTTAACTGGGAAAAGAGAAGGCAACACATATAAAGTCTCTTGGAATGTAGATCATATTAACGTTCCTACGTGTTTAGTTTCTTCTCTTAGTGATAAACATTGGTTATGCACAAGAGACTGAATCACCTGAACTTCAAATCAATCAACAATCTCAAAAAGCAGAATTTAGTTGATGGCCTGCCTGATATTAGTTTTGTTAAGAATCATGTTTGTTCTGCATGTCAACTTGGCAAGCAAGTGAGATCTAGTTTCAAGAATAAAGGTAGTAAATTAACCTCAAGATGTTTGGAACTATTGTATATGGACTTGTTTGGTCCAATCCCTATCGTGAGCTTAGGGGGAATGAAGAATACACTTGTTGTTGTTGATGACTTTTCTAGATTTACTTGGGTAATATTTCTTACTGGAAAAAGCTATTTCTGGAAAAATCTATTTCTATCATGAAAAATCTATTTCTATCATTAAAATCAGAAGTGATCGGGGTACTGAGTTTACTAACAAGATTCTTGAGTTGTATTTAGATGAACAGGGCATTCATCATGAATATTCAGCCGCCAGATCACCTTAACAAAATGGAGTAGCTGAGAGGAGAAACAGAACTATTAAAGAAGTTGCTAGAACAATGCTAGCAGATGCAGACATCTCTCAGCGCTTCTGGGCAGAAGCAATCAACACCGCATGCTACACACAAAACAGAACCATGGTAAACAAGAGGCATAATCAGACTCCTTATGAGATATGGAAATGGAGTAAGCCTAGTGTATCTTATTTTCATGTATTTGGTTGCAAATGTTTTGTGCACAATAACGGTAAAAACTATTTGACTGCATTTGATTCAAAATCAGATGCTGGACTTTTTCTTGGTTACTCTACAGTAAGCAAAGCTTTCAGAATCTTTAACAATAGAACTCTCAATGTTGAAGAATATGTTCATGTTGTGTTCGACGAAGACAGCAGTGCACTTGAAATTTCTAATGTGTCAAATTTGAGTAACAGGTTAGACAGGATTCATCTGGAACTGGATAGTGAAGACGATGCAGAATTAAATATCAACGATGTTCAAAATCCAGAACCAGACATTTCAATAGTGGAAGCAGAAGTACAGACATCAGATATACCAGTACCAGCAGATGACATACCCAAACCTACTACTGGTTTAGCTGAGCTTAATCCAAATATGTCTAATCAGGAAGAAATCCTTTTAAACCCTTTTATCTGGAGAAAATCTCATCCTCCATCCTTGGTTATTGGCAATCCAGTAGCTCCTTTGAGAACAAGAAGGCAATTGATTAATGAATATATGCATGTTGCTTTTATTTCTCAGGTTGAGCCTAAGAAGATTGAATAAGCTCTTCTTGATCCTAGTTGGATTGAAGCCATGCAAGAAGAACTCAATCAATTTAAAAAAAAATGAAGTGTGGTTTCTCGTACCTAGACCAACTCATCAAGCAGTCATTGAAACTCGGTGGGTATTCAAAAACAAACTAAATGAAGAAGGCACTGTGATCAGAAATAAGGCAAAACTGGTGGCTCCAGGTTTTAGACAAGAAGAAGGAATAGACTATGATGAGACATTTGCACAAGTAGCAAGACTTGAAGATATCAGAATATTCTTAGCCTTTGGTGCCTTCAAACACTTTAAAGTCTATCAGATGGATGTCAAGAGTGTCTTCCTAAACGGCCTACTACAAGAAGAATTCTACGTCGAACAACCTCCAGGTTTTATCGATCATTTCTCACCATATCATGTACTCAAATTACACAAAGCCCTTTATGGTTTAAAACAGGCACCTAGAGCATGGTATGACACCCTTTCACAATTTTGGGTCAATCATGATTTTACAATTGGCTCAGTAGACAAGACTTTGTTCACTTTAACAAAAAAATAAACACATTCTATTAGTGCAGATTTATGTTGATGGCATTATCTTTGGGTCAACTAACCCCAAACTATGTGCAAAGTTTGCTAAATTGATGCAGGATCAATTTGAAATGAGCATGATGGGAGAATTAACATTCTTCCTAGGACTACAGATCAAACAACTTGATACTGGAATTTTCATAAATCAAGCTAACTATACCAAGGAGCTTCTGAAAAGGTTTGGTATGGAAGCATGCTGTGCTGCTTCCACTCCAATGAGCTCATCTACCAAGCTTGATAAGGATGAAAGTGGAATTCCAGTAGATCTAACTCAGTATCGTGGTCTTATTGGCTCACTATTGTATCTTACTGCCAGTAGACCTGATATTTTATTTGCTGTTTGCATTTGTGCAAGATATCAATCTAACCCAAGCAATCTCATTATATTACTGCGAAACGTATACTGAAGTACTTAAAACGAACTCAAAATGTCGGATTATGGTATCCTAATGATTCATCTTTCAATCTTATTCGATATTCAGATGCTGATTATGCAGGGTGCAAACTAGACAGGAAAAGCACTAGTGGTTTTTGTCAATTCCTTGGTGATAGGCTGATCTCCTGGTTTAGTAAAAAGCAGACTTCCATAGCTACATCTACTGCAGAAGCATAATATCTCGCTGCTGGAAGCTGCTGCTCTCAAATACTATGGATGCAACAACAACTTAAAGACTATGGGATTCAAGCTTCTGAATCACCTATCTTCTGTGACAATATCAGTGCCATTAAAATAACGCAAAATCCAGTACTTCATTACAGAACAAAAGAACATCTACATCAGACGTCATTTCATCAGAGATCATGTGCAAAAGAAGGACATTCGTCTGTAATATGTTTCTACTGATCAACAAGCAGCGTACATCTTTACAAAGCCTCTGCCTGAAAATAAGTTTTCTTATTTCCGAAATGTTCTTGGCTTAATTGACTTAACTTGATTATTATTATTTTGTTATCTGTTACTCAACTAATAATCAACTTGCTTGCAGAAAAATAAAGAGACGATAATGAATTGAAATTAATACTTCATTTAGAATAAAATCGATGCCATGTTACATTAGCCATTTCCGAACCTACAGAATCCTGCCACTCAGTTATCAAATTATTCAGTTCATGGATTCGAAGATTAGTAAAGGATTCATCAGTGGAGATCTTCTCTAGCTGATGCCACTCCTTCCACAGGATCGCATGCAGCAAAACTTGATCAGTGGCTAGCTCTGTAACATGACTAACATCAAATTGTTGTTTGTACTTCCTTGCTACTGCTCTTTGTGAGCGAGTAAAAGCTAAACCATTTTGATACAAATTTTGGAGATCTTGAATCTTAAACCATGAAGACATGACCTTTACCCAGACATATTCATCAATAGTCTTCTTCAGATTTTCCAGATGGGGCAACATTTCGTCTATGACAATAACATGCGTACTGCAACAAGCATCAGAATTGCTTGATTTAGACATATCGAACTGTTATTATCTAACATTTTTTTTGCTTTATTGAAGACGGGTATTTATAGAAGCTAAAGAGACGGCTCTCTGTTTACACGATACCAAGAATCATTTATCATTCCCTCAGATTTCGTATCTTTGCATTTATTAATTGCATTGATTTAGGGGGAACAATATCTTTTTCAGACCTATATTTTCGTACATTGTCAGAAACAGAAAGGATGTTTGTCTTTTCGATAAAACAGTGTGTCTGCTGGTTTTTATCAAGTGCTGGAAATTTTTCAGTACCTTATAACTTCCAGTAGATATTATCATAAAACGACAAATCCTCTTCTAGTTATTTTTAGTAACCCTTTGGGGACAGCCCGCTCTTTTTCATTGATTTTGAAAAATAACTTTTCTGACACTCTGCATAACTTTTCAAATACTAAACCGCAAACATATTGACACGTGTCCTTATGTTTCACTGACGGCTGTATATTTTGAATATTAATCGCCTCTTATTTCTCTTCACCTTTACGATTCCAGACTTTTGCTCTCTAGCTACTTCTTTCTCTCGTTTAACCTAATCTACTTCGAAGTTATCTTATTTATAGAAGAAGAAATGGATGGAGCTTACAATCTCAATGCCTATCAAGTCAACTTTGCATCATTGCTTACCATCAAAGATGAAGTACTTGTTCAAATGTTTAAAGCTATTGAGAAATCAGGCCTTAGAAAGTTTTTGGAAGCACCTGCTATTATTTATAAAACAACACTTTTGGATTTCTTCGCTAAAGCAACTATTCAATAAGGGAATATAATTCATTCCCAGGGAGATGCATTTATTTCAATTGATGCTGGACTACTTGGATCAACCTTCCTTCTTCCATTCTCAGGTACCTCTGAACTGTCAGGCATTACGAAGGAAGAAATGTCAATTGCTCATTCTACATTCTCAGCTTTTGGAGAGGAACTCTCTCCTTCTTGTTTCAAGAAGCTTCTGAAAATGGAGTATCAAGTGCTCGATGATATTTTGGCGAAGGTACTCCTTGTCAAAGCCGGTACTTTTGACCGATTAACCAAGGAGAAGGTTCAAGTGATGGTGGCAATCACCTCGGATATTAAAGTGGATTGGAGTCAGTTTCTGTTCAAGGTCATGAAGGAAATGATTTCACAAAAGAGTACTCGGTTTGCCGTTCAGATCAGTACAATGCCCAAGGATGCTGGTTTTGCCTTTACTACTAAACAGGACGCCTCTTACGTCACAATGGCGGATGCTGACAATGTGCTTGCGTTAAGGCCGAAGCCATCTGTGGCTGAATTCATTTCTCTGAAGAAAGAAGTGGGAGATACACAAACTGAGGCTCTAGGACCTCAGAAGAAGATTAAAAGAAAAAGAGTGGTTATCTCCACGGACTCTGATAAAACAGTGTTTGAAGAATCTGTTGCTCCTATTCAACCATCTCTGCCACCTACTCCCAGTAAGAAGAAAACTCGCACTTTGCTTCGAATCAAGAAAACAGCAGCAATTGCTGATTTAGACAATGTCCCATTGAGACAAGTGTTTCCAGAAGTTGTTTTTTCTGTACCAAAAGTCACCTCTGTCTCTAAACCAGCTGCTGCCCCTACTGCTACTACGTCTACTGCTTCAACTTTCAGACCCTTGTCTGGAGTTGTTATTCGTGAACCTACTGCAGTGTCTTCTGCTTTTAGACCTGTGATACCTGCTTTATCTTCGGATAAAAGTAAGGGAAAACTCATATATGAACCACCATTCAACGCCGCCAAATCATGCGTTATCTCTGGTATTGATCTTCATTTGGAAGAAATTGAGAATTCTACCAATGAAGCAATGACTTTCTTTGATGAATGGCACAAGGCTCGCGTATTCCATCCTACCACATTCTTCAGAACTCTATGCGTTTTTGGAAAAATGGTGAAAAATGAGAGAAAGGTTTTTCATCTTGCCAAGACAGAAAATGTGATTGAAGCCATGAAACGCCGAAGCTTCATTTTTGAACAGCTTAAATATCATAAGCTGGAATCAGTGTTGAAGACTCTTCAGTTAAATTTTGATGCCTTGATTCCCACTGCTGCCCAAGATCAGAATGTGATCCTTATTCTTACTGACAGTTTGAAGATGATGAATGAGCAATTTCTTGCTCAGGAACAGGCATTTGGAGACCCTGAACAATATTCAGTAGGCTTCATTCTAGAAATTGATCAAGCTAAGCCAGTTGAGGAAAGAACTAAAGCTCTTCCAGAAGCTAAGGTTTCTAGTACTCCTGCCTCTCCCCAGTTGTCTACTCAATACTCTCCTCTCATCTCTGTTCGTGAACTTGCTTCAGTAGATGAAGTAGTTCAATCTATTACTGTCTATGTCTCTGCTGCACCAGACGCAGCCACAATTGTTGAATCAGTTCATACAGCGGACCAACCAATGGAAGAATCCAATGCTGCCCAATCTCCATCACTGCTGAATTTAGAGATTTTCTCAACTAAACATCAAGCAGTAATGAGAGCTATCCAAAATGATCCAACCCTAGCGGTTGAACAAATGGAGGCAATGGAAGCCACGCAACCAGAAGAGAAAACCCTTTCTGAACCTTCTGCTGCTGCTGATAGACCTTATGCTGAACTGTCTACTGCTATCACTACCGCTCCAGTAGACTTTGTCCCTTCTACTGCCTTAGTTGTTCTTTCTACTGAATCACCCGCTCAAGTGGCTCATATTGCGCATGTTGCTGAAATCAAAGGACGAATACTAGCCAAAAGCCCATCACCAGAAGAAGAACAATTCAATCTTGAATCTGAGATTGATATACTGAAAAGAACACAGAATTTCCGAAATTGTCAAGAAGTTATCTTTTAATCATGCTGGTGAAGTCAGTGCCACCAAATTTTTCAAAAAGCGTGCAATGAATTATATCCTTACCACGGCAGAATCACTAACAAAACTTGAGGTTTAATCTGACATCTTCAGGAAAAATGCCTTGGCTAGTTATTCTAGCCTCGCGCTCGGTCAGACTGATGTGATTCATACTATTTCTGCTCAAAACTCGTCTCTTCAATCCATCTCCACTCAAATTGCGGCTACTGACTCCAAAATCGGAAGAATCAACACTCAGATTGAGTCTAAATCTCAATCGATTCAGGCCCTGAATGAACAAGTTTCAAGTCAAACCCCGATTCTGGAGATATTGCAAACTGGGCTTCTTACCCTTACTGGACGAGTGGATCTCTTACTTACTCAAGTTCAGGCGCCTGATGCCAAAAAGTGGGAAATAGAAGGTAGACCGATAACAGAAAGAAGAACTGATGGGCATGCTGCAGAACCATCTTACAGAAATCAAGACCCTCAGGATGATGAACCTTTGTTCCGAGATATTGGAACAGATGACTAAGATTTCTTACTGCCTTAAACCATGTTTAACTGTTTATTTGCTTATTAATCATTTTCGTGATAATTGTTATCTGCTTTATTATTCATCGCTAATAACTTCTAGGTTTTGGCATCAACGCAAAAGGGGAAATTGTTAGACTTAATTTAGTTGTGGTGATGAGAACCAAAACCAGTAGGAATAGAAATTACCAGTAGTCAATAAAAAGCAGAAGTTGTCGATTCGCTCAAATCAGAAACAGTACTTAGTACTCAAAGGCTTCGAAACCAGAAGCATTACTTAGTACTCCAACGCTTAGAAATCAGAAGCAGAACTTGACTTCACTAGATCAGTACTTAACGGCCTTTACTCAATTGTTTCTATCTTAAATGTTACCGTTACTTTACCTAGTACTAAGCATTAATTGCACCATCAATGCTGTACAAAGCCATTTAATTTGCCTTACCAGTTTTGGTATAAAACAAGACTGATTGTGTTGAAAGCTTTATGCAGGATCCATTTTAGGAAATAAAGTTGTTCTCATCAGAAGTCAAGGAGCCGTTTTCAATTATAGACGTTGGACTCAAGTTATCTCTATATATTAATGGATCAAACCATTTTAGAAGAGACGTTTATTATTTTAAAAGGAAATTTATCTATCCAACATTTCATTGAGCAACCGCGAACCAATTGTTATCTTTCAAAGCTCAACTTACAAGAAAAGCAGTACACGCCTCATATCTTACATCTGATCCTTGGAGATCATTTTGTACTGATGTTTCTTCACCTCTTCAAGATAAAAGTAAGGGAAAACTCATCTATGAACCACCATTCAACGCCACCAAATCATCCGTTATCTCTGGTATTGATCTTCATTTCGAAGAAATTGAGAATTCTGCCAATGAAGCAATGACTTTCTTTGATGAATGGCACAAGGCTCGCGTATTCCATCCTACCACATTCTTCAGAACTCTAGGCGTTTTTGGAAAAATGGTGAAAAATGAGAGAAAGGTTTTTCATCTTGCCAAGACAGAAAATGTGATTGAAGCGATGAAACGCCGAAGCTTCATTTTTGAACAGCTTAAATATCATAAGCTAGAATCGGTGTTGAAGACTCTTCAGTTAAATTTTGATGCCTTGATTCCCACTGCTGCCCAAGATCAGAATGTGATCCTTATTCTTACTGACAGTTTGAAGATGATGAAAGAGCAACTTCTTGCTCAGGAACAGGCATTTGGAGACCCTGAACAATATTCAGTAGGCTTCATTCTAGAAATTGATCAAGCTAAGCCAGTTGAGGAAAGAACTAAAGCTCTTCCAGAAGCTAAGGTTTCTAGTACTCCTGCCTCTCCCCAGTTGTCTACTCAATACTCTCCTCTCATCTCTGTTCGTGAACTTGCTTCAGTAGATGAAGTAGTTCAATCTATTACTGTCTATGTCTCTGCTGCACCAGACGCAGCCACAATTATTGAATCAGTTCATCCAGCAGACCAACCAATGGAAGAATCCAATGCTGCCCAATCTCCATCACTGCCGAATTTAGATATTTTCTCAAATAAACATCAAGCAGTAATGAGAGCTATCCAAAATGATCCAATCCCAGCGGTTGAACAAATGGAGACAATGGAAGCCACGCAACCTGAAGAGAAAACCTTTTCTGAACCTTCTGCTGCTGCAGATAGACCTTATGCTGAACTCTCTACTGCTATCACTACCGCTTCAGTAGACTTTGTCCCTTCTATTGCCTTAGTTGTTCTTTCTACTGAATCACCCGCTCAAGTGGCTCATATTGCGCATGTTGCTGAAATCGAAGGACGAATACTAGCCAGAAGCCCATCACCAGAAGAAGAACAATTCAATCTTGAATCTGAGATTGATATACTGAAAAGAACTGTTGACAGAATTTCCGAAATCGTCAAGAAGTTATCTTTTAATCATGCTGGTGAAGTCAGTGCCACCGAATTTTATAGAAAATGTGCAATGAATTATATCCTTACCACGGCAGAATCACTGACAAAACTTGAGGTTGAATCTGACATCTTCAGGAAAAATGTCATGGCTAGTTATTCTAACCTCGCGCTCGGTCAGACTGATGTGATTCATACTATTTCTGCTCAAAACTCGTCTCTTCAATCCATCTCCACTCAAATTGCGGCTACTGACTCCAAAATCGGAACTATCAACACTCAGATTGAGTCTCAATCTCAATCGATTCAGGCTCTGAATGAACAAGTATCAAGTCAAACCCTGATTCTGGAGATATTTCAAACTGGGCTTCTTACCCTTACTGGACGAGTGGATCTCTTACTTACTCAAGTTCAGGCGCTTGATGCCAAAAAAAGGGAAATAGAAGGCAGATCGATAACAGAAAGAAGAACTGAAGGGCATGCTGCAGAACCATCTTACAGAAATCAAGACCCTCAGGATGATGAACCTTTGTTCCGAGATATTGGAACAGATGACTAAGATTTCTTACTGCCTTAAACCATGTTTAACTGTTTATTTACTTATTAATCATTTTCGTGATAATTGTTATCTGCTTTATTATTCATCGCTACTAACTTCTAGGTCTTGGCATCAACGCAAAGGGGGAAATTGTTAGACTCAATTTAGTTGTGGTGATGAGAACCAAAACCAGTAGAAATAGAAATTACCAGTAGTCAATAAAAAGCAGAAGCTGTCGATTTGCTCAAATCAGAAGCAGTACTTAGTACTCAAAGGCTTCGAAACCAGAAGCAGTACTTAGTACTCAAAGGCTTAGAAATCAGAAGCAGAACTTGACTTCACTAGATCAGTACTTAACGGCCTTTACTCAATTGTTTCTATCTTAAATGTTACCATTACTTTACCTAGTACTAAGCATTAATTGCACCATCAATGCTGTACAAAGTCATTTAATTTCCCTTACCAGTTTTGGTATAAAACAAGACTGATTGTGTTGAAAGCTTTATGCATGATCCATTTTAGGAAATAAAGCTGTTCTCATCAGAAGTCATGAAGCCGTTTTCAATTATAGACGTTGGACTCAAGTTATCTCTATATATTTATGGATCAAACCATTTTAGAAGATACGTTGATTATTTTAAAAGGAAATTTATCTATCCAACATTTCATTGAGCAACCGCGAACCAATTGTTATCTTTCAAAGCTCAACTTACAAGAAAAGCAGTACACGCCTCATATCTTACATCTGATCCTTGGAGATCATTTTGTACTGATGTTTCTTCACCTCTTCAAGATAAAGGTAAGGGAAAACTCATCTATGAACCACCATTCAATGCCGNACAATGGAATCCACGCAACCTGAAGAGAAAACCTTTTCTGAACCTTCTGCTGCTGCAGATAGACCTTATGCTGAACTCTCTACTGCTATCACTACCGCTTCAGTAGACTTTGTCCCTTCTATTGCCTTAGTTGTTCTTTCTACTGAATCACCCGCTCAAGTGGCTCATATTGCGCATGTTGCTGAAATCGAAGGACGAATACTAGCCATAAGCCCATCACCAGAAGAAGAACAATTCAATCTTGAATCTGAGATTGATATACTGAAAAGAACTGTTGACAGAATTTCCGAAATCGTCAAGAAGTTATCTTTTAATCATGCTGGTGAAGTCAGTGCCACCGAATTTTATAGAAAACGTGCAATGAATTATATCCTTACCACGGCAGAATCACTGACAAAACTTGAGGTTGAATCTGACATCTTCATGAAAAATGTCATGGCTAGTTATTCTAACCTCGCGCTCGGTCAGACTGATGTGATTCATACTATTTCTGCTCAAAACTCGTCTCTTCAATCCATCTCCACTCAAATTGCGGCTACTGACTCCAAAATCGGAACTATCAACACTCAGATTGAGTCTCAATCTCAATCGATTCAGGCTCTGAATGAACAAGTATCAAGTCAAACCCTGATTCTGGAGATATTTCAAACTGGGCTTCTTACCCTTACTGGACGAGTGGATCTCTTACTTACTCAAGTTCAGGCGCTTGATGCCAAAAAAAGGGAAATAGAAGGCAGATCGATAACAGAAAGAAGAACTGAAGGGCATGCTGCAGAACCATCTTACAGAAATCAAGACCCTCAGGATGATGAACCTTTGTTCCGAGATATTGGAACAGATGACTAAGATTTCTTACTGCCTTAAACCATGTTTAACTGTTTATTTACTTATTAATCATTTTCGTGATAATTGTTATCTGCTTTATTATTCATCGCTACTAACTTCTAGGTCTTGGCATCAACGCAAAGGGGGAAATTGTTAGACTCAATTTAGTTGTGGTGATGAGAACCAAAACCAGTAGAAATAGAAATTACCAGTAGTCAATAAAAAGCAGAAGCTGTCGATTTGCTCAAATCAGAAGCAGTACTTAGTACTCAAAGGCTTCGAAACCAGAAGCAGTACTTAGTACTCAAAGGCTTAGAAATCAGAAGCAGAACTTGACTTCACTAGATCAGTACTTAACGGCCTTTACTCAATTGTTTCTATCTTAAATGTTACCATTACTTTACCTAGTACTAAGCATTAATTGCACCATCAATGCTGTACAAAGTCATTTAATTTCCCTTACCAGTTTTGGTATAAAACAAGACTGATTGTGTTGAAAGCTTTATGCATGATCCATTTTAGGAAATAAAGCTGTTCTCACCAGAAGTCATGAAGCCGTTTTCAATTATAGACGTTGGACTCAAGTTATCTCTATATATTTATGGATCAAACCATTTTAGAAGATACGTTGATTATTTTAAAAGGAAATTTATCTATCCAACATTTCATTGAGCAACCGCGAACCAATTGTTATCTTTCAAAGCTCAACTTACAAGAAAAGCAGTACACGCCTCATATCTTACATCTGATCCTTGGAGATCATTTTGTACTGATGTTTCTTCACCTCTTCAAGATAAAGGTAAGGGAAAACTCATCTATGAACCACCATTCAATGCCGCCAAATCATCCGTTATCTCTGGTATTGATCTTCATTTGGAAGAAATTGAGAATTCTGCCAATGAAGCAATGATTTTCTTTGATGAATGGCACAAGGCTCGCGTATTCCATCCTATCACATTCTTCAGAACTCTAGGCATTTTTGGAAAAATGGTGAAAAATGAGAGAAAGGTTTTTCATCTTGCCAAGACAGAAAATGTGATTGAAGCTATGAAACACCGAAGATTCATTTTTGAGCAGCTTAAATATCATAAGCTGGAATCAGTGTTGAAGACTCTTCAGTTAAATTTTGATGCCTTGATTCCCACTGCTGCCCAAGATCAGAATGTGATCCTTATTCTTACTAACCGTTTGAAGATGATGAAAGAGCAACTTCTTGCACAGGAACAGACATTTGGAGACCCTGAACAATATTCAGTAGGCTTCATTCAAGAAATTGATCAAGCTAAGCCAGTTGAGGAAAGAACTAAAGCTCTTCCAGAAGCTAAGGTTTCTAGTACTCCTGCCTCTCCCCAGTTTTCTACTCAATACTCTCCTCTCATCTCTGTTCGTGAACTTGCTTCAGTAGATGAAGTAGTTCATTCTATTATTGTCGATGTCTCTGCTGCACCAGACGCTGCCACAATTGTTGAATCAGTTCATCCAGCGGAACAACCAATGGAAGAATCCAATGCTACCCAATCTCCATCACTGCCGAATTTAGAGATTTTCTCAACTAAACATCAAGCAGTAATGAGAGCTATCCAAAATGATCCAATCCCAGCGGTTGAACAAATGGAGACAATGGAAGCCACGCAACCAGAAGAGAAAACCTTTTCTGAACCTTCTGCTGCTGCAGATAGACCTTATACTGAACTCTCTACTGCTATCACTACCGCTTCAGTAGACTTTGTCCCTTCTATTGCCTTAGTTGTTCTTTCTACTGAATCACCCGCTCAAGTGGCTCATATTGCGCATGTTGCTGAAATCGAAAGACGAATACTAGCCAGAAGCCCATCACCAGAAGAAGAACAATTCAATCTTGAATCTGAGATTGATATACTGAAAAGAACTGTTGACAGAATTTCCGAAATCGTCAAGAAATTATCTTTTAATCATGCTGGTGAAGTCAGTGCCACCGAATTTTTCAGAAAGCGTGCAATGAATTATATCCTTACCACGGCAGAATCACTGACAAAACTTGAGGTTGAATCTAACATCTTTAGGAAAAATGTCTTGGCTAGTTATTCTAACCTCGCGCTCGGTCAAACTGATGTGATTCATACTATTTCTGCTCAAAACTCGTCTCTTCAATCCATCTCCACTCAAATTGCGGCTACTGACTCCAAAATCGGAACTATCAACACTCTGATTGAGTCTCAATCTCAATCGATTCAGGCTCTGAATGAACAAGTTTCAATTCAAACCCCGATTCTGGAGATATTGCAAACTGGGTTTCTTACCCTTACTGGACAAGTCGATCTCTTACTTACTCAAGTTCAGGCGCTTGATGCCAAAAAGGGGGAAATAGAAGGCAGACCGATAACAGAAAGAAGGACTGAATGGCATGCTGCAGAACCATCTTACAGAAATCAAGACCCTCAGGATGATGAACCTATGTTCCGAGATATTGGAACAGCTGACTAAGATTTCTTACTGCCTTAAACCATGTTTAACTGTTTATTTACTTATTAATCATTTTCGTGATAATTTTTATCTGCTTTATTATTCATCGCTACTAACTTCTAGGTTTTGGCATTAACGCAAAGGGGGAAATTGTTAGACTTAATTTAGTTGTGGTGATGAGAACCAAAACAAGTAGGTATAGAAGTTACCAGTAGTCAATAAAAAGCAGAAGCTGTCGATTCGCTCAAATCAGAAGCAGTACTTAGTACTCAAAGGCTTCGAAACCAGAAGCATTACTTAGTACTCAAAGGCTTAGAAATCAGAAGCAGAACTTGACTTCACTATATCAATACTTAACGGCCTTTACTCAATTGTTTTTATCTTAAATGTTACCGTTACTTTACCTAGTACTAAGCATTAATTGCACCATCAATGTTGTACAAAGTCATTTAATTTGCCTTACCAGTTTTGGTATAAAACAAAACTGATTGTGTTGAAAGCTTTATGCAGGATCCATTTTAGGAAATAAAGCTGTTCTCATCAGAAGTCAAGGAGCCGTTTTCAATTATAGACGTTGGACTCAAGTTATCTCTATATATTTATGGATCAAACCATTTTAGAAGAGACGACGATTATTTTAAAAGGAAATTTATCAATTCAACATTTCATTGAGCAACCGCGAACCAATTGTTATCTTTCAAAGCTCAACTTACAAGAAAAGCAGTACACGCCTCATATCTTACATCTGATCCTTGGAGATCATTTTGTACTGATGTTTCCTCACCTCTTCAAGATAAAGGTAAGGGAAAACTCATCTATGAACCACCATTCAACGCCGCCAAATCATCCGTTATCTCTGGTATTGATTTTCATTTGGAAGAAATTGAGAATTCTGCCAATGAAGCAATGACTTTCTTTGCTGAATGGCACAAGGCTCGCGTATTCCATCCTACCACATTCTTCAGAACTCTCGGCGTTTTTGGAAAAATGGTGAAAAATGAGAGAAAGGTTTTTCATCATGCCAAGACAGAAAATGTGATTGAAGCTATGAAACGCCGAAGCTTCATTTTTTAACAGCTTAAATATCAGAAGCTGGAATCAGTGTTGAAGACTCTTCAGTTAAATTTTGATGCCTTGATTCCCACTGCTGCCCAAGATCAGAATGTGATCCTTATTCTTATTGACAGTTTGAAGATGATGAAAGAGCAACTTCTTGCTCAGGAACGGGCATTTGGAGACCCTGAACAATATTCAGTAGGCTTCATTCTAGAAATTGATTAAGCTAAGCCAGTTGAGGAAAGAACTAAAGCTCTTCCAGAAGCTAAAGTTTCTAGTACTCCTGCCTCTCCCCAGTTGTCTACTCAATACTATCCTCTCATCTCTGTTCGTGAACTTCCTTCAGTAGATGAAGTAGTTCAATCTATTATTGTCGATGTCTCTGCTGCACCAGACGCAGCCACAATTGTTGAATCAGTTCATCCAGCGGACCAACCAATGGAAGAATCCAATGCTGCCCAATCTCCATCACTGCCGAATTTAGATATTTTCTCAAATAAACATCAAGCAGTAATGAGAGCTATCCAAAATGATCCAATCCCAGCGGTTGAACAAATGGAGGCAATGGAAGCCACGCAACCAGAAGAGAAAACCTTTTCTGAACCTTCTGCTGCTGCAGATAGACCTTATGCTGAACTGTCTACTGCTATCACTACCGTTCCAGTAGACTTTGTCCCTTCTACTGCCTTAGTTGTTCTTTCTACTGAATCACCCGCTCAAGTGGCTCATATTTTGCATGTTGCTGAAATCAAAGGACGAATACTAGCCAGAAGCCCATCACCAGAAGAAGAACAATTCAATCTTGAATCTGAGATTGATATACTGAAAAGAACTGTTGACAGAATTTCCGAAATCGTCAAGAAATTATCTTTTAATCATGCTGGTGAAGTCAGTGCCACCGAATTTTTCAGAAAGCGTGCAATGAATTATATCCTTACCACGGCAGAATCACTGACAAAACTTGAGGTTGAATCTAACATCTTTAGGAAAAATGTCTTGGCTAGTTATTCTAACCTCGCGCTCGGTCAAACTGATGTGATTCATACTATTTCTGCTCAAAACTCGTCTCTTCAATCCATCTCCACTCAAATTGCGGCTACTGACTCCAAAATCGGAACTATCAACACTCTGATTGAGTCTCAATCTCAATCGATTCAGGCTCTGAATGAACAAGTTTCAATTCAAACCCCGATTCTGGAGATATTGCAAACTAGGCTTCTTACCCTTACTGGACAAGTGGATCTCTTACTTACTCAAGTTCAGGCGCTTGATGCCAAAAAGGGGGAAATAGAAGGCAGACCGATAACAGAAAGAAGGACTGAATGGCATGCTGCAGAACCATCTTACAGAAATCAAGACCCTCAGGATGATGAACCTTTGTTCCGAGATATTGGAACAGCTGACTAAGATTTCTTACTGCCTTAAACCATGTTTAACTGTTTATTTACTTATTAATCATTTTCGTGATAATTTTTATCTGCTTTATTATTCATCGCTACTAACTTCTAGGTTTTGGCATTAACGCAAAGGGGGAAATTGTTAGACTTAATTTAGTTGTGGTGATGAGAACCAAAACAAGTAGGTATAGAAGTTACCAGTAGTCAATAAAAAGCAGAAGCTGTCGATTCGCTCAAATCAGAAGCAGTACTTAGTACTCAAAGGCTTCGAAACCAGAAGCATTACTTAGTACTCAAAGGCTTAGAAATCAGAAGCAGAACTTGACTTCACTAGATCAGTACTTAACGGCCTTTACTCAATTGTTTTTATCTTAAATGTTACCGTTACTTTACCTAGTACTAAGCATTAATTGCACCATCAATGCTGTACAAAGTCATTTAATTTGCCTTACCAGTTTTGGTATAAAACAAGACTGATTGTGTTGAAAGCTTTATGCAGGATCCATTTTAGGAAATAAAGCTGTTCTCATCAGAAGTCAAGGAGCCGTTTTCAATTATAGACGTTGGACTCAAGTTATCTCTATATATTTATGGATCAAACCATTTTAGAAGAGACGACGATTATTTTAAAAGGAAATTTATCAATCCAACATTTCATTGAGCAACCGCGAACCAATTGTTATCTTTCAAAGCTCAACTTACAAGAAAAGCAGTACTCGCCTCATATCTTACATCTGATCCTTGGAGATCATTTTGTACTGATGTTTCTTCACCTCTTCAAGATAAAGGTAAGGGAAAACTCATCTATGAACCACCATTCAACGCCGCCAAATCATCCGTTATCTCTGGTATTGATTTTCATTTGGAAAAAATTGAGAATTCTACCAATGAAGCAATGACTTTCTTTGATGAATGGCACAAGGCTCGCGTATTCCATCCTACCACATTCTTCAGAACTCTAGGCGTTTTAGGAAAAATGGTGAAAAATGAGAGAAAGGTTTTTCATTTTGCCAAGACAGAAAATGTGATTGAAGCTATGAAACGCCGAAGCTTCATTTTTGAACAGCTTAAATATCAGAAGCTGGAATCAGTGTTGAAGACTCTTCAGTTAAATTTTGATGCCTTGATTCCCACTGCTGCCCAAGATCAGAATGTGATCCTTATTCTTACTGACAGTTTGAAGATGATGAAAGAGCAACTTCTTGCTCAGGAACAGACATTTGGAGACCTTGAACAATATTCAGTAGGCTTCATTCCAGAAATTGATCAAGCTAAGCCAGTTGAGGAAAGAACTAAAGCTCTTCCAGAAGCTAAGGTTTCTAGTACTCCTGCCTCTCCCCAGTTGTCTACTCAATACTCTCCTCTCATCTCTGTTCGTGAACTTGCTTCAGTAGATGAAGTAGTTCAATCTATTACTGTTGATGTCTCTGCTGCACCAGACGCAGCCACAATTGTTGAATCAGTTCATCCAGCGGACCAACCAATGGAAGAATCCAATGCTGCCCAATCTCCATCACTGTCGAATTTAGAGATTTTCTCAACTAAACATCAAGCAGTAATGAGAGCTATCCAAAATGATCCAATCCCAGCGGTTGAACAAATGGAGGCAATGGAAGCCACGCAACCAGAAGAGAAAACCTTTTCTGAACCTTCTGCTGCTGCAGATATACCTTATGCTGAACTGTCTACTGCTATCACTACCGTTCCAGTAGACTTTGTCCCTTCTACTGCCTTAGTTGTTCTTTCTACTGAATCACCCGCTCAAGTGGCTCATATTGCGCATGTTGCTGAAATCAAAGGACGAATACTAGCCAGAAGCCCATCACCAAAAGAAGAACAATTCAATCTTGAATCTGAGATTGATATACTGAAAAGAACTGTTGACAGAATTTCCAAAATCGTCAAGAAGTTATCTTTTAATCATGCTGGTGAAGTCAGTGCCACCGAATTTTTCAGAAAACGTGCAATGAATTATATCCTTACCACGACAGAATCACTGACAAAACTTGAGGTTGAATCTGACATCTTCAGGAAAAATGTCTTGGCTAGTTGTTCTAACCTCGCGCTCGGTCATACTGATGTGATTCATACTATTTCTGCTCAAAACTCGTCTCTTCAATTCATCTCCACTCAAATTGCGGCTACTGACTCCAAAATCGGAACTATCAACACTCAGATTAAGTCTCAATCTCAATCGATTCAGGCTCTGAATGAACAAGTTTCAAGTCAAACCCCGATTCTGGAGATATTGCAAACTGGGCTTCTTACCCTTACTGGACGAGTGGATCTCTTACTTACTCAAGTTCAGGCGCTTGATGCCAAAAAGGGAGAAATAGAAGGCAGACCGATAACAGAAAGAAGAACTGAAGGGCATGCTGCAGAACCATCTTACAAAAATCAAGACCCTCAGGATGATGAACCTTTGTTCCGAGATATTGGAACAGATGACTAAGATTTCTTACTGCCTTAAACCATGTTTAACTGTTTATTTTCTTATTAATCATTTTCGTGATAATTGTTATCTGCTTTATTATTCATCGCTACTAACTTCTAGGTTTTGGCATCAATGCAAAGGGGGGAATTGTTAGACTTAATTTAGTTGTGGTGATGAGAACCAAAACCAGTAGGAATAGAAATTACCAGTAGTCAATAAAAAGCAGAAGCTGTCGATTCGCTCAAATCAGAAGCAGTACTTAGTACTCAAAGGCTTCGAAACCAGAAGCAGTACTTAGTACTCAAAGGCTTAGAAATCAGAAGCAGAACTTGACTTCACTAGATCAGTACTTAACGGCCTTTACTCAATTGTTTCTATCTTAAATGTTACCGTTACTTTACCTAGTAATAAGCATTAATTGCACCATCAATGCTGTACAAATTCATTTAATTTGCCTTACCAGTTTTGGTATAAAACAAGACTGATTGTATTGAAAGCTTTATGCAGGATCCATTTTAGGAAATAAAGTGGTTCTCATCAGAAGTCAATGAGCCGTTTTCAATTATAGACGTTGGACTCAAGTTATCTCTATATATTTATGGATCAAACAATTTTAGAAGAGACGTTGATTATTTTAAAAGGAAATTTATCTATCCAACATTTCATTGAGCAACCGCAAACCAATTGTTATCTTTCAAAGCTCAACTTACAAGAAAAACAGTACACGCCTCATATCTTACATCTGATCCTTGGAGATCATTTTGTACTAATGTTTCTTCATCTCTTCAAGATATACACTTTACGATAATTTTCGAAGAGGAGTTTGTAATCTGGAAAAGAGTCTTTTCCAGAACCTTGTTGTATTAAACTATATTGTGTTGAGTTACTAAGAGTTTCAATAGGCAAATGATAAGTCCTGCTGAAGTGGGAGTGTACAAGTGTTGTACTGTAAAATCCAAAGTCTTTTAGTGATACCTTCTGGAAACAGAAGAAGGGGAGACTTAGAAGATTTTATCTTCGAACTTCCAGAAACAACTACTATTCTACTGCCTACTATTATTACTATTGTCACATTACTCTATCGGATCGTTTCCGCACTTATTATTTTGATCTGCTGGACTTACGCTTGAACAAGAACAGCTACAATCTCTAACAGGATTCTAGCACCCTTTGCAAAAACTATTATCAAAGGAAAGAGTTTATTCACCCCCCTCCCCTCTAAACTCGACATCGATCCCCAAAAACTTCACAGTCCGAGACCATTCCAAGAAGCCATTCTGGAAAAACGACCAAAAATTCTTGTATTATTGGAATATCTTCTAACTTCAGCTCAACTCCTTCCTGCACTTCGTTTACCATTGCTAGATAAACTTATTCGCTCGATTTTCTGGCTTTCCAAGTCTGAGAAACGAAAAGAATGTATTTTCATTTCTTGCCATTGTAATAGTACATCATTTCTTCTTGGTTCGGGGTTCGGAGTTTGACATTCTTACTCCGACAATCTACTATTGCCTGGGTATTAGATAACCAATCTATCCTTAGGATGACAATGAAATCTATCAAAGTGGGTTGAATCAAGTCGGCACTGAGTATATACGAATTGATATTGATTTTATTTTATCTTGAAATTATCTCGATTATTATCTCAAAAATTAAAACTCATATAGAATATTGAAACTTAACTCAATATCGATCTATAACTTATTGACTTAAATCACGAAAATTATAACCTGGTCGTTATCTCAAATAGTTATTCTTTTATTAAATCTTACTTTCATCAAGATCATGAGCCTATCACACTATAACACATAGAAGTTCATTGAATGTCATTCCCTTTGAATCATTCTTAGTACCATAAAAAGTCAAAACTTATTATACTATATTTTCCTTGATATCCACCAATATCTCATAACTTATTTTATTTATGTAAGGTCATAGTCTACTTGTTATCCAAAATAATATAAATTTCTTAACCTGAAGATATTATTTGTCGCATTAATTTTATACAAGATATTTCAAGATCCTATATATTTAAAGTTAGTGCTTAGCATTCTTAATAACCCAAACTTAATGCCCACACAGTTTACTATTAACACAAAATCAACTTCTATAGTGGAATACCCAAATTTTATGATATAATTCTTTATCATATTTTTTTTCTCATATTACTTTTCCATAAATAATTTATTATCTCGAGTCAAATCTTTCATCTTAAATCAGAAGCTTAAGTTGACTTATCTTTGATATGTATATTCCCAACAATAAATACAAATACTAATAATCTATGAAATACAATTCCATAAAATCCGCTAAGTTGTACAAAAAAAAACGCGTTGAACGGGATTGTTCAAGAAATTTTTTTTCCCGAAAATAGAAATTTCGGCTAGACATATGGATTGAAAGAATATGACGTGAGGATTCTAGAACAGTTTACGGAATTAAATTCTGAGTTTCCTACGAAAAGTTTTGAGGTCTATGAAATTTTCCTAAAACGGTAAAAACGCAATTTTGGATATCTAAATGAAGTATTTTTGCGTTTTCGGACCATGACTCACAAAAAAGTTGTGAATATTACTCATTGGGTCGTTCCAGAGGGGATTGCATCAGCCTTTCGCCATAATCTAACCCATTTTCTTTCTTCCCAACTGGATTATGAATCTGACGGCTCTGATACCACTTAAATATCACGTCTCGAGACCAGGGTTAGTCGACATCGACGTTGTTTTTCAACCACACAATTGAAAACAACAAGCCTCGTAGTACAGTATAAACCAAAAACCAGTTTATTACTCATAATCAATCATAAAATTTTCTTTACAACGTAAATTCTTAAAACGATAAAAATATGCGGAAGAGTTTACAATTTACTAAGCGAAAATTAAAATAAATTTCTTGATTCGTCTTAATATCAGCCCCAAAACTGGTCTTGTTCATCTTCCTCGATTTCATCTTCTGAATTATCTGGGGTAGGTAGAGTAAGGGATGAGTGATATGATCGTCACACAGTAAGCGGGGGTCGTTCGAGCACATACATAAAAAATACACATGAATATCAAAAATAATATATCATATCATGCCTAACATGATTCTCGTAACATGTCATCATCAAAACCATAAACATAGTTTTGTCCAAGGCACTGAGATTCCTCTACTTTTCATGGCTTACTGATATCAGTCCTTAATTTTTACTTCTCTAAGGGGACAAGGCCGTATAACGGTTACAATCCCACCGTGTAAGGGTCATAAACAAATCATGCATATTGGTATTCTCATCCATATTTAGTTGAATCCTCACAGTGCCAAAACATAAAACATACGATAATCGTGTCAAGAAGGGGTAGAACCAGAATAACGGTGCTCGATCGAAACTTTCAAAAACGAAATAATTTATACACAACATATTTTAAAACAAGCCCACTTACCTTATGATTGCTTGGAAAAATTCGAGAATGACAGAAGAATCATGCAAATGGGACTTCTAAAACACAGCAGCACATCTACCGAAAAATTAGTCGCATTGTAAACTTCCTAGCGCCTTATGGAACCGTTGGATCGGGATTTAACTTTACAGTACGTTCATAAGTACGTCAAATAAATTTTCAACAATGGAGATCGAGTTTGGAATTCTTTTTAACATGCTTATGAACAAAAAAATCGTAGGTATGTTGTTCTCACCTAAAATTTGAGCAGTTTTTTTGCGAAGACTATACACGAAAAACTAACACTTGGATTTGGCTGATATTTGGATATGTTATTAAAAACATATGAAAGCATATTTGGAACAGTGGAGATCGGATTTTGAGCAGCCGAGCGAGAGAAATAAATTTCTGAACTTGAACGGAATTTTGATGACTGTAGCATAATTTTGGAGATGAATTTCGAAAATTTGGAGCAAAAATTCAAAAATTCGAGTTAATGAATGGTGTGAAATTTCAAATGGTATAAGGTGGTATTTATAGAGGTGATGTGAAAATCTTACCATAATTTGATTGATATTCCTTCTATAATTTTGAGATAATTCTTTCATAAATATAGAGATGCTCCTTCCATACATATAACATTACCAAATTCTGAAATTTGATGATGGACTGGATGGTTGAATGTGGGCCGCTTTCTTGTACAGGTTCAAAATATATCTGGACTGTACTGAAAATTTGCTAGCTTCTTTGTTGAGAAAAAAATGTCTTGTATGCAATATTTCATTCCAGTTAGGTTGATATCCAGCTTTATTTCGAATTTACTGTGTGTTTTGCACTGGATTTTGAATTTCATGTACTTGTTGGCTTGAAATTTCGAATACCATGTATTATTTAATACTTTCGAATTTATTGTAATTCGAAAATAAATTATTATACATGTCTATATTTAAATAAATAATTACATGTCAAAAATTTAGGTTCCCACAGCTTACTTTATAAGTATGACTTAATTGATCAATCATGATATGGCATGTTCTTCTCTTGACCATTATTTCGAACCGTTGAATTGTATTAATATCAAACCATTGATTGATTATGGTGTTCTTGAAAAGTTTGATTAAAGATATATGTATTTGTTCGTTGAAAGTGGAAAATAATTTTCGAGCACTGTTACGATTTGACTGAAAATTATAAAAGAAATATTTTTTAAAAAATGTTTATGGCTCTACACGGTGGGTAAAAATAACCGTTATATGGCCTGACACGGTAGGTAATAATAACAGTTATATGTGTAACGTCCCCAAAATTTGAAGGTCTACGTGAACCACATGCATGCAAGTTATTAAATTCCTTGTGTATTTCGATAATTGTTTTAATTACATAAATTAATTATGTTGTGCATATTCACATGTTTAAAATATACTTTTCTGCATGAATGCATTAAAATGTATTTTTAAAGATTATTCGAGTTGCGATCGAGAAATGGAGACCGAGGGCTGAAAAATGAAAAATGTTTTTATTAGTTAATTGTTTTTAAGTATTTAAATTAAGGATGATTCTTTTTCTTATTTTTGAAAATAAGGATTTTTGAGTTGATTTTATACGCCGGGACGTAATTTTTATCGGTATACGATTTTCATCAAAAATACGAACATTTTGACAACCCTGCTAATAATTTCACAAACTTTATTAAACAAAATAATTTTTAAAAGTACTAATGGGCTTATTGGACCTAACTAATCTAGTTAATGGGCCTAAGCTACCATTAGTAATTTTATTTAATATTTAAAGTGCAATCCACCCCATAATTAAATCACAAACTCACGCCTCCCTACCCCAAAGCATCACAATTCTTTTCTCTCATCAATCACATGACACACACAAGGAAAAGCAAGAGAAAAGCATCGGCTCTTTGTCAATGAAATTCGCCCAAGGCTCCTCGTCATAATTCTTCGATTTGTCAATGATAATTCGTGCGTTAATAATGCAAAGGCACGCCATATTCTTCTTTTTACTCATCCATCACACCATAGCATTTGTTTAATTATGTTTTGCATGAAAAACAAATTGCACCATTGAATATTTTCGTTTTTGCATCAAGGGTGAATTTTAAAGCATGTTGTTTTGATCCAAATCATGTTTAATATGTTCTTAAGGGGCTTCCATGATTAGGGTATGATCAAGGGTTGTTTTTCACGAGTTTAAGGAGTCCTAGAACATTCACAACACGCTGCACACGAAGATGAACAAGCTGGAACCATTCTTCGATTTTGGTGATCATAGGGCTCGGTTGAAGGGTGTTTTGCTGCATGGCTTGGCTTGGGTCATGGCTGGGGCTTGGCTTGGGCCAGGGAAGGAGTCCTAGCATGGGAGTCACGGCTGGACCCGAGAAGCGCCGAGAAGAGACGCGCATGTGTGCAGCAGCGCGCAGGGTAAGAGGCTCGGCCAGGGGGATTCGGTCTGGGCTAGGTCAAGTCCCTAGGGTCATAAGAGAGTGCACAAGGGTCTGGTTCAGGGGCTGGTCCAGTGGTTAGGGTCCTAGCATCACAAACGTAGAGTCCCAACGCTGGTATGCTTCTCGGTCGCAGCTTTCTTCTCAGTTGAGTGCCTTCGGTTTTGGGGCTAGGGTCAAGTCCTAAGGGTTCTAAGGGTCCAGGAGGGTTCCTATAGGGGCTGGTCAGGGATCGGCTCATGGTGGTTCAGGCTTGGCTCGGTGAATAACGATTATGGCTCGAGGGCTAGCTTAAGGGTTCAAATTAGGGTGTTCCTTGGTTTAAAAATTGAAACATGGCTCAACGGGGGGTCGATTCATGATTCACGAGGGCTAAAAATAATTATTAAAAGTCTAAGTTTTTAATTTGGGAATTTTATATTAAAGTTTGATTTAATTCGGGTTAAAACGCATTAATATTTTATATTTAAAGAATAAATAAAAAGCCACCGATTTAAGTCAAATAAAAATATGAGAAAATTAATTTAAGCTTAAATAATTATTTGGGATGGTCTAGAGTCAACAGAATTAAGAAAATGTCAAAAACGTGAAATTTTACGTCTAGGGGTAAAACGGTAATTTTACACCCGAAAAATAGTAAATGTCATGGCAGTGCCCTGAATGCTATTTTATACGTTAAAATGTCTATTTTAAATATTTATGGATTTTTATGATTTAATATGGACATTTAAAAGATATATGTTGCATGCTTGATTTAAAAGAAAAACGTTATATGCATGTTTAATTTTTATTAAGTGATGAGAATGCAAAACGTTGAAGGAAGTGAAGTAATTGTGACTAATGATATGATTAGAGATATCGTGAGGGAAAAAACCCCAGAGGGAGCCCGTCTACGGGAGAAGGCCTCAGAGGGAGATCGACAATCGTATTTCCAATGACATTGATATGTTAATACGTAGGCCAAGGCTCAGTTGACGGGTGAGAGTGTCGCTGATGTCTCCGTCATCCAGTACTGTTGTTACATGTAGATGGATCCATCACCCAATACGAATACGAATACAAAAGTCACAATTAACGATCTGAATTCAACGAAAATGAATATGAATATGAATATGAATATGTTGATGTTGATATGAATATGAATATGTTTATGATGATATGAAAACGTTTATGATAAATATTTATGAAAATGTTTATGGTCAAGTTTATGCATCTTCATGAAAATGTTATTTTACGTACAAGTATTTTCACTGTTGCATGTGATCTGTATATATAGTACTTGTTATCAAGAATATTGTTTGCTAAGTCTTTAGACTCGCTGATGTGATTGATGCAGGTGAATATGATAATAGAGGTCTTGATGGTTGACTTTGCTGGACTGAAGATGAACATAACCCGAGGACCAGCGCTAGTTTTTCGCACTAGTTTATGATTTATGATTTTTAAGATTATGTTAAAGATATTTTTACGACTTCCATTATGATTTTGAGTGGGTTTTGAGAGGTTGATAGTTTTAGCATTTTTGCTAAGTTAGGATTTGAGTCGATCGAAGATTTTATATTTCCAAACTAATTTCTTTTGATTTTCAAATGTTAGTTAGTCGTTTATTTTTAAAATGATGTCAAAAGTATTTTATAAATGTACTTAGGTATTTCGGTCGAGTATTAAGAGGGGAAAATTAAATTTTTTAGTACTTTTTAAGAAAACGAGTAGTGGACGTTTCATATGACCCTTACACGGTGAGTAAGAATAACTGTTATGGCCCTGATATTGTGGATAATAATAATCATTTATACGGCCCTGACACGGTGGATAAGAATAACCGTTATATGGCCTTGACACGATATGTAAGAATAATCTTTATATGACCCTGATGTCATGAGTGATAATAATCGTTATTACCATGTAATACAAAATGAGTTTCATGTTATATATGTTATATGTATGATTTGAAATATTTCGCATTCTGTTTATTCCTTGTNTATATTATGTTGTTATGTCTTTGATCGACCGTCACTTGCTGAGTATTTCACAAAATACTTACCTCTTACTCTCCCTCTACATATGAGAATAAGGAACATCTCAAAGAAGAAGAACAATATTCCTTTCGGGGATGGTGACGAAGCCTCGTTCGAAAAAGAAAAAGAACATTTATTTACTTTATCTTTTATTTATCGTTGTACGCTTCCGCATTTTTGTTGATTTCAAATTGCTTATAAATACGATTATCTATTTTAATAATAGATTGGTTTTGTTTATTTGTTTAAATGCGAGATTTTTTGTTTTATGATTATGTGTTGTAAAAAACGTAAGATGTTTCCCGATTTTAGTTTCCAGACGTGACATTTTGGACGAATATCTTTGACCCCACATGTAACTTGGTCACCTTGGATCTCCACGGAAAAAAATTTAAAAATAATTTTGGTCGAATTAAGTTTTTAAAAATAATTATTCTCAAGTTCATAAGTGGGACCAGAATCTCATTAACCAATCATACATCGTCATTTTCTCAAAATTGTTATGTGGGATAATTATCACCGATAGCTTTGATAATAAATATTAAGTATTTAATCACTTAATTAAATATTTTTAGAAATCAATATTTGCAGGTATTAGAACTTATCTGTCAATTTTTTCCGTCGTTATAGTTATTTACCCATAGGTGTGAACTGATATAGTTATATGTTCTTTTTTTCAAAAAGAACATATTAAACAAAATAACGATATTATTTTTTTAAAAAAATAACTATTTATGGAAATCTAATAAATTTTTTTTTCAAATATATATATTGAACAAAATAATTTATTTAATAAATGAATTACCAAAATCAAATAAATAATTTAAACTCACCCAAATCATTGGATATTACGAATATAATAAATATCATTAAAAAGTTGGTCTACATGAATGTGTGTTTTTCAAATAAACCTAAAAACCAAATAAAATATCCAAATTAGAGTTGGGTTATTTTGGTCTACAAATGAATTGGGTATCCCAGAAAGGTAACTTCCGACCGAATACACATGTTTTTACTTGTGCCCGAAAAGATAATTATTGATGGCAACAACCCACCAAACTCGCCAACTGGAATATGAGGTGAAAATTGGAGAAAGTCAAAAAACTAATAATTGAGTATAACTTTACTGTATCTAGTCAATGCCGGTGGAATGGAATTCGAAGAATACCACAGGTCTTCGTGTAATAGTCGCAGAATGCTCGATATAACCACAATAAATTTCATTTCAAAAAAAAAAAAAACCACAATAAATTTGAAATTTAAATACTTATAAAGCCTCTTCATCTACACGTGATCGAGTTTGTTTGCAAAAGTGTAACGGAATGTGTAATGTTTCGAAAATTTAAAGATCCATGCGAACTACATGCATACGAGTTATTAAATTCCTTGTGTTTTTCAATTAATTGTTTTAATTGCATGAATTAATTATGTTGTGAATGTTTAAAATATATTTTTCTACATGGTTGCATTAAAATATATTTTTAAAGGTTATTCGAGTTGCGATCGAGGAACGGAGACCGAAGGCTGAAAAATAGAAAATGTTTTTATTGTTTAATTGTTTTTAATTATTTAAAATATGATTTATGTTATTTCTTATTTTTTAAAATAAAGGGCTTCGAGGTGATTTTAAACGCCGGGACGTAATTTTTATCAGTGTTAGATTTTCAACAAAAATACTAATGTTTTGGCAACCCGGCTAATAAAGTCACAAACTTATTTAAGCAAAATTATTTTAAAATCTTTTAAATATTTTAATTATGCACTAATGGACCTAATTAACCTCATAGTTGGTCTAAGCCTTATTACTGGTTTAATTAACTATATAACATACAATTTACCCCCAAACCAAATCACAAAACCTTTCCCCACACCTTCAATTGTCACGCCACTTTCCCCCAACAAACCAAAACTCTCATTATAGACACGGCGCACACACATAACATCAAGGGAAAAAGCATCAAACTCCTTCATGGTTTTCAAGGGTTCGTTCTTCGAATCGTCAACAAAAATCGTGCATTTAAAACGCAAAGACACGCATAATTCTTTCCTTCAAAACATCATCACACCATAATATGTTTCTATGCATGAAAAGTATGGAAAAACAAGTATCACTTGAATTATTTTCGGTTTTAGGGTATATGTCAAACTTTTGACTTGTGTTTTCCTTCAAAAAACCATGTTTTTGTATTGTTTAAGGGTTGCCACGATTTAGGAATTGATCAAGCTTGTTTTCACGTAAGTTTGGAGTCCTAAACATGCACACACACCGCTGCACCAAACCGAACACGAGTTGGAACCACTTTCTGCACTAGGATAACATGGGGGCTTAGTTTTGTTCTTTTTGGCTCGGCTTGGCTTTGGCTGGGACCAGAGGTTAGCCAGGGCCGTGGGTGAGTCAGGGGTAGAGTCCTAGCCATGATAGAAATTGAGTTAAGGGGGCTGGGAGGAGTCATAACCAACAAGAACTCCTACTCGAGAGGTGCAAGTGAAGTCGCGCAGGGTTGCGCAGGTTGCAGGGGGGTTAAGGGGCTTGGCCATTGATGAAACTTAAAATTAATAATTTATTATATGTTAAAACCTATATTTTAAAATTTAAGTTTCATTAAAATTATAAAATTATGTTATTTTAGTATTGTGTGTTTATATTTAAATGTCTTACTAAATATGTTTTATTTTCAGGTTTTCTACGTGTTGGTAAAATAATGATAACTCAAGCTAGAAAATTCAAATGGAGGTGATTCAAATATTTTTGAAATCCTTGAAAAATTATCTACAACTTTGCAGAAGACATGATTGCCTAAAAAGTTGGTTAAGATGATCAAATTGTTAAAATATCAAAAGGAGGACAAATTTACTTTCACCATGACCAGCATATAGTAAAAAAATCATAACTATTTCAATATTTAACCAAATGAGGTGAACCAACTAGCCAAATTCATCTACAGACAATTTCCCACATGTTTGCTGTTTTGAGCTGAGTCAAATTCGGTGATTAAAGTCGTGGAACAATGCATTGAAAGAAGGGGCATGGAATTGAAGTTGGAGGAGACAAAGACTACTATTACAACTACATTGCATTAATAGAATTTTTGACCCTTTCTCTCATTTGGCCTATAAATAGAGGCCTTGTGCTAGCTTGAGAATCATTCTATCTCATTGTAAAATATAGTGTGAGTGTGTATAAAAGTTCTAAGTT
>NC_133306.1:18248802-18329984 GCF_012295235.1 Primulina huaijiensis
CGGTTGTTCTAAATGAAATATTATGATATCTAACAATCTAACATTTACTTTATCGTAACTAACTTTTACTTTCCGCATCTAACATTTACTTTATTGCAACTAACTTTTACTTTCCGCATCTAACTTTTTACTTTATCGCAACTAAATTTTACTTTCCGCATCTAACTTTTTTACTTTATCGTAACTAACTTTTACTTTCCGCATCTAACTTTTTACTTTATCGCAACTAAATTTTACTTTCTGCATCTAACTTTTTTACATTATCGTAACTAACTTTTACTTTCCGCATCTAACTTATTACATCATATATTTCATTTAGGCAATAGCGTGGCTCCGCCTGTTGTTCTAAATGAAATATAATGATTTAATTTAACATTTATTTTATGCAGTTATATATTTATATAGTTATATATATAATCATAGGTACCATATATAAAATATCGGAGAATTTGATATTTTCTATAGTGGGAACTATATTATATTAGGTGTGTGTTTAAATATTTTTATTTTCTTGGAACCATTATTTATGGTGGTTTTCTTTGTTTTACTATTAGTTAAACAATATTGCATAAACCAAGAATAAATCCTCGAGCGTTGACAAAATTTATAATTTGTAAACTTCGTTCTTGCATTTGGTAATCTATAAATTAATAAATTTAAACTTAAAATAACTTCTCTGTGGATCGATCTCTTACTTACGAAATATATTACTTGCAGACAACCTACACTTGGGTGAATTATAATTTAAGTAGTAGCAGCCATGGGGCTCGGGCTGGGCTAGGGTGACTCTTTGGCGTCCTAGGTGAGTGTACAACAGGCTGGTTCAAGGGTGGCTCAGTTGGCTAGAGTCCTATGCACCAAAACATAGAGTCCTTGTACTAGGAAAGTTCTCGGCCAGCTGGTATGCTTGGTTGGGGGGCTTCGATTCGAGCCTATGGGTCCTGTCCATGGGTTCCAAGGTTCCAGTAGGGTGCCTTTGGGGGTTTGTAAGGGTTTTGTCCAACATGGTTCGAGGGTGGCTCGAGAAATTCGAACCATGGCTCGGGGTCGAAATATATAGGTCAAGCTAGGGTTTTTAATGATCAAAATAATCGAAACACGGCTAACGGGGGGTCGAGTCATGGTTTACGAGAGCTAAAATAATATAAAAAGTCTAAGTTTTGAATTTAGGAATTTTATATTAAAGTTTGAAACTTTTCGGGATTAAAACGCCTTCAAAACGACTAATTACGAATTAATTAAAACGTCTAGTATTTAAGTTAAATAAAATTATGAGAATTTTAATTTAAGCTTAAATAATTATTAGGGATATGTTATAGTCAATGAAATTAAGAAAAAGTCAAAAACGTGAAATTTTACGTCTAGTGGTAAAACAATCATTTTATACCCGAAAAATTAGTAAACGTCATGGCAGTGCTCTAAATACTGTTTTATATGCTAATATGATTATTTCACATGTTTATGAGTTTTTATATGTTAAATTATGATTTTTAAATATTCATAAATTTTTATGGTTTAATTTGGATATTTAAAAGATATGTTGCATGCTTGGTTTAAAAGGAAAACGATATTATAAGCATGTTTTATTAAGTGATGGAAATACGACATGTTGAAGGACGTGAAGTGATTGTGACTAAATATGATGATATGTTGGAAATTTCGTGAGGGTTATGGTTTCAGTGGGAGCCCGACGATCGTGTTTTCTTGGATACGAATACAAATATGTTAATACATTGGCCAAGGCCCAAGTGACCGGTGAGAGTGTTGCTAATGTCCCCACCGTCCAGTACTCTGGTTTTCTCTAGATGGATCCATCGCCCAATACGAATACAAATACTAGTCACAATCACGATCTGAATTCAACAAACACAAATATGAATACGAATATGTTAATATGTTGATATGAATATGTTGATACGAAAATGTTTATGAAAATGTTTATGCATTATGAAAATGTTATTTTAAGTATAAGTATTTTTCAGTAGTGTATGTGGTCTGTATACGTATTATTTATTATCAAGGATATGATGTGTTGAGTCTTTAGACTCACTAGGTGTGATTGAAGCAGGTGATTACGATAATAATGTTATGAGAGGTCTTGATGGTTGACCTGACTAGGCTGAAGGTGTACATAACCCGAAAACCAGCGCTTCTACTCTCCACATTTAAGTTTATGATTTATGTTAAAAGATTCTAAGACTATTTATTTATACTTTTTGAGAGATTTTTGAGAGGTTTAGTATGGACTACACCTTTCAAATAATGTTTTTAAGTTTGGTAAAACGTTTGATGATTTTACGACTTGAACTTTTTTCCTTTGATTTTTAAATGTTAGTTGGTTGTTTTATTTTAAAATTTTTGTCAAGGTTTTTTAAAGTATATATATGTATATTTTTAATTATGGAGATTAAAGAGGAAATTTTTTTTTTCTAGCACGTTTTAAGAAAACGAATAGCAGACGTTTTAGTTGGTATTAGAGCAATGGTTCCTGTAAAGGGTTGTGTCACCATCAGTGTCGGGAAGCTCAGTCGTCAATCCTCAAATTGTAAGTTTACATGCTTTATATGATTTTATGATGTTACCTGCAAAGTACATGAATTATATGTTTACGTCACATGTTTAATAGCTCTATGAGGATATATGATTTATATGCTTTGGAATTTTTATACGTGATACGATATGAAATAAGAAATTATTTGATTTTAATGCATGTTGCCCTTGTGGTGGAATTGGATTATGTTGATTTTTGGGTTTTAGTACTGACATTCTACTTTTTGAGCCATAAGTTAATCGTGAGTATTATGAATGTCTTTGGGTCACGTAGATTTACACTACAAAAAAAATCAGTTTTAACAACACATCAAACCGTTGTCTTTTTACTTTTAACAACGGTTTTAACAAAAACCGTTGTCGTAGCCTAAAAAAATCCGCTCAAAGACAACAGTTTCTTTAAAATCGTTGTCTTTGATATATCTACAACAACGGTTTTTAAAAACCGTTGTCTATGAGCGTTTTTTTTTTTGGGTTACGACAACGGTTTTTAAACTGTTGTCTTTTAGCGTTTTTCTTCAAGCTACGACCGTTGTCTTTCAACTGGTTTTTCTATACATTTGTTGTCAATATTACATTTTGCGACCGTTTAAGTTAAATCTGTAGCTAAAATTAGCGACGGTTGTACTATACCGTCACTAATTTAAATCTTGCGACGGTTAAACTATAACCGTCGCAAAATTTGGCGACGATTTTAAGTAAAATCCTCGCCGATGTAAATATAGCGACGGTTTTACAAGAACTGTCGCTAAGTTTAGCGACGGTGTTTTTAAACCATCGCTTATTTTAGCGACAGTTTTGGTAATACCGTCTCTGATCTAAAATCAGCGACGGTTTATACTGAACCGTCGCTATATTTAGCGACAATTGTTTATAACCGTCGCTAAATATAGCGACAATTCATGTTAAAGCATCGCTAATTTTTAAATCGGCGACAGTTAGAAAAATAACCGTCGTTATTTGCGACGGTTAAAGGCAAAACTATCGCAAACTGTCTATAAATATCCTCACCCTCGGTCCATTTTCTATCATACCACTTCACAACACTTAACATTTTTCTCCTTTATACAATTTTAGTTTCGATTTTCTCTTTAAAGTTTTATAAATTTTTAAAATTAAGAATATAGTATTTTCGACGGTAAATCAAGAATATAATTTGCATATTAGATTGTGAGTTTTTTTGTATATTAATTAAAATATTAAAAGTGAATTTTTTTTATTTTACTGAATAATTTAGCGACGGAAAGCATAAAAAACCGTCGCTAAAATTAGCTACGAAGTTTATAAAAAACCGTCGCTAAATGTAGCGACGGTGAATTAAACCGTCGCTGTTTAGCGACCGTTTAAATTACGACCGTCGCTAAGTTTAGCGACGGTTAACGATGATGTCCGTCCACATCACTCCAAAACCGTTGTTTTTTAGTGAATGCTTTAACCACAGGACCTTTAACAACGGTTTTACATACCTACGACAACGATTTTTCACCGTCGTCTTTAAACGTCTACGACAACGATTTTTCACCGTTGTCTTTGAGCACACCCTTTAACCACCGGGCTTCTAACAACGGTTTTATTTGACCTAAACCGTTGTCTTTTGCCTTTTTTTTAGTAGTGTTTCTAAGAAAATATTTTTNTTTTCTAAGAAAATATTTATGATTCATGGTTACTAGTTGAATTAAGNTTTCTAAGAAAATATTTTTGATTCGTGGTTACTAGTTGAATTAATTTTTGAGAATTACTCATAAATAATAATGATTCGAAGACTGCGACTATCTTTGAAATTAAGAAAATGTATAATTTGGGATGTTAGGTTTTAATGAAAAGGTAAGATTGGTTATGAGAATTGATTTTGGATTAATAAGCTTAAAACATTTGAAAATTATGTCATGGAAAACCCGTAGAAGGGAATTAAGAATGCCAAGAACTTATGGGTTAATCGTACGATTTTTGAAATTAAAAATCAATTGGATAATTAATGAGGAAATTAAGAAGTAATTTTGCAATTTTTAAGGAATTTGGGGACTAGTTTAACAATAAGTGAGAATTGAATGAGTTAAATGATAAGAATTTTCAATGATTTAGGCTTGTAAAAATATTTAGAACCTTGAAATATCTTGGTTATAATGTTATAAAGAATGGTAATCAATGATTTTGTAGGATGAATCAAGATTAAGCTGAAAAAATCTAAGCGTTAGCAGATGTGTTTGGGATTTTAAGATTGAAATTTGATAAGTTGATGAACATTTTGGATATAAAATAAGGAAAATAATATACGATAAATATGGTCATCCATCTTTTAATATTGAGAATTGTAACAAAAGTTGAAATTCGACGTTATAATAAAAACAACACTAATTCATTATGGGTCTTTTTAAGTTGCAATTCGCAAATAAGGATTTAGAAGGAAAATTTAATTGGGATCAAGGAGACGTAAGAACATTCTAGAACTTGAGTTTTATCAGAGTAGCGCAGCGGAAGTGTAGATTTTTGGGATACTAGAAATAAGTTTAAACTTTTGATTATCAAGGATAAGCGAATTTCTGGGACGAAATTCAATTTAAGGGGGGGAGATTGTAACGTCTTGAAAATTTAAAGGTCCACGCGAACCACATGTATACGAGTTATTAAATTCCTTATGTATTTCAATTAATTGTTTTAAATGCATGAATTAATTATGTTGTGCATATTTGCATGTTTAAAATATATTTTTCTACATGGTTGCATTAAAATATATTTTTAAAGGTTATTTGCGATCGAGGAACGAAGACCGAAGGCTGAAAAATAGAAAATAATTTTATTAGTTAATTGTTTTAATTATTTAAAATATGATTGATGCTTTTTCTTATTTTTGAAAATAAAGGGTTTCGAGGTGATTTTATACTTCGGGACATAATTTTTACCGGTGTTAGATTTTCAACAAAAATACTAATGTTTTGGCAACCCGGCTAATAAAGTCACAAACTTATTTAAGCAAAATTATTTTTAAATCTTTTAAATATTTTAATTAAGCACCAATGGACTTAATTAACCTCATAGTTGGTCTAAGCCTTATTACTGGTTTAATTAACTATATAACATACAATTTACCCCCAAACCAAATCACAAAACCCTTTCCCACACCTTCAATTGTCACGCCACTTTCCCCAAAAAAATCAATACCCTCCCCTGCATTATAGACACGGCTCACACACATAACATCAAGGGAAAAAGCATCAAACTCCTTCATGGTTTTCAAGGGTTCTTCAAGCCGTCGTTCTTCGAATCGTCAACGAGAATCGTGCGTTTAAAACGCAAAGACACGCATATTTATTTCCTTCAAAACATCATCACACCATACTATGTTTCTATGCATGAAACGTATGGAAAAACAAGTATCACTTGAAATATTTTCGGTTTTAGGGTATATGTCAAACTTTTGGCTTGTGTTTTCCTTCAAAAAACCATTTTTTGTATTGTTTAAGGGCTTCCATGATTTAGGAATTGATCAAACTTGTTTTCACGTGATTTTGGAGTCCTAAACATGCACACACACCACTGCACCAAACCGAACACGAGTTGGAACCTCTTTCTGCACTAGGATAACATGGGGGCTCGGTTTTGTTCTTGTTGGCTCAACTTGGCTTTGGCTAGGGCCAGGGGTTAGCCAGGGCCGTGTATGAGTCAGGGGTAGAGTCCTAGCCATGCTAGGACTCGAGTTAAGGGGGCTGGGAGGAGTCCTAACCAACAAGGACTCCTACCCGAGAGGTGCAAGTGAAGTCGCGCAGGGTTGCGCAGGTTGCAGGAGGGTTAAGGGGCTTGTCCAGGGGGTTTGGGCTAGGCTAGGGTGACTCTTTGGGGTCCTAGGTGAGTGCACAACAGGCTGGTGCAAGGGTGGCTCGGTCGGCTAGAGTCCTAGGCACCAAAACATAGAGTCCTTGTACTAGGGGAGTTCTCGGCCAGCTGATATGCTTGGTTGGGGGCTTCGATTCGAGCCTATGGGTCCTGTCCGTGGGTTCCAAGGGTCCAGTAGGGAGCCTTAGGGGGTTGGTAAGGGTTTGGTCCAGTATGGTTCGAGGGTGACTCGAGAAATTCGAACCATGGCTCGGCGAAATATATAAGTCAAGCTAGGGTTTTTAATGATCAAAATAATCGAAACACGGCTAACGGGTGGTCGAGTCATAGTTCTCGAGGGCTAAAATAATATAAAAAGTGTAAGTTTTGAATTTAAGAATTTTATATTAAAGTTTGAAACTTTTCGGGATTAAAACGCCTTCAAAACGACTAATTACGAATTAATTAAAAAATCTAGTATTTAAGCTAAATAAAATTATGAGAATTTTAATTTAAGATTATATAATTATTTGGGATATGTTATAGTCAATGAAATTAATAAAAATTCAAAAACGTGGAATTTTACGTCTAGGGGTAAAACAATCATTTTACACCCGAAAAATTAGTAAACATCATGGCAGTGCTCTAAATGCTGTTTTATATGCTAATATGATTATTTCACATGTTTATGAGTTTTTATATGTTAAATTATGATTTTTAAATATTCATGAATTTTTATGGTTTAATTTGGACATTTAAAAGATATGTTGCATGCTTGGTTTAAAAGAAAAACGATATTATAAGCATGTTTTTATTAAGTAGTGGAAATACGACATGTTGAAGGATGTGAAGGGATTGTGACTAAATATGATGATATGTTGGAAATTTCGTGAGGGTTATGGTCCCAGTAGGAGCCCGACGTTCGTGTTTTCTTGGATACGAATACAAATATGTTAATATGTTAATACATTGGCCAAGGCCCAGTTGACCGATGAGAGTGTTGCTAATGTCCCCACCGTCCAGTACTCTGGTTTTCTCTAGATGGATCCATCGCCCAATACGAATACGAATACTAGTCACAATCACGATCTGAATTTAACAAACACAAATATGAATATGAATATGTTAATATGTTGATATGAATATGTTGATACGAAAATGTTTATGAAAATGTTTATGCATTATTATGAAAATGTTATTTTAAGTATAAGTATTTTTCACTAGTGTATGTGGTATGTATACGTATTATTTATTATCAAAGATATGATGTGTTGAGTCTTTAGACTCACTAGGTGTGATTGATGCAGGTGATTACGATAATAATGTTATGGGAGGTCTTGATGGTTGACCTGACTAGACTGAAGGTGCACATAACCCGAGAACCAGCGCTTCTACTCTCCGCATTTAAGTTTATGATTTATGTTAAAAGATTTTAAGACTATTTATTTATACTTTTTGAGAGATTTTTGAGAGGTTTAGTATGGACTACACCTTTCAAATAATGTTTTTAAGTTTAGTAAAACGTTTGACGATTTTACGATTTGAACTATTTTCCTTTGATTTTTAAATGTTAGTTGGTTGTTTTATTTTAAAAATTTTGTCAAGATATTTTAAAATATATATATGTATATTTTGAATTATGGAGATTAAGGAGGAAAAAAAAAATTTTCTAGCACGTTTTAAGAAAACGAATAGCAGACGTTTCAGAATGAACTAAAGGAATTATAAGGATCTAATATGATTTTCAAGAGTTTGTTACGAATTTTTTCACGTCGAATATTAAAATAATAAAATATATCAATAAATCATCTAATAAACAAGTTTTTGATAGCATACATAACTTGGGTTTATGACTTAATATTGATACTTTCGTAGATAATCGGAGTAGTGAAAAGGGCGGCATAGAAAAAAGTTACCAACGGATCAGTTTCGATAAATGAAAAAAATAATAGTGTGGATTAAGATATATGATGCACGCACTGATATTGAAAAGTGTGTGAAAACCTTCTAGAGAGGACCACTGCAAACGTCGACTTCTCAAAAAGTCGACAATATTAGAAATGTCTCACATTGATAATAAAAAAAATAGATTATAAGTCCAGGAATGTTATACCACCTAATTGAAAGCTTTTTGAGATGACACATCTTTTAAATTTATAAACCTAACTGTTGATATATCATTTTCTCGTACTCAAATAGCATTTGAAGTTTATTTTTTTTTAACGTTCAAAACGTGTCTTAGGCGTTGTATAATTTAAACCATTCACACAATGATTTAAAATAATTTATCTTTGCGTATATAATGTCGACTCCAACTATTCCGGATTTTAAATAGAGATAGCCTTTCTTATAAATCCGTATATACATATATACACACACACACACACTTATATATAGACACACACACACACATATTTATTTATGTTTTAAAGTAAATAACTTTTATCTAATTTCTCAATTAATTATTAATTACTTAAATAATATTATCTTTTAGAATGTTCAATTAGAATTTTGCATTTAATAGTCACTATATCTCTTGATTTACTGATTTCTTGACAAATTGATTTACATAAAAGATGTAATCATTTCTCTTAGATTTTCTTAGAATCAAGAACCAATCGATTTTGAGTCCTTATGAGACAAATATGCTCGAAATACAAGACTATATACAAGTTGTAATTTGTTCTTCATTAAATACAAACTAGAAACTTCTTTTCGGTTTTTCTCTTGCATAAGTTTTTATTCAAACTTCAACTTGTGAATATGATTTGTAGATCATCATCTTATCTTTATAATGTATGTTATATTGTTCCATTTCGATAACCGATCTCTTCTGTCTGGCCAAAATACCATAACTGATTATGTCATGTTGATTCATGCTTTAATTACATTCAACTTGACCTTGCGACCATCAGCTTTCCTAGATAACAGTCGAATCGGCCTAACTGAACAGAAATATATCTTGTAGAAATTTGAGTTTTCTATTCATATGTTTTGGTTGTTGGTTATTTGTATTACTAAGCTATAATATAACATCTAAACAATTTAACTCGTCAGATTTTCAGCTTTTTTAAATTTGAGTTCAAGCTTCTCAAATCTTTCAACTTGACATATATCAATTACACACTTAATAAAATATATTAACAATAAAATAAATATCTTATTATCATCGAAATAAAGATTACTAGAGTTTTCACATCCCTAATTTTTTTGAGCATGAAATAAAGATAATCTCACGTCATATGTTAGTCTCACAACATGTAAGTTGATTGTACATTTATTCCTTCACGACAAAATAGTCCACCGGTCTTTTTCCCCAACATTGTAATTCTAAGACATTTTAGGGGTAATTTAGACATAAAATAAAATCATATATACCAAATATAACATTACAACTATTTTCCACAAAAGTTTTTGATTTATTTATTATACTTTATAACAACTTCTCTTTCTTAGAATTTATAAAGTCATAAATGTAATCTAAAATCATCTCTAATGATCGATTTATGTACAAGAAACAACTCTTACAAAAAAAACTACATTTATTACTCTATGTCAAAATTGAAGATGCATGGAAGATAAAAGAGGTGAGTCTAGTTAACAAATATCTTCAACGTGTTTATATAAGATAATCGACATATCATTTAATTTAAAAACAAAAAAAATGTAGATAAACCTCGTATATTTTGTTTTTAAACGAAAAAAATTGGTTGATCATCTCGTATAAACAAAAAGCCAGAGATCTCAACAGAAGATACACATGCCTACGTAGACGTGTGTAAAAGTACATGTGTACGTATGCCTATAGATAGCAGGCACCAATTACGACAAAACTAGTTTCAATGTAAGACAGAGATAAGGCTTTAACCTTTGTGCGCATTGAAACCGCGTTTTTTACGTTACAAGTGTATGGGGGGATCAGTAGATTTCGTTAAACGCGCTTTTTTAATGAGCCATCTGTCCTCAACTAATTAATATACAAACTTCATTTACACCCACCTATCAATTAAATCACAAAAATATCTACCCGTGGTGTAAGTGAGGGGAGGATGTCGGTTTTTACCCTATTAATTTTATTATATATATAAATTTGGATATGAAAACTATACTTTAATTTCTTCATTTTTTTAAAAAAAATGAATTTGAAAGAGAAGCGATAGAAATTGTAGCTTAGAACCTTCTGATTCTTTTTTTTTTAAAAAAAAATTAGGAAATATCGGAGAAAATGTATTGTGAAATCATTTTTTTAAAGAAAAAAGAAAATTCATTTTTATACGAGGCTCGAAACCATCAAGGACTGTTAGTCTTGAACATATTGGATATTTTAACTTCTGGTAGATTTAAAAAGTTAAATCATGTTAGTAGAAATGCAAACAAGTTAGCGCACTGTTTGACGCATTTTGTTTTATCTCATCCTTCTCGTTCATGTTGGATGGATGGTTTTTATCCATCGTGGTTAATAGATGTAGTTACTGTTGATTTAATTAATGCATAATATCTGATTTCAATTAAAAAAAAAAATAATAGACTAACTTTTTTTAGAAGGAGCTAATTGCACCTTCCATGCCATTTTCCTCTCGTCCAACCACATCCTATACTTTTTCCCTCTATAAATCCCAACGCATATTCTCGATCTTAAGCATCAAATCAGAGTCCATTATCGGACACAAAAAAGGAAAAAAGAAACGCTCACGTTTTATTCAAAATGGCTCCAAAGTCTTCACCAGTTTCACTTGCATTGCCTCTTCTATTAAATATAGTGATCATGTTTACGCTTGCTTCCGCCAATTTCTACAAAGATTTCGACATAACATGGGGAGACGGCCGGGCAAAAATCATCAACAATGGCGAGCTCCTCACTCTCACTTTGGACAAAACCTCCGGCTCCGGATTCCAGTCCAAGGACGAATACATGTTCGGAAAGATCGATATGCAGCTCAAACTTGTAGCCGGAAACTCAGCCGGAACCGTCACTGCGTATTTTGTGAGTATTAAATTATTCAAATAATTGTACTACGTGAATTACAAGTGACTTAATGGGTTTCTGTTTGCAGTTGTCTTCACAGGGGGCGACACATGATGAGATTGATTTCGAGTTCTTGGGGAATTTGAGTGGTGACCCTTATATTATGCACACTAATGTGTATAGCCAGGGCAAAGGCAATAGAGAACAGCAGTTTTATCTTTGGTTTGATCCCACTGCTGACTTTCATACATATTCTATCCTGTGGAATCCTCAGCGAATCATGTAAGTAATTTTGTTGTTCTTTTTTATCGCAAGGGGAGTTGGGTTTTTTCCCTATCACGTCGAGGTTTATGTCACTTCTACCACCGTACTTTTGGTGACAATTTCTTTTTTTCACATATTCATTACATATAGATGTTTCTTTTTCATCTTCAGATTCTCGGTGGATGGCACGCCCATTAGAGAATTCAAGAATCTAGAATCTCGAGGAGTCCCCTACCCGAAAAATCAACCGATGAGGATACAATCGAGCCTGTGGAATGCCGACGATTGGGCCACGAGAGGAGGACTGATCAAAACCGATTGGAGTAAGGCTCCATTCGTTGCTTCCTACCGGAATTTCAAGGCTGATGCATGCATAAAGTCGCCCTCCGGCGCATCGTCCTGCCCTTCTAGTGCTTCAAACGGCAAGAATGCATGGTTAAATGCAGAGCTTGATGCCACGAGCCAAGCAAGAATGAAATGGGCGCAGAAGAATTTCATGATATATAATTACTGCACGGATTCAAAGCGATTCCCACAAGGTTTCCCCACAGAATGCACGATAATGTAGTACCGAAGTTATCAAACATCATGGCAGAATTCTTTTGTTTGTTTGTTTTTTTCTACACCTTGTGCATGTAATAAATCAATAAGTTGCTAATAATTATACGGTTCTATTAGTTGTCTTAATTTTGTACTGTAACATAAAATTTTTTACAAAAATAATATTCAACCACACTAAATTTTTAGCTATTAATTACACTGAATATTAATATCAATTCATTAAGTAAGTGGGAATATAATAATCATATACTACTATTTAGGTGAATTAAATGCAAATGTGAAAGTGATAAAGTTCAACTTGTTGATTTATCCAAAGAAGCTGGAAAATACAAAAAAGAGAAAATTCTAAATATATTGTACTTGGTTACGTTGCGTGCACCGGATTGTTTTATTCATCATGATTATGTCCCCATGGTTCTATAGAATATATAAGCAAAAAGGAAAATGAAAAATCAACAATTAATAAAAAAATAAAAATATATTACTAAATCTAAGGAATAAGAAAATGAAATATTGGATTGAGTTTTGACTTTTGTGATTGATTTATTACCAACAAAAAACCGCTAATTTCGAGGCTTACCCAAAAACACTAAATGTTGAGGCGATTCAATTTATTTGGCTTTGGGATCCAACATACCAAAAATGGTTGGTGTATTACAAGCATCATATTTTTCATAAGATGTTTGTATGTCAGTTTCAAGCATTAACATATTCAATTCACTATGATGTCAGTTTGAGTTTATATGTAACTTATGTGAGTAATTTGATATAATCAGAATAATTATTAAAATTTTAAATTAAACTAATTAATTATGCTAAATAAATATAAAAAATGTGCTAAAAATAGGAATTTCGAATGTCAGATATTTAAAAAGATATAAAATACATATAAAATTAAATTAACACAAAAATACAAAATAAATACAAAAAATCGAGTTGGTTGGACACATGTTATCATTTTAAGTAACCAATACATAATTTATATGTATACCATTTCTAAAATTAGAAACCCAAGCCCCAACCCTTCTCCCTCTGTTAGAGTATATCTCATGTAAGCCAACTATTGGTTAGGGAATTTATTGACTCAAGTATAATAAACACTTTATTTTAATATAAAGGATCGTGTGCAAGACACCTTGATGTGCTTCAAACAAAATATTCTTCAAGAGCTGCAATAGCTCGTGTTCTAACAATATTTACACCGATTAATTAAATCGAGTTTGATTTTAAACCAAGCGGAAGACACTCGAAATAATTCTTCGTTAAGAAAGAACTGATAAATTTTATATAATGTGCAACTGAATAACTGAAAATAAGGGAATCCGTTGTGGCACATATCAGTTCAGTTAAAGTGACAACTGAACTGACGGATGCTCTAACTGATCAAATCAATTGAAAACAAAAGTTAAACAGTTAAAGAACACATGATATGTTTATGAATGTTCGGAAACTTCAGCTGCTCCTACGTCACCCCTTCTACCTTCTCGGGTAGGATACACTAGAAGAAAATGATTTATACAATACCTTATACAAACCCACCCAGCTTAGGACTTACCTACTGTCTAACTGAACTCTTAGACTAGACTGAAAGCAGCACCTCCCAGCCAACACTTGTTTAACTTCTGTGTGTCAAAGACTACATACACAAGTTTAATGTCTTTGTGCAAGACTGTATTTGAGTGGTGGTGTGTGTGGAAACTGAACAATGATAACAACCCGAAGGTGTTCTAACACACTGAGGGAATTGTGCTTCTAATCTAAGCTGATAACACGATGAAGTGTTCCCTCTGGAAAAATTGCTTCTAGTAAGCAGATATACAATATGCGTGCCCTTTCTTTCTTTTGTTATGTTGCCGAGTGTTAACTGATCTTCTATTTATAGGCGGGAAAGCTTGATCGTACAGTGAGACTCAATTATTGTATCTGTTGCAGCTTGAACGTGTTCCTTGAAATTTGTGTCTCGACTTTTCTGACACTCATTCATGAACCTCTCGACTTTAATCTTTGCTACAACGTCCATTATTGTACTATCAATAGTACATATGCTTTACCCAGTACGCACAGCTGAATTCTATTGAATAAGCTTGTCGTGTTCTGCAAACTGATTGATTCTTAACTGATGCTCTGAACTGGTCAGTGGAACTGGTCTTGAACTGGTTCGATGAAATCAGTTGGCTCGTCAGCTGAACTGATTTCACCGATTTAGTTTAACTGGTCAGTTGAGCTCTTCATCAGCTGGCCGGGCTTCTGAAGGGCTTCAGCTGAATCACTTATCAACTAATCAATCAGTGGAACTGGTCGTTGATACATCAGTTGGACTGATTCAGTTTGGGCAAGAAGTTGGCACCTTCAGTTTGTTCTTTGAAAGCTTTAGTTTAGGCTCGGTAACTGATCAGTTAGAAGCCTGATCAAGTTCAGCTTCCTGCGCACTAAGGTAAATCATTAGAAACAAAATAACAAGCTTTGTTATCATCAAAATCAAGATTGCGAACATGAAATGTTCCAACAATCTACTCCTTTTTGACGATCACAAAATTCTGAGCAACTAAAAGATAAAACAAATAAAAAAGCGGTTTTTAAAAGCAATTTACAGTTTGAGGGTAAAAAGAAACTCCTTCTCAAGAACTGAGTTAAAGACCTATTTTGAAAACAAAAATTATATATGCGCTCAAAGTAAATTTGCAGATTTTAATCATTTAAACAATGTAGGCAAGAATCTGGAGATATCAATTCAGTTATATCGAACTCAACTGGATAAACATGATGTTTATTTAATCAAATAAACTTCCTTGTATTTTACATTTGAGTACATCAACAGTTGTAAGGAAAATTGCTACTACAATAGCATATTTTAAATAACAACAGTTATCAGTTGGTTTGTGTATGACCGAACTGGATATACCAACAACTGGTTGCCTTCATCACTTGAAATGTTGCACCGATCTTGAGTTTCCTTGCCAGAAGAACAACTAACTTGCCTTGAACTTGATTTCTTTGCTGGCTGACTGGTCGAACTGACTCAAACTGGACTCAACTGATGCTGAACTGCATTGATTATCCGATATGATAATGAAGCGACAACATAATGTTAATGATTAAGCTCCACTTTAATCATCCAACATCCCCGCATGGCTAAGCTTCGTTTGTATATTAGCTAAACTGGTAGGCTTGCAACTGAAATATTGTTCACTGAACAGTTTAGCTAAGCGTCCTGACAGATAAAGCTCAGAACCCTGCAGGCTGATTAAAACACCAAAGCTCGGAGTCGAGAAAAGTGGCGACAATGTTAGTTACAGAGCCAATCCTCTCAACCCTTTGCAATGAGCGAAATATAAACATTTTCAAATAGTTTTGAAAATAATATAAAGTACTTTTAAATGGCATTTAAAACTATTTTAAAGTTAAATAATTTAAAACATAGTTTTCTTCAAATGTTCTTCTTAGAACACCTAGCTCTGATACCAATTGAAGGATCGTGTGCTGGGCACCTTGAGGTGCTTCAAACAAAATATTTTCCAAGAGCTGCAATATCTCGTGTTCTAAGAATGTTTACACCGATGAATTAAATCAAATTTGAATTTAAACCAAGCGAAAGACACTCGAAATAATCCTTCGTTAAGAAAGAACTGATAAATTTTATATATTGTGCAACTGAATAACTGAAAATAGGGGAATCAGTTGTGGCACATATCAGTTCAGTTATGATGACAACTGAACTGACGAATGATTTAACTGATCAAATCAGTTGAAAACAAAAGTTAAACGGTTAAAGAACACATAATATGTTTATGGATGTTCGGAGACTTCAACTGCTCCTACGTCACCCCTTCTACTTTCTCGGGTAGGATACACCGGAAGACTTTGATTTATACAACATATTGTACAAACCCACCCAGCTTAGGACTTACCCACTGCCTAACTTAACTCCTAGACTAGACTGAAGGCAGCATCTCCCAGCCAACACTTGTTTAACGTCTATGTGTCAAAGACTACATACACAAGTTTAATGTCTTTGTGCAAGACTGTATTTGAGTGGTGGTGGTGGGGTGTGTGTGTGTGTGTGTGTGAACTGAACAATAATAACAACCCGAAGGTGTTCTCACACACTTAGGGAATTGTGCTTCTAATCTAAGCTGATAACACGATGAAGTGTTCCCTCTGGGCAGATTGCTTCTAGTAAGCAAATATATAATATGCGTGCCCTTTCTCTCTTTTGTTATGTTGCCGAGTCTTCACTGATCTTCTATTTATAGGCGGGAAGACTTGATCGTACAGTGAGACTCAATTATTGTATCTGTTTCTGCTTGAACGTGTTCCTTAAAATTTGTGTCTCGACTTTTCTGACACTCATTCAGGAACCTCTCAACTTTAATCTTCGCTGCAACGTCCATTATTGTACTATCCATAGTACAGATGTTTTACCTAGTACGCACACCTGGATTCCATTGAATAAACTTGTCGTATTCAGCAAACTGATTAATTCCTAACTGATGCTCTGAACGGGTCAGCGGAACTGGTCTTGAACTGGTTTGATGAAATCAGTTGGCTCGTCAGCTTAACTGATTTCACTGATTTAGTTGAACTGGTCAGTTGAGCTCTTCATCAGCTGGCCGGGCTTCTGAATGTCTTCAGCTGAATCACTTATCAACTGATCAATCAGTGGAACTGGTCTTCGATACATCAGTTGGACTGATTCAGTTTGGGCAATCAATTGGCATCTTCAGTTTGTTCTTTGAAAGCTTCAGTTTAGGCTCGGTAACTGATCAGTTAGAAACCTGATCAGTTTCAGCTTTCTGCGCACTAAAGTAAATCATTATAAACAAAATAAACAGTTTTATTATCATCAAAATCAAGAGTGCGGACATGAAATGTTCCAACATAATATAATTTAAATTTTTATGGTTTTATTTTTATTTATCTGTATACTCATATGATCAACATGGATAAAGTCCTTGATTATACTTTAATACAACTGAATCGTATTTCGATATTGAAACTCCTTTGTAAACACTGTATAATCTAAATTTGTTCTTAGTCGATTCAGTTACCTAAAACAAGGATAAAGACCACTTGATCTTGAGAATAGTATCTGTGATGTTGTGTACCACGTTTCTTGGTAATGACATAAAGATGTCCAAATATGCAGATGAGTAATCATATGATGATTATACCGAACAACCCTCCTTCGGACATTCCAAGTGGTTATCACTCATCGAGAAGAAAAGTCTGTGGTTGTAATTGTACACCATTAGTCCTTATGACCTGGAACAACACTGAGACTCTACATGCTAGGATTGTACTTTGACTCATTTATTGACTTCGTGAGGGTCACAAGATGGCGAGGTTGGGTGCAATTGCGAAGTGTGTAGGAGCCAGTGCATCGTAGTTAGGAATTTAGCGTTCACATACGGGCATGAATATCCTATGTAATCTAACGAAATAATAGTGCATGAAATCTCTTATCAGAGTGTGAGATGTACATTAGAGAAATAGTTCTCTAGTTGTGTATGCGATGACACTATGTAAATTAAATGTATCACATAGCTGTCGAATCTAATATTCAACCCTCGATGAACCAATCATTGCAGATTCGATCGAGATATATGAGATGAAGGGACCATATATACTATACGTTAATCATAACCGACTGGTTCTTGCAAGCACTATCAGTAATACCTAAAGAATAATGAGGCGATACAACTAGACGCTCTTACTATGATTCGATGGGTTTAATAAAAAATATGACTTCTTGTATTCTCATGATCAATTGTAGTACATAGAATGGGGAAAATTAGGGTAAAATCGAATAAAAGAAAATGTCCTGAATCACAAAGAGTTGTGAACCCACAACTAGCACCCATATTGAACCAGTCATATAACCCCACCATAAAAGCAAAATAATGGCCTTTAAGAGGAGGTAAATCGTCATGAATATGTGATCATTCAGCTCACTGTTAAAGCCTATAAATATTCATCGATTGAATGGAGAAATCACAGAAAATTACTTAGCAAAAACTCTATTCAAATTCGAACATATGTAACTAAATTCAGAGCATTTCAGCAGCAAGAAGTAGGTCATTTTCCAGAACCTATTTCCATCGATACAAAAATTGGAATCGGATCTCCACCTCAAATTATACCAATCCACATTATGAATATTTTACCAAAAATTAAGACCAATTTAACGGTTTTAATTTATCCATCAATATCTACAAGAAAACTGCACAAATGTTTTGCGAGAAAAACGAAAACTTCTGTTTGTCGCTCAAAAAACTACATCAAATGATGTTCAACTTCAATAACTACCTTTCACAATTTGGTTCAATTTTGTTTTAATGTGTTGACCAAATTTCAGTTATATCCGGCGGTTTGATATGTATCAGATGCTTTTGCAAGTACTGACTGAATTTTAGATATATGCAAATCCGAAAAATTCATGTAACTTTATTTCTTTTGTGTATTCTTTTGGCGGCTTGTTATGCATTAAACTAGAGCAAATCACACCTAAAATATTTAGATTTAAGCCTAAAGTTTGAGCAAAAACGTTGTAAATTCCTAGTTCATGAAAGTTTCTACTCAACCTTTAAGCCAAGAAGCTCGAGCTTTGAAGCAACTTTCCATGTGTTTTTGGAGCACCTTTCTGTAAGTGAGATTATGTTTTAAAATAAATATGTATGTTTTGAATCGATAGTTCACATTATTATTTTCTCTATTTGACCTTCGAACCATTTGTCTTTCTAAGTATTGATTTTCTGTCACGAGCATTTTATAAGTCAAGAGCACTGTTATGATTCAAGTTAGAAACAATAAAGAGAAAATTTTCGAAGTATGGTAAGTTTAAGTCCCTGATGAGGTGGGATAATAATAACTGATATATGACATCACCTTTTAGAAGAATTAAATATAGGAGACTGATTAGTAAAATCATGGAATATGAGATGAATTTCAATGCCATAAGTATATGTGCACGTTTATGTTATGATTCTACCATATTTAGTGAATATTGAAACATATGTCTTAGTTTCTGTTGCAACATATTCTGCGACGCAATATTTGCAAAGATTCTATATGTATAACATGTATGTATTCGATCGACCTCTACTTGCTGAGTATTTAACAAGATACTCACCTCTTACACTCTATCCCCAGATAAGGATGATGATAAAGTTGAAGAAAAAGAGCAAGAACATTTTTGGGGATGGTGATGAAGCCCTATTCGTTAAAGATCTTTTTTTTTTTAAATTTTGTTATCATTTTATTCTCATGTTGTATGCTTCCACAGTCTTTAGATTTCAATCGCATTGTAAATATATGCAATAATTTAACTATGATATAGAGTGGTTTTTGGCAATATTTGTACTACGATGCAGGTTATTTTACGATTTTAATTATGAAACAACGCCAGTATCAACTAATCATGATCGCGGAGAATTAAAGGTGCAAACTAGAAACAATAGCAAAAAACGAATTTATGAATCCCAATACAATATTATTTCATATATTTTTACAATGAAATTCAAACTTTACAGACATCCGTAAAAGACTATACATGAAATTTTTTTGTATGAATTCAACTCAAACTTTGAATATTTCATGATGGAAATACATAGATAAAAATGATGCCTCCTCCACCAATTTTCAGCCCAAGACTCTTCAATGGTTCAGCCCAAGACTCTTCAATGGCTACTCAAACCATCTTCTCTTCTTTATTTATGACTCTTGATGTACATTGATATTATAATAAATGAAACCGATAATGCCTTTTCCCCAAAATATAGTTCGAAATTTACAAAAAAATAAATAAATTGATCATCCCAACTTGTATTTTATCTACATCCGTGATTGTGGTGATGCCACGGATTCAAAACTATCATCCCTACAATACCTCAACTCCAATGAGATTTGCCTTTCAATCTGAAGTTGCTTATAGAAGTTGGCAATGAACGCATCAGCCCTTTTGTCGACATCATCGTCCGACGGATAACTTATCGTCCTTTGGATCCCTCTCGAGGATATCGAACCTGAATCCGGAATACACACCCTTAATCCTGGTCTGTCGTTGAAGCTGAACCTTTTATTGCTAATCATAGACGCCAGTTTCCATCTGTTAACGTTGAGATTCAGTACGATCTTGATCTTGTTCACTGCTCTTTTTAGCCTGCCAAGCAATACCCATCGGTCGACTGCCATGTATCGTACACTACACACTGCTTGATTGAGATAAATGCTTGAACGAGATCAGATTATGTTTGGAAAATTATGAATAAAGAGGTTGGTGTGTGGAGTATTTATATGTGATTATATTGAGAGAGAACGTACATGTGAGGAAATTTCTATAAAACTAAGCGTGGTTTATTAGACAACCGTGTCGAGTGACGGCCAATACATAAATGGGGGCTGAGCTGAGCTAATATATTGGGGAAGACTTTATTTTCAAATATTTGATCAATTAAATATATATTTATATATATAATATTAATATTAGTCACTATAATTCAATGTACGTGGTATATCGATATTACATTACCAAAAAAATACTGAATTTGTCGAAATATCAATATGATAAGCATACCAAAATTTTCAGTACGATAACGTTATGAAATTTGAAAATTTCGGTATATAACGAAACATCAAAACAATATATAGAAATTAAAATACAAATATTTTTAAATGATAAATTAAAATATATATAAGGTTTTTTTGGAAAAAAACGATATATACCGACACTATAGTAAACTCTCGGTATATTACAAAATTTCAGTATAATCGATATGCTAGTTATACGTATCGAAATTTTCGGTACAATATCGATATATATTTTTATACTATGATTTTTCTGTATAATATATGATATATGATTTTCAATACGTCCGTGCATGTAGGAATTACAAATTATTTATCTTTAGTTCTTATTGTTTATGCTATATCTTACCTAATCTGATAATTGAAATTTTAGATAAATTTTTAACGTGAAAAGTCATATGTCCAAGTATATATTATTTTTAATGCTAATTTCGTTAATTCTAATGGTCAAATATAAAATAAACCAAAAAAAAAAATCAACTAAAAAGATTAAGATTCATATAAAATAAACTTTTGACCCCGTCGCTATTTTTAATCATCGGTTTATTAACTTCACTGCCTTCTTAGATAAGATAAAGATAAAATAAAATAAAATAAAAAGTCAAAAGGGGACCGCGTGTTTAATATTCTTGGTCAATTACTTTGAGTTTTTTTTTATTCTCTCTGCGTAGTTATCTGTATTATATGAGTTGACCATTTATTTAAACTAATGGACAAAACTCAAATTCAACTACACAAAAATAAATTAATTTTTTTCCATTGAATTTAAAATAAATTAAAATTTAAAAACTTCAGGCATGATAAATATTTTTCATAAATAATTAGAATTTCTTATTTAATTTCCAAATTTAGAGGCGAAAGTAACCTTGACATCCCTCAATTAGACCCGACCAAACCATAAAGCATTAATTATTTTGCACTTTGAACTCTCTTTCGAAGTGATGTCAACGTCCACCTAGTTTATTTATAAATTTCAAATTTGTTTTGATGGACAAGATCGGTTGTGTCTGGATTGATTAATTTGATTTGTGGAAATTGATTTGAAAGATGTTTTTCAAATAATACTTATCTCGGGTGGATTTGAAACCCGTGAAAGTTATAATTGAAATTGCATAATTTCATATTCACTTGAATTTTGTTCATTCAAGTTAGTAAAGAAATTCGAAATCAATAAATTTGAAATAGTCATGATTGTGATGAAATTCAAATACACAAAAATGAATATCATTTCAAATCCGTTTATTTAATATGTGATTTAAACGACATTCTTGACTAATGAATCATGTAATCAAAATCACATTTGATAGAAACTTAACGCAAGATAATAAGAAGGCAATGATTTAACGTGGTTTGACAATATGTCTACTCCAGGGCCAAGCGACATCCGAAAACTCTCATTTGTTGAAGCGGTGCGTAGTGCGCTTTCAACGAAACAAACGAAGTGAGCAGCTGGTAAAGTGTGAGTCCGACGAGTTGGGTTATAATAATTCATGAAAGATATTATAGAAAAGAAGACTGGAAAGGCTAAGAGCAGATTCTCGAACAAGCGATGCCATGCTTCTCCGCGTTGTCCGACCAAGGGCAACGTTAAATTTGACTAATGAAATTATAGTAATTTCAACAATTAAACACTTGTAAATAGTCGAATAAGGAGATCTTGTTTCAATTCATTGTTACATTTTATTTTAAAACCATTTCATTATTTCGATTAGTTTACTCAAATTGATGGTTTTATGGGGGTCATATTTACATATGAATGATATGTATGTTAATCGGACGTATAATTTCATTTAAATAAATAAATAAATTATTGTGTTGGAAATTGGAATAGCTTTAAATAAATAAGTTCTAAACTGTTGCATTTGGGCCCAGACTTAAGCCCAATCGAACTATATTTAAATCAGCCTTTTGAGCCTTAGATGTACCCACTATTTTATTAAGAGATTAAGCCCTAAACAATTGTGGTAAATAAAATCTTTTTTTTTTGTTTCAATGAAATTTTATTTACTACGGAAAAAAATTAAAATTTTTATCTAAAAGTTATTTCTTATGCTTTTAAAAAATATATTAATTCTATCCTGCAATTTTCCGAGAAAATACTGAAATGTTAAATACAAGTCAGAACAATTTAGATAGTGTGTAGTACACTGTGAGATCGTTTTACAATATCAGTTTTTTTGTTTATATTGACAATAATCAAGACCTTTTGAAAAACACATATTTGATGCAAAGAACAACAAAACAAAGGACACAAGGATCAAAGCAGTTATCAGTCAATCAAAAGCAATATGTACAACAACAGATAAGATCAGAACATTTATCATTCAATCAAGCGCAATATATACAAGAGAAAATCAAGATGAGATAAGTTATCAGTTGTTGAGAACACTAAAGATCAAGAGTAGTATGAACAAGATCAGATCAATGTTCAAGTAATACATTAAGAGCAATAAGCATACACAAGAAGATCAAAGCAACATAGTTCAAGAAGTCAGATCAGATAACAAAATCAGTATCCATGTACTTATGCAAATCAGAGAAGTTCATTAGAATCAGAGTACTCAACAATGTGTTAAAAAAGGGTGATTCTTTTATATCATTTGTTCAAATATAGAAGCTCATGAAGTCAGAACAACTCAAAGACACGTGAATCTCACTTCATAATAGCAAGAAGATAAGAGCATAATTCACAAAGAAGTGAAGCACCGCAAGTGCAGCATACTCAGAGTAGAAGATAAGTCAAAGTCTATATAGAAGAAGAAATAATGCAGATCAAAGTCTCAAAAACAAAATCAAATTATAAAATCTGAAAAAGCCTCAAAAGTTACAACACTTAAAAGGACACTAAGAGTTCAAAGATTAAGATCAAAGAAGATGTCTGGTAGCTTGCGGAGCTAAAAAAAGTGACTTGTAATCTTATCAGTTATTAGAGAAAAGGAACCAGCATACCACAAAGGAACTTTTATTAAATTAGTATTCGAATTCGTAGTTGATCAAGAGTCATAATTGAAGATCGGGAATGAAGGATTAATGACACAAGGACAAACAGCAAAAGAACATTAGTAAGACAAGACATATCGTACAGTGCAGTAATCGACAAAACTTGGCTGTTGAACTCTTGAGACTTATAAATACACTCATTGAAGAGCAAATCGAATTTACATGAGCACAAACATTCACATATATAGATGTGGTGGTGAGTGTGTGCAATACAGAGGGGAATATGCAAATAGAGACATATTCTATGCACCATAAAGAGAAAGAACACATGGTGATGATTCCTATAATCCACTCAAACACTTAGAATATTTTGAGAGTTAAGTTCTTGAAGAAAATCCTAAATTTTTTTTTGTAAACTTCACAGTTTGTTTTGTATCCTCCCACTTGTAAGTCTGTCATGATGTGTGTTGGAAACTTAATTTCGGAGTTTGAAAAATTGAGCGTGAAAAGATTAAACAACTGATCAAGAAAACTAAAGGTAACTGAACTAAAAGTTCCGTAACTGATAGTTGCTCGAACTGAAGATCAATATAAAATCAAGGGCAACTAAACTGACATAAGCTAACTGAATTCGTGTGGCCAACAGAAGGATCAGTTGAGAACTGATCAGTTACACAACCATCAGTTTATCCTATCGGCTAAAAAGGATAAACTAAGTCATTGGCTTTACACGTCATCAGTTAAGGAACGTAGCTATCAAACGACAATTGTACAAAAGCAGACTGCAACATTCAGTGGGAACGTCACATTTCAGAAAAATCTACAGTGTACAATTTTCAGAAAGATGTTGACGTGTCTATCAGTGGATATAAAGATTCAAAATACATTCATTGTTACCTTTGGAAGCAAAGCCTATAAATAGCCGAGAAGATCAGCTGAATAGGGGTTACCGAATCAGTTACCAAGTTATCCATCTTCTAGCTTAAACAAATTATTTCAAGATCATTCTCAAAAAGCTCACACTTATTATACACATCAATAGCTTTCATGCTATACATTTGAGCTAAAAGCACAAAACACTTACTGTTGTATTATTTGATCTTATCGAGATCAATTGTGCTAAGAAATCACACCTCAGTCGAGTACTGATAAATTGTGTTGATATTAAGAGTTTCAGTCTTGGCATTGTTAAGTCAAAACTAAAGTGGGTTTGTACAAATCGTTGTATAGATCAAATTCTTTTAGTGGATATCCTATCTTCGAGATAGAAGGGGTGACGTAGGAGTATTTGAAATCTCCGAACATCCAAAAAATCGTGTGCTTTTTCTTACCTATTATATTCTATATGTCTTTTGGTTATTTCCGCACTTTTATTAAGTTAACTGATTGACATTGACAACAAGATTCGCGAACTTAGTTTTTCCTAAACTGGTTCAATCTTAGAAGAAGTGGGAAAATTGTAGATGTCTTTTAGTGAATATCATATCTTCGAGATAGAAGGGGTGACATAGGAGTATTTGAAATCTTCGAACATCCACAAAATCGTGTGTTCTTTCTTACCTATTATATTCTATCTGTCTTTTGGTTATTTCCGCACCTTTATTAAGTTAACTGATTGACATTGACAACAAGATTCGTGAACTTAGTTTTTCCTAAATTGATTCAATCTTAGAAGAAGTGGGAAAATTGTAGATTGTTTATTCAACCCTCCCTTCTAAACACCTTTTTCTAATCCAACTGATCCTAACAAGTTGTATCAGAGCAATTGAATCTTGTTTCTGAATATTCCCTACCTACTAAATCTAATTACCATGTCTTCCTTCAATAAAATCTCAATGTTCTCCAGAGAGGACTTTGACGACTGGAAGATTCGGATGCAGGCTCATCTAGCTGCACAAGATGATAATGTGTGGTACGTCATAACTGACGGACCAATGAAAATACTACAAACAAATACAGCAGTGGCTATAACTGATGGTTCTCCTTAGCGCATCGAGAAAACCCTTGAATAATGGACAGCTGGAGATAAAAAGAAAGCCAATTTGGATAATGTGGCTAAAGATATTCTTTATAAAACCTTGGATAAGGTGACATTCAGTAAGATCAAGCTCTGCAAGACAGCAAAGGAAATTTGGGAGAAATTAATCCAGCTGTGTGAGGGAAATGAACATACTAAAGAGAACAAACCCTCTGTTGCTGTTCAGAAGTTTGATAACATTAAAATGAAGACTGGAGAGTCTATGCACGAATATGATGAGATAAGCAGCGGCATTATAAATGAACTGAATGCACTTGAAAAAGTGTATTCAAACAAAGAAGTTGCACTGAAGGTGGTCCGAGGTCTTCCCAAGAAATGGGATGTTAAGACCATGGCCATGCGAGAATCAAAAGACCTAAATAAGGTCGAACTTCATGATTTATTTGCTGATCTAAAAGCTTAAGAGTTTGAGCTGCAAGCAAAAGAAGGAGACCCTTCTACACCAGCAGCTACTACCGCTCTAAGTGCTCACAAACTGGAACTTACAGGTTTAATTGAGAAATCTGCTGATGTGCTAAGTAATGAAGCAATGTCATTATTTGTAAAGAAATTTGGAAAATTCATGAAGAGAAATCAAGGTTCTTACCAACGAAACTATCAGAAGAGCAACTCCAAGGAAGAACCAAACTCTTGCTTCAACTGTGGGAAGCAAGGTCATTTTATTACTAATTGTCCAAAACCAAAGAAGGACAACAGACATTCAACTGATAAAGGAAAGAAATCAGTTGAGTACAAGAGAAGTCCTAACTCACTAGGACTCTTCCCTAGCCACCTTAGGACCCAACCTAGCCCTAGACCGAGACCAACCCTGACCCTGGACCAGCCATGGCCGCTCCCCACGTGACCATGCAAGCTAGCCATGCCACCTTCCCAATTATGATGCTTGGAAACCCTATGCAAGCTATCCCCTTTTTCCACCTACGATTCCATCCTTGTTCTCTTTTAAATTTATTCATGTTCCAATCATATTTCATCTTACGTTGGCAGTCTATCCTTTGGAATCATAACGTTTTCAAAAAAAGCGTAAAAACATTTAAACTTTTAAAAATTTAGTTCTAACTATGAACCAATTGTAAAAACGTATTTTTCATGGAAAGATAATCATAACATGCATAATATTGTTTGAATGATGCGTCAAAGAGTTTAGAAAATGTGCATTTGCGTTTAAAACGCTCGAATATATGATCGTCGGCGAGGAAGGATGAACGAGCGACGAAGACTCCTTGATTTTCTCCCTTCTTAATTTTCGAAATTTGTGTGTGAATTGTGGGTGAATTTCGGCTGCTATAATGCTGTTTATGGGGCGAAAGAAGGCTAAGTTTACTTATTTATAATTTTTAATTAACATGTTAATGGGCTTGAGTTTTGGGCTTGCAAGCTTAGGAGCAATTGAGCCTACTCAATTTAGTTAAACTGCATCCAATAACATTTATTTAATTAAATAATAAAATTTTATAAAAATTACTTTTCAAAAATAATGCATTTAATATTTTAAAAGTCTCTTGTTTGCCCAAAACCAGTTTCCCGTGTAAAATCGAGTTCGTCTCGTAAAATAATTCGAACTCTACTATTTTTAAAAAAAATTAAATCATTTTTAATCATATTTAGAAGCCTTGAAAATATTTAATGAAAAATAAATATTCTTGTCTTGGTTGTCCCGGTTCTCCTTTCGCATGCCTATTATCGAATATTCGGGTAAAATCCTTCAATTTCGTGAAAACATGCCATATAATCATTTAATCATGCAATCATATCTTTAACCATTTAATATGCATCAAGTAAATATTTAAAATCAATTAAATAAAACAATTAAGCAATTCAAGTAATTTGCTTGCATGTGGTTTACGTAGGTTGGTTTTTCGGACATTACAGTGAGTATTATTACATTGGAAAGGCATCCGTCTACTCGCAAGTTTTTGTAGGAAGGCGTTCTTTCAATAAGTTGTATGAACTTTTATCTTGCTTCTTTCTGGACATCTTATTTAAAATGTGATTTGCTGTTAGAACAACTTTCCCCCACGTGTTCTGTGGTAAACCAGAACATAATAACAATGCATTCATTAATTCTTTAAAGGTAGGATTCTTTGACTCTATAATGTCATTTTGCTGAGGAGAATAAGGTGCGGTTCTTTCGTGTTTGATATTATATTGAGCACAAAACTCAGCAAATGGTAATTCATATTCAACTCCACGATCACTTCTTACCACCTTAATTTTCTTGCTAAGTTGGTTTCTACTTCACTTTTGTAGTGGACAAGTTTAAAATAGGGTTTTCTGTTACAATGCATAAAACTTTGTTTTAAAGGTTATTCGAGACGCGATCGAGGAATGGAGACCGGGGACCATATGAGAGAAAATATTTTATTAAATAATTATTTTTAATTGTTTAATGTGTGATATATTTTAAATGAAATTTTCGAAAATGAGGTGTTTTGAGGTGTTTTTATACGCTGAGTCGTATTTTAAACCGGTAATCGATTTTCGAGAAAAATAGGGACTTTTTGAGAACTTGACTATTATTTTCACAAACTTTCCCAAACAAAATATTTTAAATATTAAATAATGGGCTTAGTGGGCCTATTATACTTGGTTAATGAGCCTAAGATTGCACCTTGTGTTTTAATTAAAATAAAATCCCTAAAACCCTACCCTCAAACCCCATAACCCACGCCCCCTCACCCTAAATTATACTACGACTCTCTCATCAGCCAAGTTACACACACCACACATAAATATTTAGAGGTAAGTCACAGTTTTTGAAGGAAATTCAGCATAGGGTCTTCTCTACATCAACGTCCTCGCATCGCAAATCGTTTTTCATGCGTAATAAACGCAAAAGCACGCGTTAATAATCTTTTTTATCATATATCACACCTTATTATATGTTTGATGCTGTTTGCATGAAAAATATAATACACTACCTTGTATTTTCGTTTTTATGGCTTTATATGCATAAAAGTAGAGTTCTATATTTTTTAAAACTCTTCTTAATGATGCACAAAGGGGCTGCCATGGTAGGGAAACTTGAAGAGATGTTTGTCCACATGTTTAAGGACCCTTAGGAGCATGTTTGAAGGCTGTACAAAAAGGGAAACTAGGTTGAACGAAAATTGTATTTTATGTGGACTAGGGTTTCGGCTAGGGCACCCTTGAGAGCCACGGCCTTAGCTACTATTAAGGTGTGACCAAGAGACCTAATGGGGTTGTGTGATGGTCCTAGGGTGGCTGCACGATGGTTGGTCCGATGGCTAGGGTGATCGCATGTGCTTGGGGCCGCGAATGGCTTGGGGGGTTGCGGTTATGGAGGCTGCATGTTCAAGGGCAGTAGAGGTGGTTCTAGTAGGTAGATAAGGGCTCGTTGATGGTCCTAGGATGGGTAACTAGGGGCTGGACATAGTTGATAAGGGCTGGAGTCGAGGGACGTGAGGGTAGGCTCAAGCTGGGGCTTGGTTAGAAGCATGTAGAATCTCTAGCAAGGTCCTAGGCTTGTTCATGGGCCTTAATTGTCTTGATTTGGTTTGTATATGGTATATTTAGGAGTTATTAAGCTATGGTTCAAGTTTGGTTAAGTTTCGAGTCAATATGAGTCAAAACATGGATGTACGTTTAAGTTTAAATACGAATTAGAAAATTAGTTGAGAAGCTTAAGTTTACGTCTAAAAAATATTTATAGGTGTATTTTAAGGTGTCATGTTAAGTTTGAATAGATTTGGATCGTCGTTTTAAGGTCCAAGGATAAACTGGGGAAGTTAGAGTTTCAGGGACAAAACGATCATTTTATACCTGAAAAATGTCAGACGTCTTAGCAGTGCCATGAATGCGGTAATAAATGTTAAAATATCTATTTTAAATGTTTATGAGATTTTATGATTAAACGTTAATGCTAAAAGACGTGTTGCATGCTTGGTTTAAAAGAAAAATGATTTATATATGCATGAATTTTTATAAGTGATGGAAATATAAAAAGTTGAAGGAGGTGAATTGATTGTGACTAATACGATGATATGATGATATGTAAGGCAAAGGCTCAGTTGACGGGTGAGAATGTCGCTGATGTCCCCACTGCCCGGTACCGTGGTAATACGTAGATGGATCCATCAACCTACAGCTAATACGAAAGTCACAATTGAAGATCTGATTTCAATAAAAAGAGAAACATATACGTATATGATGAAAAAGAAAAATATATGATGAAAAGAAAATGTTTAAGTTTATGCATGTTTATGAAAAGCTATTTTATTAAAAGTATTTTCACTGTTGCTTGTGAACGTATATGTATTACTTGCTATCATGATTAAGGTTTGCTGAGTCAATAGACTCATTAGGTGTGATCGATGTAGGTGAGCGTGATGTTAATGGATGACTTGATGGTTGAACTAGTTGGACTGAAAGTGCACACAACCCGACGACCGTCGCTAGTTTTCCGCAAATAAAATTATGTTTAAGATTTAAGCTATTTTAAAAATTTTTATGACTTATGATGCTTCTGAGAGGTTTTTGAGAGGATGTTATAGTTAAGTTTATTTGTGAAATAATGTTAGCTTAGGGTGTGGTTGACGATTGACGATTTCATGTTTTGAAGGCTTTCTTTTGGATTTTCAAATAATAGGTTGGTTGGTGTTAAAATAGCAAAAATATTTATAGTTAAATGTTTGGTGTTTTGGCCGAATGGTTAGAAGAAAAAAATTTCTAGTATATTTTAAAGAAAAACGAGTAGTGGACTTTCATCTTTACTTTAAAGAAGATACACATAACAAAATTTTATGTTATCGTCAACAAAGTAATGAAGTATTTATTATCACCACGTGTTTGCACTCCTTTTAAATCAAATATATCACTGTGAATTATATCAGTGGTTCACTATTTCTTTCAATTGTTCGAAAGATGATCTTGTTAGTTTTGCATCAACACAAGTTTCGTATTTGTATTGTCTATCAATTTGGAATGCAATAATGTTTTTTTATGTTATTTAGTTTACTAATTGTATCATAATTAACGTGTCCAAATCTACCATGTCACGAACAAGAAGACTCAAGCAAGTAAGCAAAAGTATTAACTTTGATAATCACATGCTTAGTAACCATTATATTGAGTTTAAATAGACCATTACTTACATAGCATTTGCCAACAAACATTGCACTGTTAGACGAAACAACTTTATCTGAGTCGAAGACAATGCGGAAACCATGCTTGTTAAGAAGTGACCCGGACACCAAGTTCTCACGGCTGTCTGGCACATACAACACATTGTTAGAATCAGTTCTTTTCCAGATGTCATCTTTAGAACAACTTTTCCTTGACCCTTTATTTCAGAAGTAGCGGAATTTCCCACTAGTAGCTTTTCTCCATTCCCAAATTCCTCAAGATTTGCAAACATCTCCTTATCAGAGCAAACATGACGAGTGGCACCAGTTTCGATCGACCACTCTTTTGGATTCGAAACCACCAAATTACTGTACATAGATTCATGTTTAAAACCTCCTGAGATATGTTCTCTACCACATTCACCTTTCGGTTTTTCTACGATTTCTTATACTCAGAGACCTTGTGACCCATACTATCACAGTTGTAGAATTTTCCAAATAAATTTTTCTTTGAAATGCCTCATTTGAGTCACATGTTCATCTTTTAGTTGGAAGGAGAAAAGTTCATACTGTTCGAGCTTTGGTCATGCTCGACAACATTTGTCTTGAAATTAACTAGAGAAAACAATCGTCTTTCAAAACTCTTGTTGTCTTCCTCAACGCGAAGTTGAACAATTAGCTCTTCAACATTCATCTCCTTACGCTTGTATTTCAAACAGTTTTTGAAATCCTTCCAAGCTAGTGATGGCTTCTCAACAATAGCAGTCACTTGGAAAGATTTGCTCAAAGTCATCCCTTCAGCGTAAATCTCGTGAAGAATCACTTGAATTTCTTGAACTTGGCTGATAACTGTCTTAGAATCCACCATTTCAAAATATAGAAAGCGGCCTATAAGAAACTTCTTGGTTCTGTCAAGGGATTCCTATGGCTCTTTAGCCGTTTTTTTCGCTAAACACGTTGTAGAGTGAATCGCCCAATCCGTTCAGTACATAATTTCGGCATAGGAAATCAGAATGATTTCATGCCTCCATATCACTAACGGATTCAGCATCTCCCTCACACTCTTTGAGTTTAGGAGAATTATCATATAAGAATCTGGCCGGGTTCAGTTTTGTCAAGGAAAATAACATTTTCTGCTGCCACATTTTGAAGTTCACACCAATGAACTTCTCTAGTTTTTCTGAATGACTGGCTCAGACAGCAATTGCAGCAGCATGTGGGGCAACATGAGAAAGGACTTGAGGCGTAACATGAACAACGAGATGAAGGACAACAAGAACAGTTTTCCTTTGCACATTCGTTTCAGAATCCATATCTTCATTTCAGAAGTCATATCTTCACTTTATCACGTAATGAGTATAACAAAGTTTGTTTTAAGATTTTTAATCAAAATGCAAAAATTCGAACTATTAAGACAACAATTATAGAGTACTAAACGAAAGCAGGATCATATAGATACATACATAGCACTAAACAAAAGCAGTGTGCAAACATACACTTCATTTTATCACCAAAACTTAACGGATGCCAAATGAAAAGCTGACAACATGAAATACAAGAGAATGTTTGAGTAAGATATCAAATGTGCTACAAAAAATATATTTTTTATATGGATTGAATAAATTGACACACTATTTATAAGCTCTAAAATACAAACCAAAAAGCATGCAATATTAATTAACTCAATTAATCTTGCAATTATCTCAAGAATATGAAGAATCAAAAGTTTCCAATTAACTCAAAAATATTGAAAGAATCGTGCAATTATATCAAGAATATGAAAAGTCAAAAGTCTCCAATTAACTCAAGAATGTTTTAAAAATTGAAAGAAACTTCCAATCATGAATCATAACTAACTCAAGAATGTGGAGAATCAAAAGACACTCCCACATTCACGAGCCAAAAGTTTCATTCAAACTCAAAATTTAATTCAAATTTCCAACACTTTTTACCACGCAAGTAAGATAAACCAAATCTATATAGCTTTATAAAACTCAAAATGTACCTAAAAATATTATTTATGTAAAAAAATATAGAGATTTATGGGCATGAGCCTAACTAAACAAGCGGACAATATTAATTTATGCAAGTATTTTTCTTATAGTTACCCACACGAGGTTACCGTATATGCATGATTAATCGTAATTATAATATGGCATGTGAGCAAAGTGCTTCTTGGATCACGAATTGCGCCTTCAATTTGCAGTCAATTACTTCAATTTCAAGCATGGCCAATGTCATGTATTGGTTATATTAATTTTCTCTTTATCCTGAAACTAAAAAAAATCACATTTTTAGAACATATATATCCTTTGGATGTTGATCATAGAATAGAAAACGATCAAAAAACTTACTCCCTCAATAGAGTAAGTACAACGTTAGGCTTAAGCCACTCATGTGGTACATTTATTTTGCCCTTTTTAAGGTTAAAAAGTCAATATGGCCACCTCCATCTACACGTAATTGCCAGCCAAACTCTTTAAATCCAAAGAAACTTTTTGCATCTATGTCCAAACTTCAAATTTCCATGTTGCAAATCAGATGATGAAGCCGAATACATCGCTCAATGGCCATCGTTTCATCTTCACTTGCTTCTTCTTCATTATCTTCCTCTGCATTTTGGCCTCAATCAATCAAATTCGATTCGATAATATCTTAACATTAAGTCGATGTACTTTTACTCACACATCCAATCATTTGTTGTCACTCTCATCGGACGATATCAGAGTGTTGATCGGTATTTTAACCCTACCCGATCATTACCACAAGAGACACTTCCTACGGCTCGTCTACGGTACACAATCTCCTACCGGGGGACAAGTGGATGTGAAGTTCGTGTTTTGCAACCTCACCAAAGAAGATCAACAGGTCCTAGTAGCACTTGAGATCATGCGATACAAAGATATAATCATACTCAATTGCCAAGAAAACATGAACAAGGGTAAGACTTATACCTATTTTTCAAGCTTGCCAGAAATTTTGAACGACACCGGTGAGCCGTTTCCGCCTTATCATTATGTTATGAAGGCGGACGATGATTCCTACTTCAGGTTACAAAGTTTAGTCGACTCTTTAAAGCCCTTATCGAGAAATGATCTGTACTACGGATACGTTATCCCGTGCCCTAGCATGGATCCTTTCGTTCATTACATGTCGGGCATGGGTTATTTAGTTTCATGGGACATAGTCGCATGGATCAGGGAATCGGACATCCCCAGAAAACACTTGGAAGGGCCAGAAGATAGGACTTTTGGGGACTGGATACGAGAAGGTCATCGTGCGAAAAATAGGTACAATGCCAAATGGTCGATGTACAACTATCCGGAACCGCCAACGCGATGTACCCATGAACTTTGGCCGGATACCGTTGCCGTTCATCTTTTGAAAACTCAAGAGAAGTGGATTACGACGTTGAAATATTTCAATGCCACTCAGGATTTGAAACCTTCCAAATTGTATCATATACCTTAGGCAAAACATTGTAATTTTGTAAGGGTCGTTAATTTTTGGGTACATCGATTCTTTTTGTAACTATATATATAAAATGCGAAATGAGTCTACTATATTTAAACCTATTATATTTTATTTCATAAAAGTTGTATGTTTAGTCAAATTTGTAACTCATGATCTCCTTTTACATGAATATGTCATTATAACTAGGTGAAATTAAACGATATGCATCACTATGGCAATCAATATAATAATCTTACTAATATTCATAATTATTCTTAGTTCTAGTTGTATTTAGAGTCTAAATAAGCATGCTTATAGCAACGGTATTTGCGACAATTTTTACATAACTGTCGCTAAAACAAATTCAAATCCAAAGATGCTACGATGTTCATTATTCGTAGCCAACTTTGACAAAGGTTCGAAAAAATCATCGCTGTGTTTCCAACAGTTCATGTGAAACGTTGTCACTAAACGACGGTTTGGTTAAACCGTCGCTATTGTCATTATATTAAACATTCGAACCCTTCATTTTTTCCGAGTGATTTCCGCCGATTTGCTCTGGTCCGTAATGATTTTTCATGGTTTTTTTTCTTTTCTCTTGTTGCGGCATTTGGTAATCACAAAAAATTTGGTTTCCTTTGCAAATTCCATGTTAGAATTTTTCTTAAAATTCATGTTTCAACACATTTATTAACATGATAAACAATATGCGGAAGCAGATCGAGCTTTACCTCCGACCATTGAATAATTTGTAATTTCTCTGCTTTTCTTCCGATTGATGCTTTCTAAGCACTCCAACACTCTCTGTAGATGGTGCATTTTTCTTATGAGGTGTGTGCTTAGGGACCTCAATCACCGGTATTTATAGGCATCTCATACCATCAATGAGTATTGCGGGAGCCTCATTGTCAAAAGAAGAGGCGCATGCGCGTCTCAGTTTTCTAAAGTTGAGGCGGTGCATGTACCGTTTTTCAAAATTATAGGCGATGGCCGTCACCATTTCCAACACATTTTTTCTTCCTTTGATATGAGCCATTTTTTCTCACATTCTCCTACTTGGCTCATATATCTCATTTACCATAGTAGAAAACAAAACACATGAATCATGGCGATATGTCCTCTAAAAAGCGAATATTATCTTCCATGTATTACAATGCATTATGTATCTCAAATCTGTATAACTTAATAAATAAACCTTATGTTTATTTGAGGTCCAACTTTATTGATATTTCTCGAATCAATGAATATGTGCACAACAAATATGAGAAAATATCACACATAGTTTCATTAAATTTATTCTTAAAACAAAATTACATAAAGAAACCAAGTCTCATTCTTTCTGTATGATCCTTAAATTTCAATGGTGTCATTCCTTTAGTCAAATGATCTGTAATCATCAATTCAGTGCTAATGTGCTCGAGAAGTAACTTCTTATCTTTAACACGTTCTCATACGGCTAATACTTAATGTCGATGTGCTTGCTTCGACTACCATTTTTTTTATTTTTAGCCATAAAAACAGCAGCTGAATTGTCACATTATATTCTTAATGGCCTAGATATAGAATCCATGATTCTAAGCATCGAAATAAAACTCTTCAACCATACACTATGTGACGTTGCCTCAAAACAAGTTACGAACTCAGCTTCCATAGTGCAAGTAGCGGTCAATGTCTGTTTTGCACTTCTCCAAGATACAACTCCACCAGCTAGCATGAAAATATATCCTGAAGTGGATTTTCGTGAATCAATGCAGCCAGCGTAGTCTGAATCTGAGTAGCCAATTACTTCCAAATTCTCAGTTCGTCTGAACATAAGCATATAATATTTTGTCCCTTGAAGATACCTCATCACTTTCTTTGCAGCTTTCCAATGGTCTAAAACTAGATTATTCTGATATTTTCCCAACATCTCAACAATAAATGTAATTTCAGGTCTAGTGCAAACCTGAGTATACATCAAGCTTCCGACATCAGAAGCATAAGGAATGTTTTTCATTTGTTCCCGCTCTATATCATTCTTTGGGCATTGGCTTGCATTGAACTTATCTCCTTTCACAATAGGAGCTATACTTGGTGAACAATCTTTCATCTGATATCTCTCTAAAACTTTATTGATTTAGGTTTCTTGAGACAGACCTAGAATACCTTTAATTTGGTCTCTATGTATATTGATGCCAATGACATAAGATGCATCGCCCATATCCTTCATATCAAAGTTTTTAGAGAGATATTGTTTCAACTCATATAACAAACCCTTATCATTGGTTGAAAGTAATATATCATCTACATATAGAATAAGAAAACAAATCTTACTCTCACTGACCTTATGGTATATACATTGATCCATTATGTTCTGTACGAATCTGAATGAAGAGGCAACATCATGAAATTTCGAATACCATTGACGGGAAGCTTGTTTCAATATATATCTAGATTTCTTAAGCTTACATACCAAGTGCTCACCATTACTAGAGAAAAATCCTTCAGGTTGTTTCATTCCTCTAATTCTCTGTTGAGAAAAGTGAAAGGATCGGTTAAGAAGATCATCGTTGAGCTACAATAGCTCGGTTCTTGAAATAATGAACACCGATGAATTAAATCAAGTTTGGTGTTCAAACCAAGCGGAAGACACTCGAAATAATCCTTCGTAGAAACCGATTAAATATTTTGTAAAGCATTTAAAATATATGCAAGTTGAATGAGTATAAATATTTTGGTTGAAGCATTTTATCAAACACTTTGTATGCAAAATTTTGGTGTTTGAAGAACACAAAAAATGCTTCAACAATGCATCTTTAAAATAATGGAAATGATAAGTATATGCAATAAATAAATAGACACGAATTTGTTTATGGATGTTCAGAGACTTCAGATGCTCCTATGTCATCCCTTCTTCCCCTTGGGAAAGATTCACTAAAAGACTTTGATTTGTACAACTACTTGTACAAACCCGATCCGGAAGGACATCACCCGACTAGAACTCCTAGCACTCAAGATTATAGGCAGCACATCACAATCAGCATATTCATATGCAAAGACTACAAACACAATGTTTTACATATTTGTGTAAAGACTCACTCAACTAATATTTGAAGTTCAACTCTCTTCACTACAAAAAAAAAAAAAAAAGCAAAAGACAATGGTTAAAAACCGTTGTCGTAGGTCAAATAAAATCGTTGTTAAAAGCCCTGTGGTTAAAGGGTGTGCTCAAAGACAACGGTGATAAACCGTTGTCGTAGACGTCTAAAGACGACGGTGAAAAACCGTTGTCGTAGGTCTGGAAAATCGTTGTTAAAGGCCCTGTGGTTAAAGAATTCTCTCAAAGACAACGGTTCTGGAGTGATGTGGTAGCTACATTTTGAGACGGTTTTTGAGAATCTGTTGCAAATTTATTAGCGACGGAAATCATCCCTAACCGTGGCTAAAAGTAGCGACGGTATTTATGTTAAACTGTCGCTACATAGCGACGGTTTACTAAACCGTCCCTACAAGTAGCGAAGGTTTTTTATAAATATCGTCGCTAATTTTAGCGATGGTTTGAGATGGTTTCCGTCGCTAATTTTTTCAGTAAAATTAAAAAAATTTAATATTTTAATAAATATAAAAAAAACTCACAATCTTACTATGCTAACTATATTCTTGATTTTAAAATTTTACTAAATTTTAAAGAGAAAAAATCGAAACTAAAATTGTGTAAGGAGAAATATTTTAAGTGTTGTGAAGTAGTGTGGTAGAAAATGGACAGAGGAAGGAGATATTTATAGACAGTTTGCGACGGTTGTTGATTCAACGGACGCTAATAGCGACGGTTATTTTTTTAACCGTCGTCGATTTAAAATTAGTGACGCTTTGACAAGAACCGTCGCTATATTGATAACCGTCGCTAAATATAGCGACGGTTCTGGTTAAACTGTCGCTAATTTTAAATCGTCGACGATTTTATTAAAACTGTCATTAAAATTAGCGACGGTTAGACGATTTTATTAAAACTGTCATTAAAATTAGCGACGGTTAGACAAAAACCGTCGTTAATTTTAGCGACATTTTTTTCAAAACCGTCGCTAAATTTAAATCGGCGACAGTTTTGCCTAAAACCGTCACTAAATTTAGCGACGGTTATACGTAAACCGTCGCAAGTTTTAAATTAGCGACGATTGCTAATGGTTAGGTACAACCGTCGCTAATTTTAGCGACAGATTTTTCTTAAAACCGTCGCAAAATTTAATATTGACAACAAATTTTATAAAAAAACCAGTTCAAAGACAATAGCTTGTTAAAAACCGTTGTCGTAGCAAAAAAAAACGCTCATAGACAACGGTTTTTAAAAACCGTTGTCGTAGATATATCAAAGACAACGATTTTAAAGAAAATGTTGTCTATGAGCGGAGTTTTTTTAGGCTACGACAACGGTTTTTGTTAAAACCGTTGTCAAAAGTAAAAAGACAACGGTTTTAATAAAAACCGTTGTCTTTGATGTGTTGTTGAATATGTTTTTTCTTGTAGTGCTTGTATATGTGTGAGTGATTGTGTGTGAGAAATTTATCCTTTACAGTGTACATCTCAAATGTATCATCACACAAGGGCTTGTACTCTCAACGAGCTGATTTCATCATGCTAACTACCCATGCTTTGAATCCTCTTCAAAAGATCTTGTTTGATCTTCAAGATGTTGTATTTATAAGCCTCAACAATGATATATACGTTAGAAACAAGAATATTATCATTTGGAAAGTTTTTGTACTGTTTCTGAAATTGCAACGGTCAAATTCTCCTTACTGGACATTTTCCCCGGTGGTCAACTGGTTCAGTTCAACTTGTCTGGTTCAGTTCAGTTGGTCTGATTCAATTTCAGCTGGCCTGGTTCAGTTCAACTGGTTCAGTTCAGTTGGTCAGCAGCTGGTTCAGTTCAGTTGGTCAGCTGCTGGTTCCGTTCAATTCAGTTGGTCAGGTTCAGTTCAGTTTCAGCTGGTCTGATTCAGTTCAACTAGTTTAGTTTCAGCTGGTGTGCTGAAATCAGCCTAGCTGATTTCAGTTTGTGCACAACCATTAGCTTCATCGTCATTTATCAGCGTCTTAAGCTTCAATTCAGACTTTTACTTTTGAAGATGATTTGTAGATCATTGTCTTATCTTTCCAACGCATACTGAATCGATTCATTTCAACAAACGAAGTGAAAAATATGACTGAAATACCGCAACTGCTCATACCCAATTGATTGATGTTTTCGTGCAATCAGTTCGGTAATTCAGTGATCAGTTAGACCTTGATAACATCCGATTTTGCCCAACTGACGTGAAATATGACTTGTTCCAAATTAAGGTTTCTAATTAGTCAAGTTATCAGATTGTCATTTGAATCATCCAGTTGAGAGATATCATAAAAATACCAAAGCTTGCCAGAAATTCAGTTTGTGCAGAATTCAATTTCAGTTTGCTTCTTGTGTTAATAACTTCTCACTTAAGTAAATATGTTAGAAACACAATAACAAGTTTTGTTAACATCAAAATCAAAATTGCAAACATGAAATGTTCCAACAAAAAGCTTTTTTCACATCCATTTGTTGTAAATCTAAGTCAAAATGTGTAAGTAATGTTAGAATAATACGGAGAAAATCTTTCTTAGATACAAGAGAAAAAGTTTCCTTATAGTCGATTTCTTACTGCTGAGTGAATCCTTTAGCTACGAGTCTTGCTTTATATATTTCAATATTCCATAATGAGTCTTTCTTTGTTTTGAAGACCCATTTACATCCAATGACTTTTACATCATCAGGCAACTGAACAAGATCCCAGACTCCATTAAATGCTATAGAATTCATCTCTTCTTTCATAGCATTAAACCATGATTTTGACCCATTATAACTCATGGCTTGTAAAAACGTTTCAGGATCATTTTCGACTCCGATGTTAAAGTTCGATTCTTGTAAATACACAACATAATCACTAGATATAGCTGATCTTCTTATTCTATTAGATCTCTTTAGGTTGTTTGGTTGATCAAAATTTTCTTGTTGTTCTTCATTAACAACTTGATCTACTGGATTTTCGTCAGGGATTTGTGGAATTTCAATAATTGGTTGCCTAACACTCGTTTGATCATGAGGGGTGTGAATAACGACCAATCTATCATTTGAATGGGAGGGTTGTGAATTAATGCGATCTTTCTCAAAAACTATGTCATCTGAATGATCACTCCCACTAATCAAGTCATTCTCAAGAAATTTTTCATTTCTTGATTCCACAATTCTAGTGTTGTGAGATGGACAATAGAATCTGTACTTTTTTGATTTTTCTGCATACCCGATCAAATATCCACTTATAGTTCTTGGGATCAGTTTCTTTTCATGTGGGTTGTAAACTCTTATTTCTGAAGGACAACCCCAAATGCGTATATGTTGCAAACTCGGTTTCCAACCTTTAAATAATTCAAATGGCGTTTTCGGGACAGCCTTAGTTGGAACTCAGTTTAATATATACACATGTGTCTTAAGAGCTTCAGTCCACAAGGATTTAGGAAGTTTGGAGTTACTGAACATGCTCCTCACCATGTCCAATAATTTTCGGTTTTTCTNGGTTTCTCCTCTCAGCTACGCCATTTTGGTCCGGAGAACCAGGCATTGTATATTGGGCAACAATCCCATGTTCCTGGAGAAACTTCGCAAACGGATCAAGTACCTGTCCATTCTCAGTGTATCTACCGTAATATTCTCCACCTCTATCAGTTCTCACGATCTTAATCTGTTTTCCACATTGCTTCTCCACTTCAACCTTAAAGGCTTCTAGTGCTTCGTTTTTATTATGAAGCATGTAGATATACATGTATCATAAGTAATCATCAATGAAAAAGATGAAGTATTTTGGACTTTGCATGTCCATTTATGCAGTCCACACAAGTCCTCTGTTTTCCCTTTATGCAGTCCACACAAGTCTCAAAATTAGTAAAATCTAAAGTACTAAGTACTTCTTCATTTACTAATCTTTTAATCCTCTCTATGGAGATGTGTCCCAATCTCCGATGCCATAGTATAGAGGAATCATCATTTATAACACATCTTTTAATACATCTCTAAACATGCTTAATGGTGTAACTATTTTGTAGAGAAATAGATAAAAGACCATCAATCATTGTACCATTTCTAGCAATATTTGATTTATTAAAAAAATTATTGATTTATCCAAAAATTGAAATGAATAACCAAGAGGTACAAGATTTGAAACCGAAATTAAATTCCTAGAAAAACTAGAAACATAAAATGTCTTTTCCAATTTTAAAATAAAACCACTATCCAATATAAGATGCAAGTCTCAAGAGCCTTCACATGCGAAGACATCTTGTTTCCTGAATAGATGTTCCGCTCATTTCCTTGAGGTTTCCTTAGGATTTGCATACCCTGCAACGTATTTGTAACATGGATTGTAGAACCAAAATCAATTCACCATGTGTTGTAAATCATATCAACCATATTAGATTCATAACAGACAAATGAAATAGGAATAACTTTTTTCAAGACAATCCTTAAATTTATTGCAATGCTTCTTCATGTGTCTCGTATTTTTATAGAAAAAACACTTGGTTTTTTTTTTTGATATGAGGGGTGGAATTATTCCATTCTTTTTTCTCTTGACTTTGGCTTGCTTCTTATACTTTCCTTGTGAAGTCATAAAAACATTATCACTCGTTTCTATTAACAACCTTCCTTCCTCTTGAACACACATGATCATTAATTCATTTATTGACCATTTATCTGTATGTGAGTTATAGGAAATTTTGAAGGGTCCATATTGTTGTGGAAGAGTGTATAAAATGTAGTGCACAAGAAATGTTTAAGACATTTCTACTTCAAGTGTCTTGAGTCGAGCCGCTATATCCCGCATTTTCATGATGTGCTCTTGCACACCTCTCACACTAGTGAGCCTTAATGAAGTGAATTTCATAATTAGGGTGATGACAAGTGCCTTATCTGAAGACTGAAACTGTTCATCAAAAGCTTTCAGTAATTATTTGACATTACTATGCTGATCGACAGAACCACGCATGCCAACAGAGATTTTGGTCTTTATGAACATTACGCAGAGTCTATTAGGTCGCTCCCATTTTTCATAAAGATCAACATTATCTGGAATGTTGTTTTCAGTAATTGCAGATGGTTCGTCTGGAAGAATAATTCTTTCTTTCCATATTTTATAATTATCGCCCTTCAGTTCAGGAATGTCACATTTCATATCAGAAAAACTCGCAGGTTTCATATTGCATAAAAATATAATATGCTTATTATTTTTAAAATTTCGAGGTAATATCATGTTTTACCAATGTAAATCATGTTTTAAAAAATCTAGTGACATAAAATTTTTCTGTGAGCTAAAATTTTAATTCAATAAGATTTTTCTGAAACTTTATGATAAGACTATCAAAACATATTTTCCCTTAACTCATGTAGGTAAATTAAGAAAAATATAATTTTGATATTTTAACCTAATTAGTTATATAAATATAACAAAAATCCATGTAGGGTAAAACTTATTATGTTTATATAATTAATTACAGTTGGTGTCCATTATGTGATCCATATCCGCTTAATGCATAATTTTCCATAATTAAGGATGTTGTGGCTATTTCTCAATTATTTAAAATAATATGATTCACTGAACAAAATTTTAGCTTTACTTAATGCTTTATGTAATAATTATATAGTAACACAATCAACACTTTCCAAGAGTGTTCCCAGGAAAGATAGCTAGGGCCAAGGCCTTTTAAATACCTAACTCCTAGAAAGAGCAATGTTCATCAGGGAGACCATTGGCTAGTCAAAGCAGTTTAAACCGATCTATGAAGAGCTCCCTCAGATTATGTTTTCTCATGTTACCTTATAGTTATTATTCAACTTAATTATCTACATTTATGTGAATCTTTATAAGTCAAAACTTTTCATTAAATAACTATATATTCACATTTTACTTGATATGTTCATTTAAATTATAAACTACTTAATATAATTTATTATGAACATAATGTGAATATTAAGGTACAAAAATATTTTTCAATATAATTTGCATTTTAACAATTTCAAGAATAAATGCAAACATAATATTAAATTTTCAGGTTCATATTAAATAAATACTCATAATATTTGACATAATATCTAACATGCAAAAATAATTTCAAAACATGTATTAGAAATTGCGGAAAATTTTAAAATATAATTCCAAGTCAAAATTTATTAATTTGAAAATTATTCCCAAATTAAAAAAATTTTGATTTTTGAAGAGCCAAAATTCCAAAATTTGGATTTAATTTCCAATCAAGTTGGTACCCATAATCTGATTAATAACACAATTTTAATTTTCAAAACACAATATATATTATTATAATATATCAAATTACAGACACAATTGATATATATTTTATATATATCAAGTTGCCGACACACATACATATATATTATTATAATGGATTATAATATTATTATAATAATATAAAGTTTGCAGACAATCATTTAATTCACGTGAACTATGCAGACAATTTAATTCTCATTCACGTGATATGTTAAATTCATAGTAAAAGCTTCAATTATGAAGACCATTTCATTATATTGAAAAACTTATAGCATCGTCTTCTTCCTTCAGCCGAAAAATTTTCAGAAACCTTCGTCTTGAAAATTTATTTTCACAAATTTTGAAAAATGAGAAAACTGAATATTGTCATCTTCAAGACTTCAAGGTGCAACTGAAAACAAAATTCTTAGGTAAGTTTCTTAATATTATTGTATCTGATTTTCAACTTCAAGTTTTTACGCAAAATTTTCACGATATCCAATTTTCAGAAAATGAAAATAAATATTTTTAAGGCAGAGGTATCACGGCTCTGATACCAAATATTATAATTTTTCTCAAAATTCATGTTTCAACACATTTATAAACATGATAAACAATATGTGGAAGCAGATCGAGATTTACCTCCGGTCATTGAATAATTTGTAATTTCTCTGCTTTTCCTCCGATTGATGCCTTCTAAGCACTTCAACACTCTTTGTAGATTGTGTATTTTTTTTCTTATAAGGTGTGTGCTTAGGGACCTCAATCACCGGTATTTATAGGCCTCTCATACCATCAATGAGTGATTACGAGAGCCTTATTGTTGCGCGTCTCAGTTTTCTAAAATTGAGACGGTGCATGTACCGTTTTTCAAAATTGTAGGCGATGACCGTCGCCATTTCTTACACGTTTTTTCTTCTTTTGATATGAGCCATTTTTCTTACATTTCGTTAATACGTGTTTTTCAAATTAAGATTCTTCGTTGTGGCATTTTTTGCGTAAGATTTTTATTTTCCCCATTTTTATGTTTTTTAATCGAGTTTTTGAATTTATGTGTTACCTTTGCTATGATTTATATTTAGAATTTGCGAAATCCATTTAGTGTTCATAATTTTAAAGATATATATAAATATATAATTAATATTATGCATAATATAATATTAAGCAAAATATTATGTTTATATTGTTCATATAACATCTCCACTGGGATATATATAGAGAGTGTGCTTGTGGTCATTGTATTTTTCACATTCTATTATCTGCCATGAATTTCATTTCATTTTCTAGATGTTTCCAATGTTTGTATTCTTCGTGTAACTCTATCCCAATAACCAATTTATCTGATTTTTTTTTTGATTCCTTTGATATGGACTTCCAATTCACCAATATTGATAAATCCTTGGTAAGCTACTAAAATAAGTTGTTACCAATAGTATATAATATTACAAAGAAATTGATTTCTTTGTCTTGTAATATAAAATAATATTTTGACTTATCTTCACAGTTTTGGACATCTAAGCTGTCGAAAAGTTTTTAATACGCATTGGACTTCCTGGACATGTATTTTTCCCTATTTATGAATTAATAATGTATCTCATTGAAAGTTAATATAAAGTATGTAAACTTCAGATATCCATCTATGTATTCAAACATGCATCAATCACTACAAAAAAAAAGGGTTTAGCGACGGCCAAAACCGTCGCTAAAAGGTTTAAGCGACGGTTCTAGCGACGGTTTGAAAAACCGTAACAGGAGGCCTCGTCGCTATTTTGCAGCGACGGTTTCTCAAAAACCGTCGCCTGGAGCGACGGTTTTCCTTAACAAGACCGTCGCTAATATAGCGACGGGGTAAATTTAACCGTCGCTAATATAGCGACGGTTTAAATTATACCGTCGCTACACTAAGCGACGGTGTTTGAAAACTCGTCGCTATATTAAGCGACGGTGTTTGAAAACCCGTCGCTATATTAAGCGACGGTTTATCGAAATACCGTCGCTATATAAAGTGAAGGTTTTTTAAAGAACCGTAGCTTAATTAAGCTAGGTTTTCCGTTAAAAAAATTAAAAATCATCAAAAAAATACTAAGCAAAATTTCATAAATACATACACCACAAATATTAAATTTTCGATAAAAAAAAAACTTTAAAAATCTTACTTGCGCGAAGATATGCAGATCCACGTAACGCTGAAAGATTACACCGACGAGCAAATCTACGAAATTAATACAAAAAAATGTTAGTACAAGTAAAAAAACCAGAAAATACGAAAAAATTGATAGAGTCTCGTTAAAAGAAAAAAATCCGAATAGGCGAAATCGCTGTAAGGTGCTCGCGAACTTCGGTATATAAAAGAATTATAGCGACGGTAGTTGAAAAACTCGTCGCCATTAGCAACAGTTTTTGAGAAACCGTCGCCGATCTAGATCGGCGACGGTTACGTAAACCTGTAACTATTGGCGACGGTTTAGAAATTCCGTCGCGTATGGCTACGGATTATATAAACCGTCGCAAAATAATGCGACAGTTTTTTATTATACCGTCGCACATGGCGACGGGTATATTACCTGTCGCACAAAATAGCGACGGTGTCATGAAACCGTCGCTAATATAGCGACTGTTGTTGTAAAACCGTCGCTATAAGAGCGACGGTTTGAGATAAACCGTCGCTTATTTTAGTAGACGACGGGTTTATGAATAACCGTCGCTATTATAGCGTCGGTGTTTAATAACCGTCGCTCAATGAGCGACGGTATGTCAAAACCCGTCGCTAATATAGTGACGGTTTGTTAAAAACCGTCGCTACTCTTTGAATGCGACGGTTTATAAAAAACCGTCGCAACAAAAGCAACGGTTTATTAAAAACCGTCGCTATAGTGGCAACGGTTTATTAAAAACCGTCGCTATTCTGCCCGTTTTTTTGTAGTGAATGAGCTGGAACATCAGATTTGACAACACTATCAAAGATTTGATTTTGCCAAGAATTCTGAGGAGCTTTGTGTATATATGAAGGTTGGTAGAAGTGCAGTGACATTTCTAGTAATTTATATTGATGACATATTAATCATTCGGAATGATGTAGGGATGTTGCAATTAAATAAAGTATGATTAGCTAGTAAATTCTCCATGATATGAATGAAGCATCCTATGTATTAGGAATACATATCTATAGGAATAGAACGAAGAAGATGCTAGAGCTCACCCAATCAACTTATATCGTTACCATACTGAGGAGATTATCTATGGAGGAGTCCAAGAGAGGATATCTCCCAATTTGTCATAGGGTGACTCTATCCAATTCTATGTGCCCTAAGACTGGTGAAGATATAAAATCATGAGCCGCATTCCATATGCATCTAGTATAGACACTATAATGTATGATATGATATCTACTCGACTTTATATTGCATTTTCACTGAGTGTTGCAAGCAAATATCAATCAAATTTCAGTTCATTGTATTGGTTAGGGCTGGGATCGGGTAGGGACCCGTCCCGTAACCCCCTAACCCGATCCCCGTCCCGATAAGAATTGGGAATAAAAAAAGATTCCCGATCCCGTACCCGACAAATATCGGGACCCGAATGTTCGGGATCCCAAATGTTAGGGATCGGGTCGGGAAGGGAGACAAAATCCCGATAAATATTTTTTAAAACATTCGGAACCTGAAACTATGAAACTACAGGCCCTATGATGTGAAACTAGCATAAGAGATTGAGTAGAGATGTGGCTTCCTTTCCCAATTCTTGGATTACACTTCTGATCAGGAGGATGCTTTGTCATGCGTGTATTCTGATTGTTTGTGTTTTAGAAGATTCAATATACTTTTGTATCATTTTGTTGAGTATCATCTCCTGTACTAAATTGCTATTGATCAACTTTCCCAAAATTTTGTTAGCTCCATGTATACTCTTATAACTTAATTAATCGATCAACTTTACCTTAAATTGTTATAACTTTAAATTCTTAATTTGCCACAACATTATTTTACCTGCCACAACATTATTTTACTAACACTTAAATTTTTAAGCCCAATATTGATTCATTCTACGAAGTCTTGGATTATCATTCCTTATAACATTATAACCCAGATATCTAAATGTTCTATATTTCCTTCAAGCCTAAATCACCGAAAATTTCCTATCATTTAAACCATTCAATTCTCACTAACTACTAAATAAGTTCCCAAATTTCTTAAAAATTGTAAAATTACTTCTTATTTTACTCGAATATTATCCAATTTGTCCTTAATCTCGAAAATTCCACGATTATCCATAAGTTCTTTGAGTTCTTAATTCCATTTTGTAGGTTTCCCGTATCATAAGGTTCAATAGCCTTAAGTTTATTAAACCCAAAATTAATTCTCATAACACGTCTTACATTTCTATAAATACTTAAAATCCCAAGTGTTCTTCAAAAGTTCGCATTTAATCCTCAAAAATTTCAGAATTTGCAATGTGGCCCTTAAAGTTCTACAAAATTACATTTTTGGCCCTACAATTCTTCGAAATTTGCATTTTTGTCCACCTAAAATTTTCGACTTAGCCTCCTTAAACCTTAAAATTTTCGAAACTCAGAATTTAATCCCAAAATTCGGTAAATTTGAAAATAGTCCCTTAGAATTTTATTTTTGCACTTAGGTCCTCAATTATTGGTTATTACAATTAGGTCCTTAAAATTCTCAATGCATGCAATTCAATCCTTAGGTCCCACTAGGTAGAGCATGCATCATAAATAAATTCTACGTTTTTATACTTTCAAAGATCGTCGTAGTCTTCGAATCATTAATCCTTACACGGAATCCTCAAAAATTAGTTCAACTAGCAACCACGAACCATCCATATTTTTTTTTAGAAATTCTACAAGTCCCAAAGGCATTTAAAATTTTCAAGTTTAACTTATGACCCACGAGTAGAACATCAACACTATTAACCGAAATTAATATAGTCAAATCATTTCCAATCTTTCCTAATGCCCAAAAACCAAATTCTTACCAATGCCCAATTCCATCACAAAACCAGTATGCATGAAAATCATATAATTTCTCATTTCATGTTGAAGCATGCATAAAAAAAATTTAAAGCATCTAATATCAAAACATAACAACTGATAAACATGTCCCGTAAAACGTATATCATGTACACCTGCAGGTGATAGCATTAAAAACATTTAAAATCTTAAAACTTACAGACTTGAGGCTTGAAGACTGAGCTGCAGAAACTGGCGGTGGCACAACCCTATACAGGAACCTTGCTCTGATACAAACTGTAACGTCCCAGATTCGACGACTGTCCTCACTGTACCAAGACGAGTCTTTCCAGCGTGCTTATGTCCTCACTCACATGCACCCTAAGAAACTTCACAGAAGGTCACCCATCCCAGAATTGCCCCATGTCAAGCACGCTTAACTTTGGAGTTCTTATGTGATGAGCTACCGAAAAGAAGATGCACCTTCGTGGTATGAGTAGTACATATCAAATCTTTCAAGCACTCTTCAACTGTACAGTCCATTACATTGAACAGTCTCGAAATCCCCCTCATTCCGGTGTAAGATCGGTTCATTCATGTTCCCTCCGCCTAGAAGCCTGCCAGGAGCCGCTCATTGTCCGTGCAACCTCATGACACCGGCGATCACCCCCCGCCTTCTTCGGCCCCGGGCCTCACATGCCCACAAGCTTCCGCTTGGTTCGTCCCCGAACCCACACCGTACTAGGAGAGTTCGGCTCTGATACCAACTGAAACGTCTCGCTCATTTTAAAAATTCTACTGGACATTTTTTTTATTTTTAAAATAAAAGCTTCGAAATTTCGAAATAACATTTAAAAATCTTAAAACCGTCAACGTATAAAAATGTTTATCTCCTTTCAATCTCATAAAGCATAATGCGGAAAACATATGGTCCTCGGGTCGTGTCACCGCACCAGGTCCGCCTACTCAGAGTTCGGCACCTTCTGTCTCCTCATCAATAATCTCACATGCATCACACACGCCTAGTGAGTCTAAAGACTCAACACACCTGCACCGTTAATAACAAGTACATATACATAGCACACTGCAGTGAAAAATATCACTCAACATATCTTTCATGAATTTTAAAAAACGTAACATAAACGTGTCATGTGAAATCATGACGTGTCAAATCATGCCATCTCATGTCATCATATACGTGTCAAAACAGCTCATCGTAATCAACATAAACTTAAACATTTTCTTTTAATTGGATTCAGTTCATTAGTTGTGACCTTCGTATCAGCTCTATCGATGGATCCATCTATAAAAACCGTGGTACCCGGCGGTGGGGGACATCAGCGACAGCATTACCCGCCCACTGAGCCCGGGCCTCAGCTCATCATATCTCATGTCATCATATACATATACATCGTCAGTCACAATCAATTCTCATCCTTCAAAAATATCATCATTTCAATCATTTAATAAAAACATGCATATGCGTAACTTTTCCTTTAAACCAAGCATGCAATGTATTTATCATAATTGCATAAAAATCATGAAAAGGATGCATGAACATTTAAAATATCATATATTTGTGCTCAGGACGTTGTCAGGATCAAAATCTCACCCCGGGTGCAAAATGACCATTTTTCCTTTTGTAAACCCAAAAAATTATCATTTCACCACTGGACCTCTAAAATTGACCCGAAACTTATCAAACTCCTTAAAATATTCCAAAACATATTTAAAAGTATTCCTAGACGTAAACTCGAGCTCAAACTCAAACTTAATCAATTCGCTTTAAAACTTGGATCGGGTCCCGTTTTTAGCCCGAATCGACCCCGAAACTTAACCAAAATTTTACCAAACTTAAACCATGACATAAAAACACTTAAAGGACTCTAAAGAACCCAAAACCCAGCTTTTTAAGGCATTCGAATTCCCCTGGGCAGCCGCTGAAAATTCCAGCAGCTCACCCCTCACCTCTAACCGAACGACTAGCACACAAACCCCACTCTTACACTCAAGCCGATGGCTCCAGCCCCTAGCCAGCCTATTGTGGACTTAGACCAGACCCCAAGGAGTCTACCAGCACCAAGAACCCAGCCCCATACAGCCTGCACTACCCGCCTACATGCTAGAAGCAGTAACGCCAACACCGCGAGTTCCCTCATGCTAGGTTCAATCGTGCTTGCTCGAAAGTTGGGACCAGAGGGATTAGAGCTCTACCAGGTCGTGGTTCGTACCCCTCAGGGGCATGTCCAACGCCTGGAATCACGCTGACGTCGGTGGCCTCTCTCCCCAACTCACGATCTACGCGATACCCTTCCAAGCTCACCGATCCAGCATGTATTCTCACCCTCTCGACCAACCACGCCTCCAGCAGCTACACTACTCGAACCCTTGACAGAAATGACTCTGAAACACTACACCAGTAGCCCCTTTACAACAGAGATCACAGAAAACGTGAGTAGTGAACCCATGATGCATGTATTTGAACAAAAAGATGAAAACTCCCCCTGCACAAGGCTAGATCGAAAAACCCTCTTACATATACATAAACACGATAGTATAAGGCTTGGATGATGCAGAAATAAAGGTACAAATGCGTGCCTTATGATGAATAATCTGGATAAACAATCGAGGAATCCCGGCCGAAGTGGTGAGTTTCTTGTTTGAAGTTGAAAAGGGAGTCACCGAATTCTGGCAGGCGTATGAATGTGAGTGGAGGGGGTAGCCGTTTGAGTGGAGAGTTGTTGGATTAATGGAAACGCTTAGGGAGAACTTAATTGTCCATTATGTTGATAATAATTGCAAAGTCCCCAAAATCGAAAAGTTCACGTGAAACACATGCATGCAAATTATTAAATTTCTTTGATATTTTATTAAATTCTTTTAAAGTATAAAATGCATGTTTATTTTATTAATTTATGTTTAATTATTTTTATGCATTTTATGCATAATTCATGTATGGTAGAATTTATTCAATAAATTTTAAAATTCGTGCATTAGGGTTTTCTAAGTGTATTTTACGCTCGAACGAGGAACGGAGACCGGAGAATTTTCAAGAAAATTATTTTAATTACATGATTAATTTTTATAAATTAATATATAGTGTTTTAAGTGGATTTTTCAAATAATGGAATTTTTCTGGGTATTTTTACCCGCAGGACTTTATTTTTAACGATACGCAAATTTTATCGAATCGGGGGACGTGTTGAGGTTTCGACTAATATTTTTAAAATCTTTTAAACACGAAATATTTTTCGGGAGTGTGTTTGGATTTATTGGACCTACTTTTAAGCTTATTGGGCTTAAAACTCTTTTAAAATTTTTAAAATGAAATTTTGAGACCCATCAATTAATTATTGTAACGCCCCAAATTCGACGACTGTCCTCACTGTACGAAGACGAGTCTTTCCAGCGTGCTTATGTCCTCACTCACACGCGCCCTAGAAAACTTCCCAGGAGGTCACCCATCCCAGAATTACCCCAAGTCAAACACGCTTAACTTTGGAGTTCTTATGTGATGAGCTACCGAAAAGAAGATGCACCTTCGTAGTATGAGTAATACATATCAAATCTTTTAAGCACTCTTCAACTGTACAGTCCATTACATTGAACAGTCTCGGAATCCCCCTCCTTCCGGTGTAAGATCGGTTCATTCATGTTCCCTCTGCCTAGAAGCCTGCCAAGAGCCGCTCATTGTCCGTGCAACCTCATGGCACCGGCGATCACCCCCGCCCTCTTCGGCCCCGGGCCTCACATGCCCACCAGCTTCCGCTTGGTTCGTCCCCGAACCCACACCGTACTAGAAGAGGTCGGCTCTGATATCAACTGAAACGTCTCGCTCATTTTTAAAATTCTACTTGACATTTTTTTTATTTTTAAAATAAAAGCTTTGCAATTTCGAAATAACATTTAAAAATGATCTTAAATATTTGACAATAAGAATAGCGCAGTTTTAAAATTTCCAAACTCTTCCAGAATCAAACGTAAACGAATAAAAATTTTAAAATTGTCAACGTATAAAAATGTTTATCTCCTTTCAATCTCATAAAGCATTATGCGGAAAACATGTGGTCCTCGGGTCGTGTCACCGCACCAGGTCTGCCTACTCAGAGTTCGGCACCTCCTGTCTCCTCATCAATAATCTCACCTGCATCACACACGCCTAGTGAGTCTAAAGACTCAACACACCTGCACCGTTAATAACAAGTACATATACATAGCACACTGCAGTGAAAAATATCATACTCAACATATCTTTCATGAACTTTAAAAAACGTAACATAAACGTGTCATGTGAAATCATGACGTTTCAAATCATGCCATCTCATGTCATCATATACGTGTCAAAACAGCTCATCGTAATCAACATAAACTTAAACATTTTCTTTTAATTGGATTCAGTTCATTAGTTGTGACCTTCGTATCAGCTCTATCGATGGATCCATCTATAAAAACCGTGGTACCCGGCGGCGGGGGACATCAGCGACAGCATTACCCGCCCACTGAGCCCGGGCCTCAGCTCATCATATCTCATGTCATTGTATACATATACATCGTCAGTCACAATCAATTCTCATCCTTCAAAAATATCATCATTTTCATCACTTAATAAAAACATGCATATGCGTAACTTTTCCTTTAAACCAAGCATGCAATGTATTTATCATAATTGCATAAAAATCATGAAAAGGATGCATGAACATTTAAAATATCATATATTTGTGCTCAGGACGTTGTCAGGATCAAAATCTCACCCCGGGTGCAAAATGACCATTTTTCCTTTTGTAAACCCAAAAAATTATCATTTCACCACTGGACCTCTAAAATTGACCCGAAACTTATCAAACTCCTTAAAATATTCCAAAACATATTTAAAAGTATTCCTAGACGTAAACTCGAGCTCAAACTCAAACTTAATCAATTCGCTTTAAAACTTGGACCTGGTCCCGTTTTTAGTCCGAATCGACCCGAAACTTAACCAAACTTAAACCATGACTTAAAAACACTTAAAGGACTCTAAAGAAACCAAAACCCAGCTTTTTACGGCATTCGAATTCCCCTGGGCAGCCGCTGAAAATTCCAGCAGCTCACCCCTCACCTCTAACCGAACGACTAGCACACAAACCCCACTCTTACACTCAAGCCGATGGCTCCAGCCGCTAGCCAGCCTATTGTGGACTTAGACCAGACCCCAAGGAGTCTACCAGCACCAAGAACCCAGCCCCATACAGCCTGCACTACCCGCCTACATGCTAGAAGCAGTAACGCCAACACCGCGAGTTCCCTCATGCTAGGTTCGATCGTGCTTGCTCGAGAGTTCGGAACAGAGGGGTTAGAGCTCTCCCAGGTCGTGGTTCGTACCCCTCAGGGGCATGTCCAACGCCTGGAATCACGCTGACGCATGTGGCCTCTCTCCCCAACTCACGATCCACCCGATACCCTTCCAAACTCACCGATCCAGCATGTATTCTCACCCTCTCGACCAACCACTCCTCCAGCAGCTACACTACTCGAACCCTTGACAGAAATGACTCTGAAACACTACACCAGTAGCCCCTTTACAACAGAGATCACAGAAAACGTGAGTAGTGAACCCATGATGCATGTATTTGAACAAAAGATGAAAACTCCCCCTGCACATGGCTAGATCGAAAAACCCTCATACATATACATACACACGATAGTGTAATGCTTGGATGATTCAGAAATAAAGGTACAAATGCGTGCCTTATGATGAATAATCTGGATAAACAATCGAGGAATCCCGGCCGAAGTGGTGAGTTTATTGTTTGAAGTTGAAAAGGGAGTCAACGAATTCTTGCAGCAGTAGAATCACGCGTATGAATGTGAGTGGAGGGGGTAGCCGGTTGAGTGGAGAGTTATTGGATTAATGGAAACGCTTAGGGAGAACTTAATTGTCCATTATTATGTTGATAATAATTAATTGATGGGTCTCAAAATTTTATTTTAAAAATTTTAAAAGAGTTTTAAGCCCAATAAGCTTAAAAGTAGGTCCAATAAATCCAAACATACTCTCGAAAAATATTTCGTGTTGAAAAGATTTTAAAAATATTAGTCGAAACCTCAACACGTCCTCCAATTCGATAAAATTTGTATACCGTTAAAAATAAAGTCATGCGGGTAAAAATACCCAGAAAAATTCCATTATTTGAAAAATCCAGTTAAAACACTATATATTAATTTATAAAAATTAATCATGTAATTAAAATAATTTTCCTGAAAATTCTCCGGTCTCCGTTCCTCGTTCGAGCGTAAAATGCACTTAGAAAACCCTAATGCATGAATTTCTAAAATGTATGGAATAAATTCTACCATGCATGAATTATGCATAAAATGCATAAAAATAATTAAACACAAATTAATAAAATAAACATGCATTTTATGCTTTAAAAGAATTTAATAAAATACCAAAGAAATTTAATAATTTGCATGCATGTGGTTCACGTGGATTTTTCGATTTTCGGGACTTTACAAATCCATTAGACAATTCTTTAAACCATCAACAAATGATTGTATTTTAGTAGCATCCAATTTCATATCCCCCAAATGTATTGCAATCATTTGAAGTTTATAACGAGGATCTAGAATATGACCTAGGAAAATAAGCTTGTTCACCTTCTCAATATCACCCCAATACTTCTTGAACTTACTTTCCATTCTAATAGCTATTTCTTGCAATGAAAGATCTATGATGTCAAGCGTTGTCTCGTTAATGACGGTCCCCATTGAAACTGTTTCCTCCCAAATCAAAGTTGATGTAGTTGTCTTGCTAGCACTAAGTTGCAACGTAGTATCATAAAACCTCTTGAGAAAATTGACAAAGACTTGTGCTTTTTCCCAATCCTTTTCGTTGGGAGGCCCCACTCTCTTTTTCTTCTCCGAGCCATCAATCTCCTCAAAATATTCAGCAAATTGTGCATTCTCTGTCATCCTTCCAAACACTTTCTTAAACTTGTATGCAACAGAAAGCATTTTATAGGTGAATTCCACCTTGTAGGCACTTCCATTGGAACGGTTGACATTTTATCCATCTTCAATAGGATAGCACACTCCCTAAATTGGTCCAACCTTGCCCCAGAAGAGTGAATATATTTCACACAGTTTCTAATAGACTCAACTGACTCATTAAGAAACTTCAATCCACTCTTGACAATTAAATTTATAATATGACAACATCTCAAATGCAAGTACTTACCATCAAATAACAGAGTGCCCATTTCCTTTAGTCTTTTTCCCATGTACTCCACTGCTTTATCATTCGTGCTAGCATTATCAACTGTTATAGTAAAAACTTTTTCTATCCCCCAATCACTCAAACATGTCTCTAAAACTTTGCCGATGTCATATCCTCTGTGAGAGGTGATCTTGGTGAAATTTATTATTCGCTTATGCAATTTCCAATCATCATCCAAGAAATGAGCAGTGATTACCATATAGTTGATATTTTGAATCGAGGTCCAAGTATCAGTCGTGATACTTACCCTTTGATCACGGATGACACTCTTTATCTTAGCCACTTCCACAGCATATAAATCCCACACAAGAGATGCAATTTTCTTTCGGTTAAGTATCTTGAATCGGGGTTGAGCCTCCTTCATCATCTCTATAAACCCTGCCCCTTCTACTACCCTAAACGACATCTCATCTTTAACAACAAATGCAACAACCTTATCATCAAGCTTTTTTTGGCTAAAGATGTGGGGTGTCAAAGCATTATTCATGGACGATTGTGTTAAGATAGGTTGAGAAGAAGTCGAATTCACTACATTATGAGGATTTTTTTTTGCATTTATTCACATGCCCATCAATGCCATTATTCCCATGTGTTTTGCTATGGGCAGGAACTTCAGTTTTACAATAATTGCAGACAGCAACAATAGCAATGACCTTATTTTTGTCATTTTTTCTCACAATTTTCTTGGCATGTGACCACACATTTGCTACTTTTTTTCTTTTAGCTCCAACATCCACTACTTTGTCTTGGATGATAGGTGTTTTGGATGGAGATAATGTTTCAGGTTGAGTGGTGGAAGGAAGGCTACTACTTCCACTAGATGCATCCATGTTCACTTAATCAATAATAAAAGAAAAAGATGAGTTGTCTATAAATGTATTCATAAGTTCTAGTGCATTAAAAAACAAATATTTGAACAAAGTAAACCAAACAAACAATTCAAATAATTCTAATGCACAATTAAAAATAAATCATTCACAAGCTTCCCCGATTTCTACTAATCTCTAACTTAACAAAATTTCAATTAATATCACAATTCTAAATACACATCTATATATTAGGAATATCTCTATTTTCCTGAATCGTCACTTATCACTCAAATCATCGAATCTAGATAGGGAACACTTACTGCTGGCAGTCACACAAATTATTTATATGATCCTGTTTATGAAGAAATGACACCTATAATGTATTCCTATCAACTAATGCCATCACATAGTTGGGAAATAGATTTAAAGTTATGAAGATTTATTAACTAATAAACTCCTCACAAGAACTTGATGTAAATCACAGCCATCAGTTCTCGCTACACAACTATAATGGAAGATTTCATTTAGAGTTATTAATCAAACACTAATTCCCAATGGTCAAAATATCTATACGGTTATGAGTCAATTTCATTGGGTACAAGAAATCAAATCGATATATCAAAGCACAATCCAGCCCAAATCATTATCATCGTGGATTATAAAAAGAAATCGATATCAAGATAATGTTTCTCGATGCAAAATATAATAGCACCAGCATCACATAAAAACAAATGGGCTGGAGAGAGAATATTAGCGAACAAAATAATTCATTCACAATTTAATGCTAAGGGTGAGTGAATAATAATCAAAGCTCAAAGAACAATGGATGTAAGCCAATAAGATCATAACAAATCTGATGATCACTTATCCATAGTTAATGACATCATGTCAAATTAACAAGACACACTCCACCTTCAAGGGCAATCAGCATGACGTAATTCATGAGGAATCTGCACGCAAGTCAATAACCAGAAAACTACAATCTCAAGGAAAAATAAGATGTAAAATACACATCATATGCAGATCATATGATACAATAATGAAACTCACCCAACCAATCAAAATACGACCCAAGAATCTGAGAACTTCGAATACATGCTAATACTTACAAAAAATCAAAGAAAAACTAACAAAAAAACAAGCAAGAATTCATGAGGAAGACGGCCAAGACTCACGCAAAAAACAGGGCTCGTGTAATCGGCTCGGGGCTGCTCAAATGGAGCAAGGTTCTCTCGATTCAGGCCGCTACATGAGACGTCTAGACCTCAGCTGTAACCCACAGCGGTCGAGCACCGATTCAAGACGACGCGGCGGTTGGATTCGAGAGAAGGAAAAGGGGCGGTGGGTTGGGTTTAAGGCTTTTAGAAAGAATGGTGCGTAATATGTATTTGTGTGAAAATATGAAATTGGATAGGGTCCACAAGCTAGAATCCTTGTACTGAAACTGAAAGTGGGGATTTCCTTTTTTTTTTTAAATCTAATAAAAAAATTATTAATATATTCGGGTTGGGTCGGGAATCCCATCGGGTATATCCTATATTCCCGATCCCTTTCCAGATTCTGAGCGGGTCGGGAATCCCGACCACTCGGATCGGGAAAATTTCGGGTCGGGCCCGGGTCGGAAGTCTGGAAGGGTCGGGAATTTTCTGATTTTTGCCAGCTCTAGTAGTGGAAAGCCGTGAAGGACATTCTTAAGCACTTGAAAAGAATTAAGAATTTGTTCCTGGTTTAGGGGAGTGGAGAATTAATATTGAAAAGCTATAGTGATTCTAATTTCTAATCAAATATGGATGATTAGAAATCAACATCAGGATTTGTATTCAAGCTCAATAGTGGTGCTGTCTCTTGGAAGAGTTCTAAGCAAGATGCCACTGCAGATTCAATCATTGAGGTCAAATACATATTTGCATCGGCTGCAACAAAGTAGGGATTTGGAAGAGGAATTTCGTTCAATAGTTGGGTGTCATTCCATAAACAATTGATCTAGTCACCGTCTACTGTAACAACACCGGTGTCGTTATGCAAACAAAAGAACCGAGGTCTCATCATCGATCGAAACATATACTGATGACATTCCACATAATCCTGGAGATTGTGGGAAGATGACACATAACTGAGTCGCCTCTGCAGATAATATTGTTGATCCACTGACGAAACCTCTGCCAGGATCATTGTTTGAGAAGTATCGTGAAGCAATGGTTCTAAGATCTATGGATAGTTGGCTATACAGCAAGTGAGAGATTGTCAAAGTAGGTGCCCAATGAGCCAACTTGTGGCTTGAACTTTATTAACTCTAATGTAAAAACTATCTTTATTTTAATAATATTTTACGATTTTATCCAATCATGATATTTACTTTATTTGTATACCAATGCAAGCTGCATAAATAAATTCTTTGAATATATAATAGGTACCACGAGGTCTTTCTTTCAATGTAAGATCATGAAACTCATTATGAAGTGTATTATATATTCTAAACATGTTTCTAGTCGAATCAGCAGCCTAAAATTAGGATATAGGTTGCTTGAGCTTGAGAATATCATATGTGATATAAATGTTATGTTTCATTCGTAAGAGCATGGAGATGTCTATTTATACAAATGAGTGATCATTCGATAATCCACTGAACAACCGTCCTTCAGACTGTCCAAATGGTTATCATTTATAGAGTGGAATAACCCATGATTAAGGTTGTACACCATTAGTCCTTAGATATGGGACAACGTAGAGGTTCAACGTTTGTCTATGGGTGAAGATATTTTATGTGATTTGATGAGTTAATAGTGCAAGGAATCTCTAGATAGAATAAGACATTTGCATTTTGGAAATGTGTTTCCTCAGTTGCACATACCATGTCACTTATTACTCAGAGATACATCACATCGTTATCGAATTCATATGCAAATTTTGATATACCCATGGTTACAGATTCGATAAGGATATATGAGTTGAAGGGACCATACTATACGCTAACCATAACTTAAGGTTCTTGCAGGCACTATCAGTGATACCTATGGATAATGAGACGATGCTACAAGACGTTGTTACCATGATCCGATGAGTGTAATCCGAAATGAGTTATGACATTATTAATCAAGGTGTTAATGAAAATAAAGAGGCTAATAAAGGTAAACCCAAATAAGAATGAATGTTATTTTGAATCACATGGAGATGTAAATCCACAACTAACTGTATCTCTGAACCATTGAGTGTCACATAAGTATCAAACTCTATGCTCCTGTTGAGGTAGTCAATGTTCAAGGAGTTGAATTTGGTGACTGTAATTTGATTGAGATCAAAGAAATTTCTTACAAAAGAGTTTATAACTTGATTCTATAAGATAGAACAAGTGAAAGTTAGCTTAACTCTAATTAAGTAAGGAGAGATGAATTGTTCGTTTTAGTGAAGGAGCTAAACTGGCAGTTGTAAAAATGGATTATTGGAAATTTTGATTTTTGAAATTTTCACTTTTCATTATATGAACAAAATATCCTTGATACATCAGCGTTGTTAGATCATCGATCGGTATTATCACGAGTTCACAATTATTTATTTAGTAAATTTGAAATTGACTAATTAAATAATAGTATTAGTAATAGTAACTACTAATATGTACAAAATTATCATAAAATATTTTAGAGGAGTCTAGAATGAATTAATTAATAAGTTGATCAAGAAAATTAAATAATTTAAATAATATGTCTATACATATATTATATGTACATGTATGCATGTATTAATATATATATTTATATTTTATATGGAGTTATAAAAATGTGTATATAAATACATCATACATTATCAAGAGTTGATTAATACATGATTTAATAAACATGAGAATTTTAATTAATGAAAATAAAGAATCTTGGTGGGTGTAGGATTACGAATCCTAATAGGAGAAGACTCCTGATGTGATCAGGAATAAAGCTCTATAAATATTTCATTGAGGGTCATATGAAATAAAACTATTTTTTGCACATTTGTCTTCTTCTCCCTTCAACCAAATTTTCAGCCACTTGGTTTTTCCACAAGAAAAATTCACGGCCATCATCATCGGAAGATCTCTGAAACTACGGCGATCCAATCTCGACGTAAAATTGTTTAGGATCTTTAGTGCGATTTAAATAAGAAATCCAGTTTCTGATCGTGGACTTAAGTAGACGATCAAAAGAAGGGAGATTCATTCGAAGAGATATACAACAAAGACTATCTCCGCTTAAAATCTGGAATATTTTGGAGTCAGTGTTAAATACGCAAAGGTAACAATTCTAAACACCCTATGGATGTTTAAATTCATACGATGCTTAAGGAAAGTGTTGGAAAATTTCATGTTCGTAATCTTGATTTTGATGTTAACAAAATTTGTTATTTTGTTTTTAATGAATTTACCTAAGTGCGCAGGAGCTGAATTTGATCAGGCTTCGAACTGATCAGTTAACTAGCCAAAACTGAAGCTATCGAGACGCAAACTGAAAGTGCCAACTGATTTCTCAAACTGATACAGTCCAACTGATATATCAAAGAGTAGTTCCACTGATTGACCAGCTGATAGGCAGTTCAGCAGAAGACCTTCAGATGCCCGACCAGCTGATGAAGAGCTCAACTGATGAAGAGTCCAACCGACCAGTTCAATTGAAGCAGCGAAATTCGTTCAGCTGACAAGCCAATTGATTTCACCAAACAAGTTCAGAATCAGTTCAACTGACATGTTTACAACATCAGTTAGGAATCAATCAGTTTGCAGAACACAACAAGCTTATGCAATGGAATCCAGCTATGTGCATTAAGGAAAAGCTTTTGTCCAGTCAAAGGACAATAATAGACGTTGCATCAGAGCTTAACGCTAAAGCGTTCTAGAATGGCTGTCGGAAAGTACAGACACATTTCGATGAACAAATTCAAATTGCAACGATCATATTTGATGAGATTTGATGTACGGTTGCATTGCCTCTATAAATACAAGACCAAGATCATCAGCAAAAAAAAAAGAACAATTGTGTTGAAAAACATGAGAGAAGAAGAAGGGCACGCTTAACTCATAACTATTTACCGAAGCAATCAGCCCAGATTTGAGAGAACACTTCAAAATGTTATCAGCTCAGTTTAGGAGCATTCTTATCTCATTGTATGAGAACACTTTCGTTTTGTATTCATATGTCAGTTCTCACTCACGCACACACACAATTACTTACATATACAGAAAGTTAAGCTTATCGAATAGCTGAGTGAGTCTTGTACAAAGACGTTAGACTTGTGTATGTAGTCTTTAACCCATAGACGTTAAACAAGTGTTGGCTGGAAGGTGTTGCCTTTAGTTTAGGCTAGGATTTCAGTTAGACAGTAGGATAACTCCTAAACTGAGTGGGTTTGTACGAGGCGCTGTGTAAATCAAAGGCTTCTAGTGGATCCTACCCGAGGTGGTAGAAGGGGTGACGTAAGAGCAGTTGAAGTCTCTGAACATCCATAAACATATATTGTGTATTTAACTGTTTAACTGTCGTTTTAAAACTTATTTGATCAGTTCAACTGATATCAGTTCAGTTACAAGCTCGAACTGATCCTTCTTATTTTCAGTTATTCAGTCACACAAGTTAAAAAAGCTTTCAAATCAGTCAGTTTTCTTAACGAATGGTTACTTCGAGTATTTTCTGCTTGGTTTAAAACCAAACTCGATTTAATTCATCGGCGTTTACATTCTTAGAACACGAGCTATTGCAGCTCATTGAGAATATTGTGTTTGAAGCACCTTCAAAGGTGCCAGAACCGATCTATCAGAAAGTTTCGAACGTCGAAACTAAAATTCTTAAACTTCCGCTGTGTCTTGGGTGCGAGAAAACAATATACCAACAAATCGTTGCTAAGAGTAAATAACTAAACTGCATTTATTGTTCAGTACATAATGACAGTTTAAGAGGACCGTCGTTAGGGACGTTTTACTTGAAGATAATCGTCACTTGCTGGTTATGGTCAATAAGAGGAATAAGCTAAGGCATCATACAATAGTAAGAAAATCGTCGCAAGAACTGTCTCTATTTCCTTTTAGCATCGGTTAGTACGAGGGTTTAAATTGTCTCTAGCAGTCTCTTTTCTCTTGTGGTGATATTTTGTCTTGAGAAAATATTTCAAGAAATGAGTAAAGTTTCGGTTTCCCAAATATACTAATTAAAGGTTTTTNTATAAAGAAAAACATATAATTCTTTTTATGAAATTAACGGTCTTTTAAAATTTTGTGTCATTAAACAAATATGTGCATAACCCCTGCAAATGAGACAAATGTGCCACTTTTTTAAAAAAGTAAAATTGAAAAGACATTTAATTTTTTTAATAGAAAAGACCTTTAATTTTACATAAGAAGTTTTATGCTTTTTCGATGGTAAATGAAATTTTCTTGGCATTTTAAATAAATTATTTTATTTTCGCTGCGTCAAGATAAGATTTTATTTACCAAATCTCATGTTGTGTTTTATTTAATTTATAGAATATTATATTAAATCAAGAACTTTGAGAACAAATTATGTGCGATACATAATATTCAGGTATTATATTACACAAAACGTGAGTGTACAGGCGCTAGTATATATTACATATACATATTTATGTAGAAGAATACATATTTGTTATTTTTCTGCGAAATACATGCATAGCTAGTGGTGCAAACGAATCTAACAAGCTTACGGTTTCTTCGAATCGACTTAGAAAAAATTGATTCGTATTTGAAATTATCAAATTCAAATCTAACTTTAACATGTATGAGCTTTTTCGATCCGAACTCGATCTTAATTTATTTTTTCGATACTTTGCGAGTCGTTCGTGAATTTTAATATTTTATTAATATAATAATTAAATATTTCTTTTGTGGCGCACAGCCCCGAAGAAGGCCCAAAATTAAGCCACACCTTAGATTGGATACCCGAACGTAACACAATATAATTCGACCACCCAATAGAGTCTCAGATTTCAATCATTCACAGTAACGAACAGGTGACAGTATCATTCAGCCCGTTTCTTTTTCCAGTCAGCTTACAGTTTAAACCCTCGTCACTCCGTCTCTTCCACCAAACCTCCACTTGTTCATTCAAACGGCCTTGTCTTGGCGGTCGTCGCTTGGCGGCGATCCTCATTTCTACATCTACGGTTGGATTTTTTCTGTGTTAAAGCGTGACTTTTCTTATATAAACCGTTTTTTTAAGCAATCTTATGTTTATTTTTATGGTTTGTCGATTGTGGACTCTGTTTTCCATCCCATGGTAAAATCAACGTAATGTTTGTCCTGTTGATTTGTGTTTGACTTTGCCGTGGTACTTGCATTACCGATGATTTCCTGTAACAAATCCGACTTTTTCTATTTTTATTGCGTTTTGGAAGTTGTGTGTGTGTCTCTGGTTATGGAATTTAATGCCTAGCTATTTGCTAATAGTTTTGCAGATTTAACCTGAACTTTTTTTTCGAAGAAGGATGACTGAAAGCCCCGCCCCATTTTCAGAAATTGGCAGGCGTGCTAGAGGTGCATTGCTAAATATTATTTATGTGTTTGAATGTTAGATTCATTATATGGGTTGCTTGAGCTATGAGATCTTGGATTGTTGCCTGAGTATGTTTCAAGGTTTATACAAGTTTCCATATGTGCATTATATTCAGCTTGATATACATACTATTTGCTTGGTGTGCTCCTCTGCTATAGTTTTTTCTTGTTCGGATTCTTATGAAAGCTGATACGACCAATGATATTAAAGTCATAGAGTGCGCTATGGTGCGCACATGCTCTGGAGCTCAGGCTTAAGGCGCACATTGAGCTGTGCACCTTTTCTAAGTTAGGCACACTAAACAATACTATTTTCAATATTAGATTTGTGATTAGATAACATATATTATATAATTTACAAGCTATTGAATAACAATGAATTGAACATTCTTTTATACTAATAGAAAATATAAATGGCTACAATGTTGGATTCCATTTGAAGTACACTGTTATGCCTCGCAACAATTCTACAAGCAATGGACAAGAAATCAAGTATATCAACGAAGTGAAATAGAGATAGTATATTGGAAGGCAAGATAGACCCAGAGGTTTAACCCTCTGTACAAATGTAACTCCCTAGCTAAGTGCTAGTAACTCTCTCAACAAGAACAATATCTGAATACCCCCTCTCATACAAATTAACTGCTATTATATATCCCCCTCTTCACGTGTTTTTCTTTAGTTCTCCTAGCATACACCTTTACTATCTCGGGCTTCTCATTTTCAATCACGCTTGGGCCCTCTGAATTTGATGTTCCTGGGCCCAATGGATCAAAGTCTCACATATTTGGATCTGGATTCATGACAAACACAATCCTTGCATTTCGAGCTCTTGTAAAACTTGCTTTTGGCTTTTAAGGCACACCAAGATGCTTGCTTTATACCCATGCCTAAGTACATGTCTTGTGGGGTTTTAGTAACTATTGTTGTTATCAAGTTAATGAGACAGTCCTGATTTTGTATTTCAAAAGATTGTGTCTTCATAAAGCTCACTCAACACAAACAAATTTATGTGAGTGAAATTATATTTAAGATATCCTTTGCGTTCTGCATTTTTCTGTGTATTGGTAGTCGGTACCTGTCAACTTTGATTTCTTGGAATCTATAAATTTGGTTATCGTAGCCTGAAAAGGAAAAGAAATATGAGTATGAAAATGGTGGTTTGGTTAACAATCACATGAATAAATCACGGTATCAATTTATTTTGACATAAATAATTTTATTGAGTTTTCCTGTTAAGTCATCATACTTCAAATTTGTGCTGCTGAGAACTATGCACAAGTCACTTTGTTGTAACTTCATATTTTCTATATTCTTGTTGGGCCATCAAAGATATTCTGCACCTGTGTTATCGAAACATATTATTTTGATCACAGGCCAATAAGATGGCTGTTGTAGAGTCCCCTTTTCCTCAAGTATCTGTTATATATTATTTTTTGAGCAAAAATAACTCCGAATTTAAATTATTTTCCAAAACAGCTTATTCTTTGTTTTCTGTGACACACTTGGAATAAGGGCTTTTATGACTATATTATACTCATCTTACATACTTCTGAATTTTTTTCCCTTTAGATTGTTAATAGTGTTGATTCTATTTGTTTGATGTAGTAGATATTTTGTCCTGTATCAGAAAATTATGTTGTGAGACAAAATAATTGGTTTCACTTGATGATACTTTGCATCATAGACATTACGCTAAACAACAATTTTTATTTATGGAAGTTGATAGTAGCTTTCAGCTAGAAAATTATTACTCAAGTATCATTCATGCAAAGATATTCAAAGAATCTGTGGCCTTCATAGTTTTTCTTGTGATGTGCTTGTGTGTGATACAGTGGGCAGCCACGCTATTTTTGTGGAGAAAAGACTGAATGTCGATTAACTTTGTATTCTTATTTTTATTGATTAAAGCTACAGGGAAGTAGCTACTGAAAACAATTATGTTTCTCAAAATGTTTTAATGGCCTCTGCTGTCATGGGACAGAGATTATGTGATTTTGAACCTGGCTACCCATGGTTAATATCTTGCTTGAAGATTGCTTTGTCATCTTGGGTTTATTTTTTGTTGAAATCTTTTTCTTTATTTTCCTTATTCAGTTTGTAGTCTAGCAAGAATGCGAGATCTACTGAATGATTAGTATTTGAAGAGTACTGTTTTCTATCTGCGAGCAAACCTTTTTGACCTAGTTTATTGATTTGAAATGCTAATTTTTATATGCAGATCTTTTGAGCAAAGATTATAATTATGATCAGAAGTTCATCTTGTCGATCCCGAGCTCTACTGGAATGGTTGTGTTGTCTTTGTAATTCAATTTGGTATTTGAGTCTAAGTAGGTTGTCAAATTACTAATTTCACTAGGATCTCATGTTAAGTTTCTTCTGTATTCTATTTTGTTGTGATCCTTATTTCAAAAGGAACATTTAAGGCGCTGTTCTTCATTGAGCGGGGCTCACTGGAGTTGGACTCCAAGAGAAATGATTAATTTTTTATGAATTGCATGGTGTCTCATCTAGAACCGTGTCAGTGGACACTAATTTGAAATATTTAAAAGATCTCGTTGCTGGTCGAAACGCACGTAACATTCTGAAATTGCTTCACATTTTTGTGTGTGGAACGCTGAACTGTGTGAGTTTCTTAACTAGTGAAATGAATTATCGTTTTGACAGGGAATTACAGCTACTGGTGTAAAGAAGGATCAAATTTTTATCGGTGATGTAAGTACTCAGTACAGATGTGGAAGGACTACTGTTGACGTTAAAGTTGATACTTATTCAAATGTAAGTAAATTTTTTCGACATTAGAAATGACTCAGTTTTATTATTTACTTAGTTTAATTTCAGGAGAGTAGCAAGAACTTCGGTGGGCTATCAGATTATTATATTTCTCTCTTATAAGGAATACTACACCCTAAGTTCTACGAATTTCAGGTTTCTACTAAGGTAACTCTAGATAATGTGTTACATGGGACAAAAGCGGCAATTAGCTTCAATGTTCCCGACAACAAGTCCGGAAAGGTACTTGCATTGTTGTTAAACTATCTTGAATCTATAAGATACGCCGATCTGTTCAATTTTAAAGTTTGTTAGTATCTTACAAATATATATATACATAATCCTCGAATACACAAGCTTGTTCCCATTGTCAATCATTGTAATATTTTCTGTCTGCCGGCACTCCAATGCATCTATGATAGGATTCCAAAACTCGGGTTAATTTGTTGGTGATTGTTGGAAACACATCAGTGCAGTAAGGAAGTGATCAAAAAACAGTAGGGGAATCTATTTGAAAAACAGTTGAGAGATGGTAAGGTTGAAAACATGTCTGTTGGAAATGCAATTAAAACATATTTAAAATGTTCTGACTGGTTGCACGAAATAATAATGATAAATTGCGGTTGAAATTTAAAATGTTATAACAACTCAACAATTTATAGTGGTTCGAAAGTTGTGTAATCTTTTTAAGTCCTTTCTTCTTCCAACTAGAAGAAATTTATCGATCTTGAATATCATCAATTGTCACTACAAAAGATTTATTCAATTTGATTGCACTGCACACAGGCATTACACGGCCTTTTCTCTACAACAGCCTGTAACTCAAACACTATAGCTATACATAAATTCAGGAATATATGGTTATTGACTATTGTAGGCTTAGTTTGTTAAAGAAAATAACTATCTTCTGGAACAGGTTAAAACCTTAACTGACATTTTCACATTTTCAGCTTGATGTGCATTACTTTCACCATCGTGCAGCCATTAATTCCAGTATTGGCCTGAACCCAACTCCTCTTCTGGAGGTTGCTGCCGCTGTTGGATCCAAAGATATTGCCATTGGTGGTGAAATTGGATTTGAAACCACATCTTCTTCTTTTACCAAGTGCAATGCTGGAATAAGCTTCAACAAGCCTGATTTTTCTGCGGCCCTCATACTGTATGTTGCACCTTCTTGATTTCTCTCACTTCGCTTCAGTTAATTCGTTATATATGCTATATTTTCTCACCCAACCATCAATGGGGACCCAAACACATTATTTGACCGTTAATAACCAAAGTAAAACGTATGCTGCTACATCTAATTTGAAGGCACATTTATCAGGTAGAGGCAAGTTAAGAGAGAGTATTTTTCTATGTAAATTAATTTTAATGTGGCATCAATTGCATGAGTAATTTTGAAAGATTTAGTAGGTTCAATAGACTCCCAGCTAAGAATTGATCTTTCGAATTTAAGCTCTGTACTTTGAGTTTATCACCTAACAATTTAAAAATTATTAAGATGTCAGAACTTCCCCCTTAACATGATAACTGCTGAAGGTCTGACCTTTACCTTTGCTCTGTTTAACCAACAAAAGTACAATCCTTGGGCTAAATTTTTTGGATGAACCTTAATGCAGTTCAAGAACTGAGATATATCTTTATGCTTAAAGTACTCGCATGCCAAAACCTGTAGCCTTTTGGGTGCCTTAATTGACCCCTGTACCTTATAGACAAAATTTGTACAATACTTGTGCTGAAATTCAATCTTCACTTTTGGACAGGACCGATAAGGGGCAAACCGTAAAGGCTTCATATCTTCACTCAGTAAATCCAATCAATGGAACGGAGATAGCAGCTGAAATGACTCACAGATTATCCAGCTTTGAGAACAGTTTCAGCATCGGAAGTGTGCACAAGGTTGATCCACTCACATTGGTGAAGACCAGATTCTCTGACAATGGAAAAGTTGCTATTTTGAGTCAACGAGAATGGAGGCCTAAATCACTGGTAACTTTTTCAGCCGAGTACGACACAAAAGCTAGCAATGCCCCAAAACTTGGCCTTGCTATTACTCTTAAGCCCTGAATTTACGAGTAATTCTACTGGATTTAAAATTTTCATTACACTATTGAATTTTGATACATTTTTTACTGCCTCAAGTGTGTTAAAATTTTCACATATTTTGTTGGGTTATTTGACCTTATTAATGTACTGTGATAGTATCGCAGAGTTAAAAGAAAATTGGACGACTGTTGTGACATGCATGACTTGCCATGACAATAATAATTTTTACCATGGGATTTTTGTTGGCCACTTTTAGCTGTTTGATCACATCTTGTTTGGTTTTGTTTCGTGGTACGCAGTGTAAGTGTTGGTCCTTTGGAGGAAAAATTGTGGGAATAAGTTGTATGTTAGGTTTTGTTTTAAGAAGTCTTGTTAACTATAGGTTGAATTGCATTAGAAATTTATACTGTAGCTTAGTTTTAAGTTATAATGATACCAGAGTTCATATATGTACATTAGGTCCTGAACTCTATTGATAAGAATGCAAATTAGCATCACTTGAAAAATGTCGTGTACTCATTAACCATTCCATCGATGTCAACCTTTGAAAACTAGAGGTGCAAATTTGGTTTAGATGAGATATTTTTTAGTGGTTGAATGAGATATTGTTATATATATATTTCCTATAGTTTAGTGTAGGGATGATAATGAGTCGGATTTGCGTAAGATTCCATATCTTATGTCCTCATTATTATTTATTATATTCATCCCAATATTCATCGGATATTCAATTTTATTATATTCCCTATATCCGTTGGATGATTGATATTCATATCATACCCAAATATTTTATTATCACTTATAATTGTATTATTTGAAATTTTAATTATTTCGAGTAAGCTATGTATATTTACTAAATTGTTGAGAACAATTAGAAAAAAAAATAAATATGAAAATTAACAACTTAAAATTATAAAAAAAAATAGAGACAATTTATTTTAAAATTATTATCATGCAAAAATAACATCAATTTTATATTAATAATTCTTTCATTCAATCTAACTAATATTATTCAACAAAACATATTAGAATTAATACTGTAGTCGAAAAGTCATATATATTAATTTAATTGGATATTCGAGTCGGATATGAATAAGATTTTTCAAGACCTGTTTCCATCTCTATACCCGATTATCTATTTATTTAATCGGATAAAAAATTATTCTCTTCCATTCGGGTTGATTATTGTCATTTGTAGTTCGGTGGTTGAATGAGATAAACTTTGGATCATGTATATCATCACAATGTTTTTAATCTGTTTATTAATTAAATCACAATTTAAAATAAAAAGTTGGATCACACCATCTAGAATAGTATGGTGGCAATTTTAAGAAAAACCGCATTCATCGTATTGTATAATTGAATAAATTATTTTTTGATTTATAATGATATAATAGAAAATAGTTATTTTATAATCGAATTAAAATCTAAACTAGAAAATTTGACAAAAAAAAAAAAAAATCTGAACTAGAAATCAATTAGTTAATTATACATTTTTGTTAATAAACTAAAATTTCTTTTCCCACCCAAAGAAATAATTAAAATAAATTTTGCTTGAAAAAGAAATTAACTCAATTTTGTTTTATTTTTATTTTTTTGCATAAAAGGAAATCATACATATATATATATAGGGATGTATCTCACGGATCCAACCCAACCCAACCCATTATACTTCAAGTTTAGAATGGATCGAGTACTTGTTTAAGTTTTAACGGATTAAGTCCTTCAAAATTTTTATATTCCGGATCTCAAGTGCTAATGGACCCGGGGTGTAACAAACCAAATATGAACAAAATTTTAAGGCTCGAATTTCTTTCGAAATAGATATATTCGAGCTCGAGCTCGAGCTCAATTCGAAGATAAATTTTTTTTAATATCTTTTGCTCGAATTCAGTTCGAATCATGGCTCAAGTTTGAGTTTGGCTCAAAATTTTCAAATATATTCGCGAACTACTCGAAAATGAAGGCTTGAGATATATTTATTTAATATATAATTATATTAATAAATTATTAAAGCTCTCTAGCGGCTCGAAAAAATTCGAACATATTCAAGTTCCGCTCGAATTCGACATATTAGAATAAGAATCGATTTTTTTAAGCAAATTCAATTCTAATGGGACCTTATGCATATGTACTCATTACCATCTTCATTCCTAAGGATGCAATGAATTAGGTCTACTAGTACCCGAGATCCGACCCATGAAAGTTTGAAAGACTCATACCTGCTACCGACCAATTTAAATCCAAACACACAACATAAGTTTAGTAACTTGTACCCATTAGACTTATATTTATACTATATTTTGACAATCATTTCAATAAAATTAATTTGTAACACATTCTTCTTGAAGTTCTTTTTCATTGTTAAATATTGCAGGACATCTCATTGTTGAATTGGTATCGCTTCAGGATTACAAAAACATTATGATTAACATGCCTTCCAGTTGTCAATAGCTTGGTGTATGGTTGGTTGTAGCCAATAACCTCTAGTGGTTAACCACACACACATATATCTATAGAATCTATACAATATTATAATAAAGAGCTCATCATAAAATTATCTAATCTTATGCTTGGAGTACTGTTTTCTCAAACCCAAAACGAATAAGAAGCTTTAAAATTTTTTGTTTTGACGTTCAAAATGTTCTTGAGTGTCGTATGATTGAAAAAACATTCATAGGACGTTTTGATTTGATTTACCTTTGCGTTTAAGAATGCTGAACACCAAACCTATTTGGGATTAGATGAGTTGGTCCTTGTAAATCCCTATGACGATATACTTGAATCAACCACTTCTTCAATCTCCTGGATCATGTCTACAATCAGATGCTTTGTTCCTCGTGTAGATTGTCGTAGAAATCTGCACAAAGTTTATGTCGAGATTTAGATCGCTTGAATTTCAAATATCCGGTAGCGGTGTGGTGGTGTCGGGGCGGTGATGAACCGGTGCTGTGGAGGAAGGATGATTGGCCTTGGGTTTTCTACACTTTTTGGGTGGCCGAAATATTTTGTGAGAGAGAAAGGAGAGTGCTTTTGTGTTGTCAAATTTTGGTGGACAAAAATTAGTGAACAAAAACTCGAGTAAATTTTTTACGTATCAATATTTAATAAAGACACTTCAAAATCCACCATGAATCTCTTTTAATCAGGATATTGTTGCGAAAAAATAAAAATTTAAGGTAAAAAGTAAAAATCTCAAACTCTCAAAATTATCACACTAAACACTTTATAATATTTTTCTCTCAACTCAATTGTGATTTTCTTCACAAATGAGAGATCTATTTATAGAAAATCTTTACAAATAATCCAAAAATAACTTACATCATTACCTTCATCATCACACACAAATTTCAATATTCAACAACTAATTTTACCTAATTTTCAACATTCAAATATTCAACATTCAATATTCAAATATTCAATATTAAAATATTAATTTTCAACACTCCCTCTTGTGATGATGATCATAATGATTGTCTTCATTACGTGTTTTTATACTACCTCGTAAAAAACCTTACTAGGAAAAACCCATTGGGATAAAAACCATAGTAAGGGAAAAAGAGTGCAGTCACGTAAACTCCCCCTCATGTTGACACGAACAGTTCTTCACAAATTTAGTAGATTGCGCATCCCAATATTATATATGTGCTTTCTGAATATTGTCGTAGCAAGTGCCTTTGTGAAGAGATTTGATGAGTTTTTACTTGATTGAATGTGACGAACATCAATATATTTAATCTTCTCAAGCTCCTTGGTGAATGCGAAGAACTTAGGAGGAATATGTTTAGTTCTGTCGCTTTTTATGTATCCTTCTTTCATTTGAGCAACACATGCAACATTATCTTCATATAGTATCACAGGCTTCTCGTCGAATGATAATCCGCATGAGATTTGGATATGTTGGGTCATTGATTTTAACCACACACATTCACGGCTTGCTTCATGTAGTGCAATAATCTCGGCATGATTTGATGAAGTTGTTACGAGCGTTTGTTTCTGTGAACGCCAAGAAATTGCAGTGCCTCCACGAGTAAATACATATCCAGTTTGGGAACGTGCCTTGTGTGGATCAGATAAGTATCCAGCATCGGCATAACCAATTATACTTGGATTAGCATCTTTTGAATACAAAAGTCCCAAGTCTGTCGTTCCTCGTAGATAACGGAATATATGTTTAATTCATATCCAGTGTCTCTTTGTTGGATATGTGCTAAATCTTGTCAATAAATTTACAGCGAAAGATATATCAGGCCTTGTACAATTTGTAAAATACATAATGGCACCGATAGCACTTAAATATGGTACTTCTGGACCAAGAATATCTTCATCATCTTCACATGGACGGAATGGATCCTTTTCTATGTTTAATGATCTAACAACCATTGGATTACTTAAAGGATTTGATATATCCATATTAAAACGTTTAAGGATCTTTTCTGTATAATTTTTCTGGTGAACAAATATTCCACATTCTTTTTGTTCAATTTGTAAACTCAGACAATACTTGGTTTTTCCAAGATCCTTCATTTCAAATTTTTCCTTCAAGTATGACACAACTTCATGAATTTCATTATTCATTCCAATGATGTTTAAATCATCAACATATACAGTAATAATTACGCATCCGGATGTTGTTTTCTTAATGAAAACACAAGGGCATATTGAATTATTTACATATCTCTTTTTCATCAAGTGATCACTTAGCCGATTATATCACATTCGGCTAGATTGTTTTAACTCATTTAATGATCTTTGTAATTTCACAGAATAACATTCTCTGGGTTTTGAACTTTGTGCTTCAGGCATCTTAAACCCTTCAGGGATTTTCATATATATATATTACTATCAAGTGATCCATATAAGTAAGCTGTAACAACATCCATAAGACGCATTTCAAATTTTCAGATATCGCCAAACTAATCAAATACCGAAACGTAATTGCAGCAATCACAGGAGAATACATTTCTTGATAATCAATTCCAGGCCTTTAAGAAAAACCTTGTGCAACAAGTTGAGCTTTATATCTTACTATTTTATTTTTCTCATTTCGCTTTCGAATAAAAACACATTTGTATCCAACAGTTTTTACACCTTCAGGTGTAAGGACTATAGGTCCAAAAACATTACGTTTATTTAGCGAATCCAATTCAACATAGATGGCATCTTTCCATTTTATCCAATCCTGTCGATTTTTACATTCACGAAAAGATTTTGGTTCATGATCTTCATTATCATTTATGATGTCGATTGCCACATTATAAGAAAATATATCATCAATTTCTTCTATATCTTTTCGGTTCCATATTTTTCCAGTATTAATATAATTAATAGAGATTTCATGATTCTCGTCAGTTTGTGGTTCTGACAGAACATTTTCATCATCATGTGTTTCTTCAGGAACAACATTCTCTATTTTGTGATCATCATGTGTTTCTTCAGGAACATCATTCTCTATTTTGTGATCATTGTGTTTCTCTATGAATTTTCTTTTTCGAGGATTTTTATCCTTGGAACCGACTGGCCTTCCACGCTTCAGGCGTTTTACGACATCATGACTTTGTTCAATTTGTTTCTTTGGAATTTCAATTCGAGCAGGAGCATTTACAGCATGTATATATGATTTAGTTACCCCTTTTGTATCTGTAAATGCATCTGGTATTTGATTTGCTATTCTTTGCAAGTGCACAATTTGCTGTACATCTTTTTCACATTGTTGTGTTCTTGGATCCAGATGTAACAATGATGATACATACCATGTAATTTCTTTTTCGGTATGTTTCTTGTCTCCCCCTAACATTGGGAAGATTTCCTCATTAAAATGACAATCAGCAAAACGTGCTGTGAACACGTCGCCTGTCTGAGGTTCAAGATATCGAATGATTGATGGACTATCATAACCGATATAAATACCAATCTTTCTTTGAGGTCCCATTTTCTTTCGTTGAGGTGGTGCAATAGGCACATACACCATACATCCAAAAATTCTCAGATGAGAAATGTCTGGTTCTTTACCAAATGCAAGCTGCAATGGGGAGTATTTATGATATGCACTTGGTCTGATGCGAATTAATGAAGCAGCATGTAAAATTGCATGTCCCCATATAGAAATAGGGAGCTTTGTTTTCATAATCATTGGTCTAGCAATCATTTGCAGACGTTTAATCAATGATTCAGCCAATCCATTTTGAGTATGTACATGAGCAACAGGATGCTCAACAATGATTCCCATAGACATACAATAATCATTGAAAGTCTGGGAAGTAAATTCACCAGCATTATCAAGTCTAATTTTCTTGATTGTATAATCGGGAAATTGATTCCTCAATTTTATTATTTGAGCAAGTAATCTTGCAAATGCAACATTTCGAGTTGACAATAAACATACATGTGACCATCTGCTGGAGGCATCAATCAATACCATAAAGTATCTGAATGGTCCACATGGTGGATGGATTGGTCCACAAATATCACCCTGAATACGTTCAAGAAACATTGGTGATTCAGTTTGGATTTTGGCTGGTGATGGTCTTATAATAAGTTTTCCAAGAGAACATGCTTTACATTGAAACTTATTATTCTGAAAGATCTTCTGGTCTTTCAATGGATGACCATGTGTATTTTCTATAATTCTTCGCATCATTGTTGAACCAGGATGTCCTAATCGATCATGCCAATTGGTTAATATTGAAGAATTATCAATTACCATGTTTGATTCAATGGGACGTATATGTGTATAATGCAATCCAGTAGGGAGCATTGGTAGTTTTTCAATCACATATTTCTTTCCTGATTTATATGTGGTAAGACACATATATTTCTCATTCCCTTCATTCATTGTTTGAGTATCATACCCATGGGAATATATATCATTAAAACTCAACAAATTTCTTTTCGATTGTGGTGAATATAAAGCATCATTGATCAAAAATTTTGTACCATTAGGTAACAAAAATTGTGCTTTACCACATCCTTTAATCAAGTCTACAGGACCTGATATTGTATTCACCGTTGTTTTTGTTGGTTTTAGTTCCAAGAAATATCTTTTATCTCGGAGGATAGTGTGCGTTGTACCACTATCGGGTATGCAAACTTCAGCTTTGCTCATAGCATTTTCCATATTTGAACTTCAAAAAATATGCAATGAAAAAAAATTAATGACAATACATATTTAAATATAACACATATCATAATTGTACAATAAAACATTATCATATAAATACATGAAAAATAAATTATTGTACATTTATATTCTACCACTATATTGTTCATTTTCAGAGAAATCATTGAGAAAATCTGCAGCATCAATATTGTTCATTTCTATCCCACCAACATATTGATCATTTCCAGAGAAATCATTCATAAAATCAGCAGCATCAAAATGAGTTGAATCACTCAAACGGTCACTTCGCTCAGTGAAGTTGGTCTCCTTTTCTTTCCCCTTTATCGATTCTTTATAAAGTTTGCAAAGATGCTCAGGGGCTCGACAAATACGAGACCAATGTCCTGGAGTACCGCATCTGAAACAAGAACTTTCAAATCTTTTCGAGTGATTTTCATTAACACTCATGTTTTCTTGATGCCTTTTCTGTGGATGGTTTGGGACGTTATTTTGAGATGAGTTATAGAAATAACTATCTCGATTATTTTCAAAACCACGGCCGCGTCCACGACCACGACCACTTCCTCGTCCACGTCCACGTCCACGACCTCGACCTCGACCTCGACCTCGACCAAAACCTTGTCTTTGAATTTGATTTTGGTTTCCAGGTTTAAATTCATTTTTACTTACAGCATTTACTTCTGGAAATGCTGTTGATCCAGTGGGTCGGGACTGATGATTTCTCATTAATAGCTCGTTGTTCTTTTCCGCCACAAGAAGACAGGCGATGAGTTCAGAATATCTCGCAAATCCACGCACTCTATATTGTTGCTGTAGTGTTATATTTGATGCGTGAAACGTGGAAAATGTTTTTTCAAGCATTTCCGATTCTGTAACCTCATGTCCACAAAATTTTAACTGCGAGATTATTCTATACATCGCTGAATTGTAATCACTGACTTTTTTAAAGTCTTGGAATCTTAACATATTCCATTCATCACGGGCGGTCGGAAGTATAACTTCCCTTATATGTTCAAATCTCTCTTTTAATCCTTTCCACAGAGCCATGGGATCTTTTTCGATGAGATATTCACATTTTAAACCTTCATCAAGGTGTCGTCGTAAAAATATTATAGCTTTTGCTTTTTCTTGTGATGAAGATATACCATTTTCTTTAATGGTCTCGCTTAGACCCAATGACTCAAGATGCATTTCTACATCAAGAGTCCATGGCATATAGTTTTTCCCAGTAATATCAAGAGCGATGAATTCGAGCTTTGCCAAGTTTGCCATGGTGGTACTAAAAATTACGATGCATTTTATTAGTTAATGAATATTGCAATACAAAGTAATGGATAAACAACAAGTACAAGTATTCGTAAAAATAAAGAAAACACACGAGGAGGATATTCTCCGATAAATACAAGACTGGTGAGTATGATAACCAAAATAATTAAAAATAACCTCGTGAAAGCCATCTTCTTTTTTTCTTCGAAAATTTGATGAAGAATAATTTTTAGAGAAGAAGAGAAAGTTGGAGTGATTGAATGTATTTGTGAGATTGTATTTATAGAGCAAAAACTAGCCGTTTTGTTACCGTTTATTACCGTTGGTGTATAAGAAAATAAATGTATGTATTTGTATAATTTTATGGTAATAATATGGTGTATATAATATTAGTCATATTTAAATAATTATGTATATCATATCACATTATTATAATGAGGTGTCATAAGATATTTTGTTTAAAAATCTTATAGGCTTTTATACTTGTCGTATCCCTTACCGGGAGTGTGGGATGTCGTCTTAACATCCTCCCAGGATTTATAACAAGTTTTTTGAAAAATTTATTTTTATTATTTATAATAACATTATATTATGTATTAAATATATAAACAATAAATAAATAAACAATAAAATAAATATTATTACTTTTGTTAATTTTTTCTTCTGTTTTGGAGCTTGGAAAAATATGGAGGACTTTTAGAGTTTCGTGCTGATAACGTGTTGTGAAAAAGTAAAAATTTACGGTAAAAAATAAAAATCTCAAACTCTCAAAATTATCACACTACACAATTTATAATATTTTTCTCTCAACCCAATTGTGATTTTCTTCACAAATGAGAGATCTATTTATAGAAAATCTTTACAAATAATCCAAAATAAATGACATCATTACCTTCATCATCACACACAAATTTCAATATTCAACACCTAATTTTACTTAATTTTCAACATTTAAATATTCAACATTCAATATTCAATAATTAAATATTAATTTTCAATTGATATTGTATTTTTATTATTTATTCACACACACGCATATATATGTATATATTCGTATAATTAAATAATAATTATTTAATTACTTAATTAATTATTAATCAATTCTATATATTTCTAGAATATTCTATGTGAATTTTATACTTAGTAGTCGTTACTTCTAATTTATTATTAATTAATATATTTTTAATTTACTAAATAAATAATTGTGAAATTATTATAACCCCGATCGACAATTAGATAACGTCGATGTATCGCGAGTATGAGTCTCATTCATATAATGAAAATGAAAATTTCCTCTGATCCATTTTGGCAGCTGTCAGTTTTGTGAACTCTTTCTCTAAAACAGAAAGTTCCATCCTCCCCACTTAATTAGTAGTTAAACTAACTTTCACAACTTTCAAATATGAAATCAACTTATAAATTCATTTATAAGCAACTTGTTTGATCTCCATCAAACTACAGTAGTCAAATTCAACTCCATGACTTGACTATCTCAACGGGAACACATAATCTGATACTTGTGCGACTCCTCAATGGTTCACGGATACAACTAACCGTGAGTTTACAACCTCATGTCATTCAGAAAAACAATTGTTCTTATTTGGACTCACCCTAATTAGGTTCATTTTTTTTTATCAATCTCTTGATCAAGAACGTTAGAACTCAAGCCTGATTGCACACATTGGATCATGGTAAGAGTGTCTAGTAGCATCGTTCCATGATCCCATATGTATCACTGTTAGTGTATGCATATACATTAAGTCACAGTTAACGTACAATATTGTCCCTTTAACTCATATATTCAGATCGAATCTGCAACCAATAATATATTAAAAGTTGCATATGAATTTAGTAATTATGTGATATATATTTGAGTAATAATAGTTCAATGATACGTTCAACTGAGGAAACACCATTCTAGAATACACATGTCTTACTTTAGCTAGAGATTCCTTGCACTATTAACTCATTAGATTACATAGGATATTTTTAACCATAGGTGAGAGGTGAATCCATGACTAAAATGCATTGACTCTTACATATTTTGAAATTACACCTAATTTTGCCTCCTGATGACCCTTAGTGGAGTCGGTAAACAAGTCAAAGTGTATGCTAATACATAGAACCTCCATATTATACCGGGTCTAAGGACTAATGTTGTACAACCATAACCGAAAAATATTCGACTCGATAAATGATAAGCACTTGGAAAGTCCGATGGATGGTTGTTAAGTACATCATAATAATCATCTATATGTATGAATGAACATCTCCACGCCCTAACTAATGAAACATGACGTTTATATTACATATGATAGTCTCAAGCTTAAGCGATCTTTATCCTTATTTTACGCGGCTGAATCGACTAGGAACCAGTTTAAAATATATATTACACACTACAACAATAAATGGATATTGTGACATTTTTTTGTAGACATTTTAATTAAATGTTGTTACAAATACTTACTAATGACACTTGTAAAAAATTAATAATGTGTAAAATAAAAAAAAGATATTAGATTAGTTGTCCTGACATTTTAAATTGATATCATTTTTTATATGGAGGGAAACTATTATTTTTCCCACATCGTAAAAAATCATTTAAAAACTAAAATTTGTCACTATAAATAAATATGGGAATATTTGGGTTGGATAAATATTGGAGGAGGGAAAAAAATTGTTTCCCTCCATATAAAAAATGACATCAATTAAAAATATCAGGATAACTAATCTAATATTTTTTTTATTCCCACATTTATTTTATTTATTTTTCCCTCCTCCAATATTTATTCAAACCAAATATTCCCACATTTGTTATTGTCACTATAAATAACATACACGAAACTTTTAGTTGTCATTATATATGATTTTAACTGACATATAAATTTGTCATTATTACTATAATAACAAGACATGTATAAATGTATTAAAACATGAGTTTTCATGACATTTAAAATTGTCATTATATTAATAATTAGTAACACGTATGAAGTTGTCATTAACATCTTATAACGACAATAAAAAATATCAGGAAGTTTAAGACGACATTTGAATAGAGGACATTTGTTGGAGGTGTCACTAAAACTTAAATGTCACTAAATATTGAATATGATGACATTTATGAATGTCACCATAAACATTTACTCTTGTAGTGACACTTCCTAATGAGTTTCATGATCTTATGTTGAAAGACTGACGTCATGATACCTATTGTATATTCAAGTGCTTTATCTATACAGCTTGCATGTGTATACAGATAAAGTAAATGTCATAATTGAATAAAACCATAGTATATTATTAAAATAAAATTATTTTTAATAAGAGTCAATAAAGTATGATAGGATCGATTAACGTATCAAGAGTGTTTAGAAGGGGGGATGAATAAACACTCTCAATTAAAATGAATCTTTTCGAATTTAGAATTCAGTTTGGTGACAAACTGATTCTCGGAATCTTGTTGGTCAATGACAATCAATTAAACTAAGAGTAGTTGCGGAAAATAACTGACTGAAGGATAGAATATAAAACTGAAATAAAGTACGCAAGGATTGTTTCTGGATGTTCGGTGATTTCAATCACTCCTACGTCACCCCTTCTATCTCAAGGATAGGATTTCCACTAAAAGACTTTGATCGAATACAAGACATGTACTGACCCACTTCAGTTTGGACTTAACACTGCCAAAACTGAAACTCTTAGCATACAACAGCTTTTATCAGTTCGTGACTGATCTTAGCACAACTGATATATTCTTGATTGAATTACAAAGTGCTAATACGCTCAAGGTGTAGCTTTAGATGCTACTGATATATCTGATATACGTGAGCTGTGAATTGTGATTTTAGCAGCGTAACAGCAAGCTTCAATAATGC